>NC_056682.1:79307370-79623933 GCF_018350215.1 Panthera leo | reverse complement strand
TTTTAGGGGCCTTGATTTTAAGGGAGACTTGCTTTTCATTACATGTTTTTATACAGCTTTTTACCATTTTAAATCTTGTGTTTTTAATTTTAAATGCTAGTAAATAACAGAAAGGATGCATTCCCAGCAGTCTTTCAGAAGTTCCAAAATATTTCTTCTAAATAAGAGAAAAATAGGTGAGCTACACTCTATGCCTCTTTGATTCCCTCTTTTTTTTCTTTTTTTGTATATGCTTTATTGCTAAAACAGAGTGATCTGAGACTTGGAATGTAAAATTACCCCCACACTAGTTCCATGAAGAAAGAGATTAATAAACAGAACCTGTTTGAGATTGGGTAGTTAATGGGGGCCTCTTTGAGGAAGCCACCTTTAATCAGAAAAGGAAGAAGTTGCCGCAGGCAGTGGCCTAATTTCCCCTGGCTACATTAGGACAGTTACTTTCCATACATTCTCTCAGAATTAAGTGGATATAGGTTTTAGAAGTCTCCCTGTGATTGTCCGGAAATTTCCTCCAACGATTTCTTTCATTTCCCTTTGTCTTTAATTCCCAAGAAGAATCAAGTTCCACTCCAGGAGAAAAGAAAAGATGACAACATACATAACAAAGCATCTCCTTATGTCAAAGAAAGACAATTCTATGATCTCTTTGGTGCCCACCAATTCTATAGTATCTTTCCCTTCAGTCCTTCCTCTATATCTACCCCCATCTGGCAAGCATGAAAAAGGAAAAAACTCAAGGGCCAGAAAGAATACATGCTCAGTTGTGTTTTTTTCTGTATCATTTTTCTTAGCACTTGTCATTTATTCCCTCACAGGACCTCAGAGTCTCCCTTGTTAAGCAAGAATCATCCTTTTCTCTGATTATTGGATGTGTGAATTGGGAAATCCATCTATGTGGATTTCAGGATCCTCTGTTTCTGAAATGAACCAACTGTAACAGCTAAATTACTCCAAAGCATATCCTATAACAATCCCTACACATTTCATTTACATCTCTGTAATACTTCAGTGGAGAATTACACTTGTAGGACAAAATACTAAACTCTCTATAAAAAGTAGTTTTCAGGTTTTCTTTTCTTTATAGGGGAAGAGTCATCTCAGAAATAGTGTTTTGTGTCTTGCATCAGCATTAACAACCAGCAGTCAGCAATGGTATAATATTTGTTAGCTTCATGAAAACTGTCAGAGTTTAGGGCAATGTTTCTGTGAAGAGCCCATCAATTGTTCTTGGACAAAAAGTTTATGTGGAAATTCTAAGAAGACACCCACCAAGACTGATCAGAATGCAAGGAAAAAGAGATGAGAGGCAAAATTGGATTAAGGACAAGGTCCTTTCAACAAACTATTCAAAAGAAAAGGAAATGTGTTTTAAGTGTTTAAGAGAGAATTTCTGGAATAAGTCATACAAGGTCTTAGCCATAAAAATAGGATTTTAGGGGTGCCTCGGTGGCTCAGTCTGTTGAGTGTCCTACTGTCACTTTCAATTCAGGTCATGATCCCAGGGTCAGGAGATCAAGCTCTGTGTCTGGCTCTGTGCTGAGTGTGGAGCCTGCTTGCGATTCTCTCTCTCCCCCTGCCCCTCCCCCGCACTTATGCTTGCGTGCATGTGCTCTTGAAGAAGAAGAAGAAGAAGAAGAAGGGGAAGAAGATTTTAGAGTGCCCTATATTACTAAATTCAAAATGAGTATCATGTTAATGGCCACATTGACCATGAAATTAAGCCTTACATAGTCTTTTAGAAATGACAGAACAGAAATTCAAAGCTCAACTCAGAGTTACTAAGGCAATAGGTACTTTGCAAAAAAAAGAGAAAAAAGCCCCATTTATCAAGTTAGTAGGATAGTGTTTCCTAATGAGTGGAGTAGGTTTCAATTCTGAGTTACTAAGCAAAAATTAGAAGGGAAATCAATACCATTTTTACTCTTGAAAAGACATCAAGTATTCAGCAGGGACTTCCCTTTTAGGTAGCTGAGCTATTATTCAAGCCCATGCTTTGGGTATAATGCCTAATTAGATAAATATCAGCAACTCACAGGGGACTTTATATTATTGCTACTTACCGCAGCCACTAGAGGGTATCCATCCTTTCCTTCCAACAAAGGTTTTAAATTGTCAACATAGAAGAATAGATTTGCCTGCAAATGCCACAAACAGATCACAGTAACCACCTTTCTCCATATGATAAAGGGAAGTTTAAGCCTAAATAAAGAAAGGCCACTTGTGACACACTTAGTCAAACAGAATCAGCCCTGTAAGCTAAATTCAAAATGACTTTAGGGTGTTAACCAGCTAACAAGTCAGTGCATCCTAAACCACTTCCTTCTCCCAGGATTCTCCATAACCTCGCATTCAGAGCCTTTGTGCTTGTCTGGAGATAACATAATCTTCCAGCGCTGCTACTTGAAAACAAGCTTTACTCACGGTTTAATAAAAATAGGTAAGAAATGACTGCCTGCTTCTCATTCAAGCTGTCACCCAAACCCTAACCTTTTGCTACTCTTTGAAAAGTAGGCAGTATGACTACTTCACATAAGATCAAAGGTTCATCTCTTCTATTATTGTATTTATCATTCTCAACATTTTCCCAGATAAAAAAAAATGCTACAGCTTTAAAATATATTTTTTTAATGATAATAATACTCTACCGCTGCCATGCTAACTGGAAAGCATAATGAATAATGAAATTTAGAAGTTTGGAAGATCATTAGATATCTATGTATTCCATGTATTCCATGCCAGCTCTGTCATTTCTTACCGTGGTGTCTCCTTTTTTCAGCTGCTGGCTGGGCGCTGGCCTTTTGATCACAATGACTTTGGCGTATTTCTTTGCAAGCTGTTCCCCTTTTTGCAGAAGTCCTCGGTGGGGATCACCGTCCTCAATCTCTGCGCTCTCAGTGTTGACAGGTAATGTGGTTCTTGCCCTCTACTCTTGTTACATTTAGAAAAACATTTTCTCAAAAAGAAGACAAAAAGCCTTGAGAGTTGGTGGTCAGGACAGTTGTTAATTAAAATATCAATAATTAAAGTGAATTAAAATATCAACAATCTTGCCCTACTGTTGAGAATTGCTTTACACATTTGCTGGTTATTAGCCATCTTTAGTGCAGGGGATTTGTATTTAGAGCATTTTGCCACTTATAGCTATTTAGTACCCTATGGCAACAAAGGAAAAATGAACATATTAGATGGAAGGAACTTTGGAAAAGGAGATTTTTGGACATGCAAATCCTATATTTTCAATGGTAGATTTCTCATTAGAAAAAAGAAGATACCATTCGATTATATTTATAATGCTTGATTACTTGAGCTGAGTGGTGAGTACATAAATTTGTTTTATTCTTCTGTGTTTCTTTGAATGCCTGAAATGTTTCATAATTTTTTAATGTTATTTTTTAATGTTTATTCATTTTTGAAAGACAGAGAGAGACAGAGCACAAGCAGGGGTGGGGCAGAGAGAAAGGGGACACAGAATCTGAAGCAGGCTCCAGGCTCTGAGCTGTCAGCACAGAGCCTAATGTGGGGATCGAACCCACGTGAGATCATGACATGAGTTGAAGTCGGACATCTAACCGAATGAGCCACCCAGGTGCCCCTGGAATGTTTCATAATTTTTTTAAAAAGGGGCAACAACAGAAGCACCCCTTGATCAGATTCTGAAAAACCCATCAAGTATATCTTTCTGGAATTCTCCTCAAACATGGATGTTAAGACTTCTCTAAAGGAGTACTTCTAGATGGTATTTTCTTTACCATCTAATTTTCATAGCAGGATCTATAAAAAGTGATGTTAGGAACTTTATAATACGTTCTATGGAGTCCTTTTATATTGAATATTATCCTATGCAAATGTTCTTTAATGACCTATTTAATTTAGAAGAGGTTTCTATTTTTTCTGTCTCACACTCTGGTAATAATTCTATCAGAGCACCTGAGTCCCATCATTATAGACATAAAAGACTCACTTTCTTAAAGAACATTTAAGTTTTTACACATATCCTGTTATTTGTCATTTGCAATTAATTTCGGGGACCAAACTGTTATTGATAAAACATAAAAAATACTCGTTCCATTAGGAGTTGAAAATTATAATGGTATTCTTATTATAAATTTAAGCCTGTAATAACTGTGAAACACAAACCAAAATGTTTAGTAGTGTTATTAAAAATAAATGTATTGCGGGGTGCCTGGGTGGCTCAGTCGGTTAAGCGTCCAACTTCTGCTCAGGTCATGATCTCGCAGTTCATGGGTTTGAGCCCCATGTGGGGCTCTGCGCTGATAGCTCAGAGCCTGGAGCCTGCTTTGGATTCTGTGTCTCCCTCTCTCTCTCTTTCTGAACCTCCCCTGCTTGTGCTCTGTCTCTCTAAAATAAATAAATATTATAAATAAATAAATAAATAAATAAATAAATATAAATGTCTTGCAAAAAAATGTAATGCTGAAATTAAAACACAAAAATTCTTTTAGTAGTTTAAAACATAGTGATGTGTTTGACAAAAATGCTGCTACAGCAATGGTAAACACAAAGATCAGAGATCACTTCTCCCTTATTAGTAGGATTCTCAGTAATTTCTAAGAAAACCTGAGGTCTATGTAGTTTTCTTCTGCATCATATCAGACATTAAGGGCTGCAGTATTAAAACATTTACATGGTGCAGGTGGCCACTGTATCACTTCCACCTGACTAAATAATAGACTGTGCTACTTGTGGCCATCTCCTAAAAAGTTGAGTAAGCATTTATAATCTGGATTTTATTCACTAATGAATTCTCACTCTGCTGCTCCTACCCTAGCATTCCACTAACACCATTTTCCTCTTGTATCCAAAGTGTCGTACTATCTAAAACTTAAAGCATTTAAATTGTATATGTGACATGACTAATGTAAAATTTTTCTCATATTTGTCAAGTTGTATATTTAGAGATATAGCTATATAGTCTTATTACAATATTCAATTAAATTTTTAATTATAATATAACTCTAAAATCCACATGGGGAAAAGATATAAGAAAATAATCATGATAGTTTAAAAAGCAATTATGTTTCCTACGTACACACTCTTCCTATATAATAGTGTTATATGTTATAAAGCTACAGTATTTAAAACAGTGTGGCACGTGCATATAAATATACTGAGAAATAAATGGGAAAGCCAGAAACAGGTGTTACAGTGTATGAGAACATAATACAGGCCGAAATCACTTTTGTAATGGAGAAAGGAAAGATCATCAATAAACAGTGCTATTTAGTCATCTGAGGGAAAAAGCATGTTAAAGTCTTATCTTGTATTGTATGTCAATAATAATATTTATAATAATTACCACTTGTTGAGTACTAGTATGTACTGGGCCCTGCTAAAAATACAGAAATTAGTTTACTTAATCCTTACAACACCACCTTGTGATAGTACTGTAATTATCCTCATTTTATAGGTGAGGAGTCTGAGGTTGAAAGAGGTTAACGAAGGCCATTTGGCTACCAAATGTTGGAGGCAGTAATCAAATATAAGTGGTCTGCCTTTTTACCACTATGCTTCAGCATGTAAAAACTCAAGCCATATAGAAGAAAATAGACTAATATCTTTTTGATCACTGGAAAAGGAGGGCTTTGGAACTTAAAAAAGATGGTGTAAATTCTGAATATAATTATTAAAAGGATTTCAGAAGATAAAGTTTGAAAATATGAATATCAAACATTCATAAATTTAAAAAACAAATATAGCAATAAGCTGGGGGAAATATTTGCAGCAAATACTTGTAGCAAAAGCTACAACATGTTAATATTCTTGGTAATTAAAGAGGCCGTACAGATAGTCATTAAAATCATAAGACTTCCATATAAAAAGAGCACAAATATAAAAATACCAATGAAGAAGTTTGAATGACTAATTAGCATATGAATAATGTTCATGTAATCAAAGAAATTCTAATTAAGAACATGTTTCTTAATATCTGGTGGGAGTAGAGGTTTAAACACCCCTTCAGGGGGGCGCCTGGGTGGCTTAGTTGGTTGGGTGTCCAACTTGGACTGAGGTCATGATCTCACGGTTCGTGGGTTTGAGCCCCACATCGGGCTCTGTGCTGACAGCTTAGAGCCTGGAGCCTGTTTTAGATTTTGTGTCTCCCTCTCTCTCTCTCTCTGCCCCTCCCCTGCTCATGCTCTCTCTCTCTCTCTCTCTCTCTCTCTCTCAAAAATAAATAAACATTAAAAAAATAAAATAAAATAAACAGCCCTTCAGGAAGATAAAATCCTATATACACTTTTGCCTTCTGACCTGGTAATTACAATTTTTAGGATTGATTCTGAGAAAACATTCCAAACAGAGAATTCATGCACAAAAATTTTCTTTACAATATTATTTACAGCAAAATACAGGAATCTTATTGCTCCATGTTAGGCCAATGGAAAGGAGGTTATATATAATTGACATGTACAGGTATATGAATATAAAATTCCTTAAAGGAAACATGATAAATATTATTAGTAGTTATATCTAGGGATGGGGGATAGGTTTTTGTAATGTTCTTCTATGAGTAGGAAAAAAAATCTGAAAGTTTATTTACTTCTATTACCTATTACCCATTTTCCTTATTTATTCTATGCCATTTTATGCATTTTATTTTTTCTCATTTATGCAGCTCATTCCTATGACTGGTGTTCTATATCAAGACTAATTTTCTATGGGCAGGCAGCTCTAAAACACAAGCACATATAGGCACATAAACATGAACACAGAAGTTTGTATACATGGAGAAACACATGTATATGCCCAGCCCAGAGTCTCTTCCATCCCTATTGTTGCCTTTACAAAAACAACATCATATTTGGGAAAAATAGCATTTTATATCAAAATTAAACTTTGTCTCAAAGGCTTTAAAAACAAGGATGATAATGAGTGTTAGGAAAGAGGAATTTAGCATCGTAAAAGAAAACTACACCTCTGAGGAAACATCTGACTAAAAGCCAAAGCTAGATAAGATTAGCATATTACAAAAAAGAATGAGAAATAAAATGAAGACAAGGAGAATTCTTGTTTCCTATAAATAACAAAAATGTTTAAGATATCTAAGTATAATCCCCTGATAAGCATTAATAAAAGAAGAAGCCAAAAGAGAGGAAAGAACTAATCATCAGGGAGGTGCAAATCAAAACCACAATGAGCTATCACCTCACACCTGTCAGAATGACTAGTATCAAAAAGACAAGAAACAATAAGTGTTGGTGAGACTGCAGAGAAAAAGGAACACTTTTGCACTGTTGGTGGGAATGTAAATTGGTGCAGCCACTCTGGAAAACAAAATTGAAATTCCTCAAAAAACTAAAAATAGAATTACTCTATGATCTAGCTATTCCAGTTCTGAGTATTTATCCAAAGAAAATGAAAACACTAATTTGAAAAGATACATGCACCCCTATTTTATTGCAGCATTATTCACAATAGCCAAGATGTGGAAACAATTCAAGTGTCTATCCAGGGATGAATGGATAAAGATGTGGTATATATAAACAATGGAATATTAGTCAGCCATAAAAAAGGATGGATCTTGCCATTTGTGACAACATGGTTGGACTTTGAGGGCATTATGCTAAGTGAAAAAAGTGAGACAGAGAAAGACAAATACTTATGATCTCATTTATATATGGAATCTAAAAAACAAAACCAGGGGCGCCTGGGTGGCGCAGTCGGTTAAGCGTCCGACTTCAGCCAGGTCACGATCTCGCGGTCCGTGAGTTCGAGCCCCGCGTCAGGCTCTGGGCTGATGGCTCGGAGCCTGGAGCCTGTTTCCGATTCTGTGTCTCCCTCTCTCTCTGCCCCTGCCCCGTTCATGCTCTGTCTCTCTCTGTCCCAAAAATAAATAAAAAACGTTGAAAAAAAAAAAATTTAAAAAAATAAAAAATAAAAAACAAAACCAGCAAAACAGAAAAAAAATAAGCTTAGAGATACAGAGAACAAATTGGTGATTGCCAATGGGCAGTAGGGGTGAGGGTGAAATGGGTGCAGAGGGTCCAAATTATTTCACAACTTCCAGTTATAAAAGAAATAAGTCATGGGGATGTGATGTACAGCATGATGACTGTAGTTAATACTGTGATGCATATTTGGACATTGCTAAGGGAGAAAATCTCAAAAGTCCTCATCATACACACACACAATCCTATAACTGTGTGTGGTGATAGATGTTAATTAGACTTATTGTGGTGATCATTTCACAATTTATACAAATATTGCATCATTATGTTGCATACCTGAAACTAATATAATGTTTTATGTCAATTATACCTCCATAGAAATAAATAAATGTTTCACTGTCATCCTTGTGATTTATTTCCTTGTTACAAAATTTAGAGTCTTTTTGTGAATAGTGTTATGTGGCATGGTTTAGTGGTCCCTTTTATATTTTATATAAGTCTATGTCATAAGTTTTTTGTTGATGAAAATATTGTAAGGTACTTATCCCCTAGTGACAAACTGTAAAATAAATTATCCTAGATTGAGAAGCATAATTCATAATTTAGTTCAGCAGGGGCTCAGGCAGGAATGAGGTGATGGACAGACATGATGAATAAGGCCTGGCTGCTGTCCCTTAGGAGTCTTCACGCTTGTGAAGATGGCAACCTGGAGACATGAGAGAATGAAATATTTGATGAAGGTATTTAGGCTATAGGATTCCTAAATCACCTAAATCATCAAAACCCTGCCTTCCTTCCCAACTTCACATTGTTCTGCCCTCTCTTTCTTCCTTGAGGGAATCTCAGGGAACCATTTTGCACAGCTTCGTTCTCCCCAATAGAAACTCTACCTCTGAAGGGGGTGGACGGTGGGGAGAAGGTGTGGGATCACCTCACCTTACCACTTCCTCCCCACTCCCATCTCAGGCATGGAGAAAAATGAAATAAATGTTCCATTGCAAATGATCAGTTGTATATCAAATAAAATGTTCTTGGTTAAAAAAAGAAAAAAAATGACATCAGGCATCTATTTCATTAAGACTTGGGCTCAGTTTCAGATCAAGATCATGAACCATTTAAAATTCCACTCCCACAAAAATCTGCCTTAACCTAGGAGATTTTCCTTGGTAATAAATGCTTTGTTCCCTGGGTCCTTTCTTTATTATTTTTACATTTCATTTGGTACTGACTCTAAGTTTTGGGATCTGAATATAGGGAATCTCTTTTGACATTTCTATTTCAAAAGCTTTCACACTAGAGAATGAATCATTCGCACTTAATTCCAGAAGATAAGATACTATTTGCTTTGAGTCTCGATTTGGTTGCATTATGGTCTACTAAAAATAAAAAAAAATCCTTCTTTAAGAAAATAAAAATAAAACAAGAAGTAAAAAGAGGGAAATTGGAATCTATTACAAAACAATTTACAGTTTGGGAATCCCTGCTTTCCTCTTATGAACTGAATCAAATTTATGGCTTAGGAAGAGTTCCCATTCTTTTCTAAATATATTTTAAATAAAAAATAATGAGAGGAACAACATATTCAAGTTCTGTACAATTTCTTTTTTTTTTTCTTCTTTGGGAAGACAATATAATAAAGAACGTATTTCACAAGTTGATTTACAGATTTAATAATCTATAATTTACAGATACAGTAAGAAAGGAAATGTTTTCCCACAACAATGAATAATAAAATGAAAACAACTGGATGAGAAAGATACTTGTAACTGATGTTTATGAACAGGAATTTTAGCCCAAAAATATGTATGCAAGAGAGATATTGGTTAATAAAGGCAACAGCTACTTTCTAGTGGAAGCATGGTTAAAGAATATGAATGTATGGTTATGTAAGAAGAACTATGTCAAATGTTATTCAAAAGTTAAGCTTCCAGAAGAATTTCAAATTTTGTGAATTAGAGCAACAATGAGGTGTCATCTCAACTATAATTAGTAAAAATAAATCAATTTATTTATTTTATTTTATTTTTTATTTTTTTTAATTTACATCCAAATTAGCATATGGTGAAACAATGATTTCAGGAGTAGATTCCTGAATGCCCCTTACCCATTTAGCCCATCCCCCATGCCCACAATGCCTCCAGCAACCCTCAGTTTGTTCTCCATATTTATGAGTCCCTTCTATTTTGTCCCCATCCCTGTTTTTGTATTATTTTTGTTTCCCTCTGTACAATTTCTTTTAAAACAAATGTTTATTTATTTTGAAAGAGACAGCAGGCGTGCGAGTAGGGGAGGGGAAGAGAGAGAGAATCCCAAGCAGGCTCCACAGAGCCCAACACTGGGCTTTATCCCACAAACTATGAGATCATGACCTGAGCCAAAAATCAAGAGTCAGATCCTTAACTGACTGAGGTTACCCAGCAGCCCCTGTACGATTTATTACTTTAATCGATTATTCAATGAATACAGAAAACTGAAAGATGAAAGAAAAAAATCTCCCTTTCTCACTATCAGCTTTCAATCTGCAGAGGATAAACAAGAGAGTAAGAAGAAGCCCATAACTTGCCCCAGAAAGGATAAGCCTTCATGGTTAATATCAACTATGGACCTGTCTCAGCTCTACCTTTTCACTAATTCCTCTTCAAATCTAGCTCTTATTGATTTTTACTTTGCATCCTTAGTCACTTAAGAAAAAGAAAACCAGAATTTCAGAAAAAGACTGAGGAAATTTAGAAACAACTTTGACCCCTCTTCAGATTTATCAGTGAACATTTTTTTTAATGCTAAGGTAGTGTACTCATAACACCAGCCATTACCAATAATTAAAATAGGTGTTTTTGTATGCCATAAGTGACAAATTTCAGATGTTACTTTGAGTTTGTTTGAGGGGAAAAAAGAGGGGGCAGGGAAGGGAAGAGGGATTCAATGCTGTTCTTTGTAAAGTTAACTGTCTTGTTTAAAGTGGAAGATGACAGGGTCAGACCAGTAAAAGGGTCTGGGTACAGATCCAACTTGTAGTTAAAAATTGCCTGTGGAAGGAGATTGTAAAAAGATAAAACTCTTTTAACAACTGCTCCAGGAGTGATGTATAATTAGATACCTGGAAAAGTTGCAGAGACCTAGTGATAAGGCAGTTTTGTTTCATAAGCCTCAAACTCAAAAGCCAATGTCAGTTCTTCATCCCAGCATTTTACATAATTGCTCAGTGGTCTCTATGATGTTCCCAAAGGTTTGTCCTAAGTCAAAACATGAAAGTGGTTTTCTGGAAAACCGTTTTTATTTAGACCTTGGACTTGGTTTCTCCTTATTCTTCTGCTGTTCTGATTGTCCTTTGCTGCATGGCAATAGGGAAGACATGTAAGAAGAGCCAGAGCCAGAAGAGGGAACCCAGGGACCAGACACAGACAAAGCCAAATGCTGACCATAGAGCATCTGGCTCTATATTTGGGGGTCTGTTCCCCATTGCACATAGTTATTTGTTCTTTTATCTTAATTCTATTGATAAGATCAAGTGACTGGATAATTTTGCTAGCTTACTTTTCTTTTTTTGTTTTGTTTTGTTTTTATTTTTGAGAGAGAGAGACAGAGCACCAACAGGGGAGGGGGAGAGAGAGAGAGGGAGACACAGAATCTGAAGCAGGCTCCAGGCTCTGAGCTGTTGGCACAGAGCTTGACATGCAGCTCGAACTCACAGACTGAGATCATGACCTGAGCTGAAGTCAGACGCTTAACCGACTGAGCCACCCAAGCAACCCAGCTTATTTTTTCTTTGATAACAACCTACCCCAAAACTTAGCAGCTTAAAACAACCACCATTTTATTATTACTTCACCATATGGTGGGGTAGGAATTTGGGCAATTCTTATGCAACTTGTCACTTTGACTGGGGTCTCCTGGTGGATTTCATCTCGTGGCTCAGCTTGTCTCTTGGGTCCAAGATACATGACTAGCCCTTTGGCAAGAACAAATGGAACTCTGAGCCTAACTCCCTCTCATGTAGTCTAGCACCTCTTAACAAATTCTCTGAGACAGGCCCAGGGCTTCAGGGTGGAGTCGCTGCTCTGCTCGGAAGCCAGGCCTGAAACCCACAAAGCATCCTTCCAGCTCTACTCAGTCGGTCCAAGCAGTCACAGGCCAGCCCAACTGAAAGACTCTGCCGAAGAAGTATGAAAGTACTCACTGCTATCTTTTAATCTACCATGCCTGGTTTCTCTTTAAAATTCTTCCTGCTGAGGAGACTATAGATGCTGGAGAGGATGTGGAGAAACGGGAACCCTCTTGCACTGTTGGTGGGAATGCAAACTGGTGCAGCCACTCTGGAAAACAGTGTGGAGGTTCCTCAAAAAATTAAAAATAGACCTACCCTATGACCCAGCAGTAGCACTGCTAGGAATTTACCCAAGGGATACGGGAGTACTGATGCATAGGGGCACTTGTACTCCAATGTTTATAGCAGCACTCTCAACAATAGCCAAATTGTGGAAAAAGCTTAAATGTCCATCAACTGATGAATGGATAAAGAAATTGTGGTTTATATACACAATGGAGTACTATGTGGCAATGAGAAAGAACGAAATATGGCCCTTTGTAGCAACGTGGATGGAGCTGGAGAGTGTGATGCTAAGTGAAATAAGCCATACAGAGAAAGACAGATACCATATGTTTTCACTCTTATGTGGATCCTGAGAAAGTTAACAGAAATCCATGGGGGAGGGGAAGAAAAAAAAAAAAGAGGTTAGAGTGGGAGAGAACCAAAGCATAAGAGACTCTTAAAAACTGAGAACAAACTGAGGGTTGATGGGGGGTGGGAGGGAGGGGAGGGTAGGTGATGGGCATTGAAGAGGGCATCTTTTGGGATGAGCACTGGATGTTGTATGGAAACCAATTTGACAATAAATTTCATATATTAAAAAAAATAAAATTAAATAAATAAAATAAAATTTAAAAAAAAATTCTTCCTGCTGAAATAAATAAATAAATAAAAATAAAAATAAAATTCTTCCTGCTGGTATTTTGCCTCCAAACCTCTGCATGGAAGTTAGTTTGTCTATCATATAAGATACATAAATCGTAAAGAAACATTACAAATGATTGCATTTGCTGTTAATTAACAATGTGCATAGGTAAGGGTAGAAGTGACACTTACTGGAAGTGGTAACATGGAAGGGAAAATAATAAATTCCAATGTAGACAAGTATCGATAGGCACTTGGTAGAAATTACTGAAGTACTGAAAGTACTTCAGTTACTTTTTCCTTCTCTTGATTCAATAATCCCCCTCAAGATAATTAATCCAGGAAAATCATTCAAAAAGAGAAAAAAAACTATATATACAAACATATTTATAAGTGTGTTATTCACAACCTTGAAACACTAGAATTGATGTGAACTTAGGAGAAATATTTAAGTCAACTGTATCAATATCCAGTTATACTGTGTAGCTATAAATTAATAAATGCCATGCTTCTGTAGAAGCATAAGGCCATTTTTTATCATGAAAAGTAGATAAAGCTAAAAATAAAATTGTAATTGATATGGTTATAATATATATTTAGATTATGCTTGTGAGAATATAAGTAGGCAAAGAATAAGAAGAAATAAAAAATAGATTTTGTTGAAGTGGTATTTTTTTAATTTGTTTTATTTCATCCTGTTTTAAAGTACATTCAATAATAAATATATTAAAATTTACTTACCATCCCAGGCCATACCTCAAAAATTCAAAAACATGCATTAAATGCCTTTGGCCTTGGAAACATGTAGAAATCTATATATAGACATACACAGTAACAAACATCTTTACATAAATAAAATGCATAATTTATACTTTTATTTTGGCATATCACATGACAGGGTACAAGGTGATGTCATGGGAAAAGACTCCCCTGGGTGTTGGCAGACCAGAGCCCTAGTCCGGGCTCTCCACATTCACAGGAGATGAGGCAGACGATGTAGTAACACTCCAGTCCTCAGGTTCCCAACTGATAGAACATGAAGGGGAGAAAGATCACCCCAAGAGTCCCTCATGGTTTTTTAATTATTTGCTTCTAGGATTCTAAAAGTATTAGCTTTTTGTTTGTTGTCTGTCAAGGCTGCCTTAAAAAATAAGAAAATGCTCAGAATGTAGTGTGCTTTATTGGCTGATAAAGATAAATGCATGGCCAGGAAACAAAGACATTTACTTCGACAGATATTGATTTGGCACCTATTGTTCTAGGTATCGTGACCAACATATAAAATGTCTGCCCTCATGGCGCTTATATTCTAAAGACAAGGGTGGACAGAGACGATAAATAAAATATTTGGTTGGTCACATGGTAGTAAGCGCTATGGAGAAAAATCAATCAGCGTGAGCAGGTCAGGGTAAGTCTGGAGGGGATTCTGGCAATTTCAAACAGGATGTTCAGGGAAGGACCCTATGAAAAGCTACACCTGAGTAAAGTAAAGCAGATGAGGAAGCAGCTCTGAGAACACCAGTAGGCATTCCCACTGGGCTGGAAACTGCTGGGGGATTTGAACCGAGGGATGACATGAGGGACTTACATGTTAACAGGCTCACTTTGGCTGCTATGTTTGGGATAGAATGAAGTAGGACAAAATGGATGAAGGGAGACTAGTTAGGAAGCTACTACAATAATCCAGGTGGCATGGTAACAGGAGAGATGGTGAGATGTGGTTGCATTTAGGTGTATCGTGAAGAAAGAGGTCACAGGGTTTGCTAAAGAATTGGATGTGTGATAGCAAAGGGAAAAAGAGGAGTTAAGGCTAACTTCAAATTCTGGGCCTGAGATGGTAAGGACTGAAGAGAGGGCAGGGTGGAGGTCATGAAAGGGACCAGGAGTCTGGTTTGGGTAAGTTCGAATGCCTATTAGATTTCGAGTGGCCATATCAGTTAACCAGTTGGAAAGACAAGTCAGGAACTAGAGGCGGGGTCCTCAGTTAGACTTATAAATTTGGGAATTAATTATCAGTATATAGAAATTTTAAATGATGCTAAAGCCATGAGACTGGATGGATCACTAAAAGAAAGTGTGTTGATAGAATAGAAAAGAGGACCAAGGACTAAGGAGGAATGCAATGCTAAGAGTTTGAGAAGTGAGCAGGTTCCAGCCAAGGAGATGAGAAGAAATAGCCAGCCTTATCAGCTGGAGAAAGACCAGGAGAAATGTAGTAGAAGGCAAGAGAAGAAACCATTTCAAAAAGTAGACATCATTTCTGGAATATCAGCTGTTAGTGGTTGAATCTACACTTGCAGATTTTCTATGGCAAGTGAAAATGTCATATGTGTCCACTAGCTCCATTGAAGGATGTTTATAATCACACCTAGTTAGGAGAACATATTTATGGATATGTGTGTTGTATCATTATATTCTAAATAGAAATTATGTTTGGAACATCCGGTATTTCTTATCTTTCACACCTTTCCCTACCCCCATCATCACAAATGATTATTTCTAATTAACTCTTACAGTTGTTTTCTCATGTCATGTAAATGTCATCAAAATCAATGTGATTACAAATAAAAAATAGTCTAATTCTCAGTCATGTGGGTTTGCCACACTATACACTAAAAACTACTTCTATTTATTTTAAAATGTTGAATTTACATTAGATTATAGACGTGTAATAATTTGAGGACTCATGGCATATTACAAAATGAAGCTGCTTTGTGAATATACTCATCATAAGAACATGTTGACCACATTTTCCTTCTCAAACCACCTTCTATCTCCAATCCTGCCTAATAAATCTTGCTTCCTTACTCCCTTAGGAGATAAAGCACTTTATTTAAAGCACCTTTCCTGATAGTTGATCTAAGAGAAGGGGAAAAGAAATAGATATAACTCACTGACAGCCTCGGGATATAGACATCCTGTCTCCATTCCTTTTAGCTTTTACTGGACATCAGGCTGCCAGTCTAATAAGGCAACAAAGAAAAGTAAACAGAAATGAAAAGCAAAATAAATCGCAGTCTTTATCCCACTGGAAATAACCATAAATTTAAAAATGCAATCTTGGCTATATCGTAAAAGGATTTTCTTGGTTTGTTTGCATAGCTGTATTTTATTCAATTCTGAACTAATCTGGACTTTTTTTTAAGATTCTTATTGTACATCAATCTTATTTATCCTAAAAATCTTTTGCAAAAAATATTTCTTCAGCAAATTGTGCTATATGTGTGCCATATGGCATCGTCATGCATACCCAAACTATAAGTTCTAATCTACAGTGGAGAACTAGGTAGCATAATTCCTAAGACCTGTGTTTTCACAGATGTACCTTGTAGATGCACTGAGACAGCACAGTAAATATAACTGATAAGAGTGATTATGGGTAACGTGTAGTTTGCCTTGGCTTTACTGACAAATCTTTGACATTAAGTCATGTGCCCTACAAGCCCATGTGCACCTGTCCCCAATGCCTTGGTCTGTTTTACAGTCTTCTTCCGGCACTATCTAATGAAAGCTATAAAAAAGAGAATGTTTACTTTCCATTACAACAGCAAAAAAAATTTCAAGAATGAAGCCACAAAAATACCATACCATGTCACAGGTCCCATCTTAATAGTAAGCCAGATGGTGCTTAAGTAGTTAGCACCAGACCATCTCCTCAGGTCAGAAACACAGACTTTCTGAAACCAAACTTTCTTTAGACTTAACATTGAAATGGGATTACTATCACAAAAAATATTAAAGTAGAAAATAAACAATTTCTTAATGCCAGTTTGTTTTTTGATTGACATGATTGTCCAGTAACATTTATGTTCTACATTTTTCTATGAACCTTTCTTTTCTATTAGATTGCAAACCCTAAAGATTAGGAACCAAGATATCTTTAACTCCACTTTATCTATTGTAGCTCAGGACCATAATGGGAGATAGTCATTCTTTGACTACCAGGTATACAGTGAGAGAAGAAAGGAGAAAATGATCAGCTATCTATGGTCGTATTCATTTAAGGATATCTAGATCCACTTCATAATAATGTTTCAAGTTTCTTTTTTTAATATATAGAGAGGAGTAAGATATTACCTTAACAAGTACCAGCAGCTTTCACTACACCTTCCATCATCCAGTTTTTTCCCTCAGCTTAAAAAACATAGGCACATTTGTCTGATGCTGGCCCATTATAAGCCATCACAAGATTTTCCTGAATCCTAAATGAAGACCTCAGACTCAGGCCTGCCAGACACCTGATTCCCAAAGGGGTGGAACTCTTAATGGTTCCACTTACTTTTCAAATCAGGACTCACAGAAGGGTCCTTATTTTTCACATCAGGACTCACAGAAAGTTCCAGGACTCATTGGAAAGTTCCAGTGATTGGTCACTGGCTATGGGGAGAATCTTTCTAGCATTTATAATTATTTTTTAAATGAAATAAATTTTAAATTTCCTAACAACTAGGTTCTGCCTCCATTCCCCCCACCCCCACCCTGCTTTTGTTTTTCAGGTACAGAGCAGTTGCCTCCTGGAGTCGTGTCCAGGGAATTGGGATTCCCTTGATCACTGCCATTGAGATCGTCTCCATCTGGATCCTTTCTTTTATCCTGGCTATCCCTGAAGCTATCGGCTTCGTCATGGTGCCCTTTGAATACAGGGGTGAACAGCACAAAACCTGTATGCTCAATGCCACGTCAAAATTCATGGAGGTATGGAGAGTTTAAAGGAAATTGGGGAGGAGAGGAGGTCTTCATATATACTTTACCATCGCCAAGACTTGTTGATATTTTTACAATGCCCAGTGTGGCTTACTCTGTTAGTTCAGTCCCATAATTAGAGCAACTATTTTGTTTTCACTCTTATATTAGAGCACAATTGTAGACACAACTCTAGTTTTACCCCAAACAACTCAGAATCTGAAACAAACTTACTCAGAAAGATAGATGGGGGGGGGGGGGGGGGGGGGGGACACTATGTATATATACACAGTGCTATTTGTTTTTATAATAAGTAATACAGCACAACAATTTCCATCTGATGGGCATGCTAATATGTATTTTATGTTACTTGGGGAAATGCACATTCCTCACACTTTTTTAAAGATAGATTTACTAACTTAAAGTAGGAAGTTATACTTCATGTACTTATATTAGTACAAATTCTATATGTAATATACAAATAACAAATTTGCAGAACCTTTTAAAACGTGTTTTAGTTCTTTAACAAATTCAGTTGTTGTTTGATATATCTGACCACATTAATGTTTTTTTGAAAAGTTTAATTACATAACTGAGTGTATTGGGAAACATGTTTAAAATGCATATTTCCTTTGCCAAACTAGTCAAATGTGGACTGGGGAGGAAAAGGAGAACCATTTCTCTTAAATCAGCGTAATTTAGTGCTTTGATGTAGGTTTCATGCAGCTCAGATTCCACATTTAATCCTTCACAGACATCTCCAGGTATGTTTTCCTAACTTGAAAAATTCACAAAATTAGTGGTTTTACAGTTGACCAGTTTTCCTGCATTGGAAATTCTTCTTTTAAAATTAAAAGTACTCATGAAAACTGGCAAACTGGCGATGTCAAAATTAAGGTCTTCTGTTTATCTACTGACCTTTTTATTAAGTCGATGTCCATAGTGAAAAACAAAGTAGCAGCAGGAGGTTATCAGAATTTGGGCAGTGCGAATAAGCAATCTAGCTATTCCCGACAAAAGTGTTAAAGAGAAGAGGCTTAGTATAAGAATGAGCTCACTAATCAATTGAAACTAGACAAAAATGAAATGGGCTACTTCACAACAACCGAGTCTCTCTTCTAGAGTGGGCAAGCAAAGACTAGCTAGCTACCTAAGGGGATTACAATGAAAAGTATGAGTTCAAACTGATTGTTTTTTAGATTCCATCCAAGTCTGAAGTTTTCAGACTCATTCTCCCCCAGCTTGTGTTCCATTCTTTCCTCCTCAACTCTGCCCTAACCTAGAATGGAGGGAGGTCCCTCCATACCCTGGCCGATGACATTAGTTCAAAAGAAACGTGTGACCCCTTTCTCTACAGGCCTCTGCCATGGAGGGGGCAGGGGACTCCATCAAGACCCCTCAGGGGTCAGCTTCCAGACCTTCTGCAGCTGCTTCTAGGGCATTCACACCCAGGCAGCAATGCATCTGGAAGAAGAAGGTACAAGTGAAGAGAGCACTTAAAGGAGTGTTTGTGTGCACTTAAACAAAGAGTTCTGATTTTTTTGTTCTTGTGTTTTGTTTTGTTTACTTCAGTACGCAAATCTTTCTACAGTGTGATGTGGAGAGGGAAATACTTGTATAAACAGATCTGAATAAACCAAGTCCCTTGGTGTAGTTTGCACTAACCTTAGGATAGAATTCAGGGGTCTGTGAACCTGAATGGAAAAGAAATTACATATTGATTTTCACTAACTTCTAACTGAAATTTATCATTTCCTTCTATTATGAATGTAGGTAACAAACCACAGTCATATTTAACAGAACCATTATATTTCCACTAATGGAAGTAATAGACATTTTCATAACATAACAGTTGGATAATCTTGAAATATCATTTCTGCTCATCATTATTTCAACTTCTGATGGTTATTAGAACCACCATTTGATTTTTCATTTAATTTGTTAATAAACACCTAGATCAGAATTTTAATATTTTGATAGCTGTGTTTCAACATAATTGGCTACCACTGTAATCTTATTTTATTTTATGCATATAAAAGTATTATTCTCAGAAAGGATTATAGTCTTCACCAGACTTCCAAAGCATAGAAACAGTTAAGAACCTCTGCCCAGAACTTTTTTTCCTCAGGAACCATTTATAGATTATTTTAATAGACATGTTATAAATGTAGCCTACTGGGCCTCTTTCTATATTCAGCAACTGTCCGGTTTTTCACAGAGCAGCATGATTATTTTTTACTGTGGGAACTGAGATAATACAGGAGGCTGCATTATCCTTCGTAAATAAACAATCTGGAGAAAGAGTATAAGGAAAAGCATTTCTTCCTAAGTCAGTGATTAACTTAGTGGGAGGAAGAACGCAGATATAATTTTCTAATTTCCATTTTGTAGGGTACTAAATTTTCTCCTTTAAAAAGACATAAAACTTAATAATACTAGTATTTACAAATCCTGCCCACAGAGAGATAATGCTAAATAGGCCTTCAGATAAGATACTCTGCCTCAATAGTTTCCAGGTGATAAGTATTAAGAGCTCGAGAAAGGGCATGGTTATTGATGGCTCAAATTGGCTGGCTGCAAGGTCACATAGCAAGCATACCAGGCAAAGGGTTAACTCCCAGTAACCAGAGCTACACAGATAAGCCATTCATAACCTTCGCTGTTACCACACAAGATACTCACATTAAGTACACTTTAACCACAAGAGTCAAAAGTAAACTTGGCACTAGCAAAGTTTTGAGGCTCATCAATAAGTAAAGATAAATACATATTCTATCTATCTCAAAATCATGCTTTATGAGCTTTGGGAGGGAACTCTTCTTCTTGAGTAGGGCTCTCCCACTGTGTTATTAAAACCAACTTCGGTTTATAAAAAGTATCTTTGTCAGGATTATTTTTAAGTGCAATTTCTTCATGTGCTACTAGAAAGCCAGGATCATTTTTGGATTTTCCATTGGATTTTGGATTTTCCATTGAGTTTTGAGCACCACCTCCAAGCCCTTTACCACAAGTGTGAATGTAGAAACATATCTACAAGCACGAAGATTTTGAAGCTACCAGAGCACTGCCCAGTAAATTTCGATTACAATGCACCTCCTATTCTCTCCCTTTCTTCACCCTACAGTTTTACCAAGATGTGAAAGACTGGTGGCTCTTCGGGTTCTATTTCTGCATGCCCTTGGTGTGCACTGCAATTTTCTACACCCTCATGACCTGTGAGATGTTAAACAGAAGGAACGGAAGCTTGAGAATTGCCCTCAGTGAACACCTTAAACAGGTAAACCTAATAAGATCGTGAAAATTTGGCCAAGACTTATTTGTCCCAGACAACAGAAGACCTATAAATAAGTGTATTTATTTAGCATATTTACCCTGGTTTGCTAAAAATAAAGTCTTATAACTGTTTTATTTATAGTTATAGTATTAGAAATTTCTTTTTTTTAATTTTTTTAATGTTTTATTTTTATTTTTGAGAGACAGAGACAGAGCACAAGTGGGTAGAGAGCAAGGGAAATACAGAATCCCAAGCATGCTCCAGGCTCCAGGCTCCAAGCCATCAACACAGAGCCCAATGTGGGTCTCAAACTCACAAACCACGGGACCATGACCTGAGGAGAATGAAGTCAGATCCTTAAAAACTGAGCCACCCAGGCGCCCCAGTATTAGGAATTTCTTTTGTGAAATAGAGAGTCTGCCTGTAAAACAGGTGGCCTGGAGGCAGGGCCAAATAGAGAGGAACTATTCATTTAGTTTGCCAAGAGTATATTGAACATGTGTGTTTGTGTGTCTGTGAATTGAACTGGGCTTGGAACTGTGCCAGGACACAAAGAGGCATAGGACTTTCTCCCCTAGCAGGCTTTGCAGTCTTGGTGTAGAAATAAAATACAAGCATGAAAAAATTAGAAAATAGAATCACCAAATATGGTAAAAGTAGCCTATGCTGTAGAAAGCCAAGGATGATATAAAGACAAAGTCACAAAGACGCTTGTCATGGATGAGGGAGATCGAACTGTTCATAAAGGATAAATGGGTTTGATGGGGAAGAAGAAGACAGAGGGCATTTCAAGTGGGAGGACAGGAGTCTAGTTAGAACATGGCACAGGCACCACGCATTTGGGGAGTGGAAAAAAGAGATGAACCTCACTAGAAAACCATCCAAGGTAAGACTCAGGATAGGAAATGGGATTGGGTACATAAAAAGAGGTCAGATTTTGGATAGCCCCAAAATTTGTACATGTCAATAATAGGAGGCTGCTGTTGGTTCCCTCCCTGCCTTTCCCTCCCCTCCCTCACTACCAGGAAGCAAACAGAACATGTACAGCCATGGACTTTAGAGGGCAAACCTTTACACTTATACTTGCTGGCTCTGTGTTGTTGGGCAAATTGCTTAATCTCTCTGAATCTCTGGGTCTTCATAAAATATATGCAATAATATCTGTACCTTTCTGTACAAATACTGATTCAGTTTTAAATTTTAAAAAATTAAATAGGGGTGCCTGGGTGTCTCAGTCAATTAAGCATCTGACTCTTGATCTCAGCTCAGGTCTTGATTTCAGGGTTGTGAGTTCAAGCCCCATGTTGGGCTCCACACTGGGCATAGAGCCTACTTTTAAAAAATTAAACAAAATGTATATAATAATATATCAAGAGGATTACCTAATGCATGTACAGTGTATAATAGAGCCCAACTCATAGTAAGTACCCAGAAAATGTTTGATATATATTAATTCAAAGAGTAAAACTAGGACTACAGGTAAATTCTCCGTCTCAGCAGAGAAGTGGATAAGAACACCCAACCGCACCAAAAGATAATGAATTGTTGATGAAGCCTGTAAATCTGCTCTCTACAATTACCAAACAAAAGCAACATTCTTCATCAGCAACTCTTCTCAACTATTGTACTGATTTTTCTGAGTCTTCAGCTTCTTATCTATAAATTGGGCATAATTGTATGTGAATCAATATTATTACAAAAATCAAAGGCATTAGGTGCATACATGTACTTTGTAAAATCCTTGCATGCCATAAAAATGGTAGCTATATTTTTTATTAAAATTTAACAGAAAATTATATTGAGAAAATTTAGTATGACTTTGTTCAGGCATGAATGTTTCAAGTGCTGCAGATGTGAAATATATCAAGCAATTACTGTGTTTCACTCCTGCAGTGGAGGTAATTAATTAGAATAGATTTATAGAAAACAAAAACAAAAACAAAACCCCATAGTGTTTTTCAATGTTGACTTTTTCATTAGCACCATGATTGAGTGTTTAAGCTATGAATGGTACCTGCTCTGAAAATAACTGAATAGGGATTGGTCACAATAATAGGATGCTCCTTCACATTTACATAGCATTTTATGTTTCCAAAGAGCATGTCATTTGCTTATTTGATTTCTTCCAAGCACCCCGAAATATAAGCAGGGTAGATGTCCGCATAAGGGTGGTTAAGCGATTGGCTTATCCAAGTGGAAATTAAAAGCAAAGACTTGGTCCTCCTACAGTAGTCATTGCCTTTGTCACACCCAAGCTGTAGCAGTTTCCAACAGCAGGAGAGCAAGCCTACTGGAAAGCCTTCCATGGGGGCTGTAGGGAGCTAGCTCTCAGTGAAAGGCCATGTCACCCTTTAACTAGTATCCTATATAGCTCTGGTCTTGCTTTCTGCACGGTTTCCTCGAATTTCTCTGTATTATTCTTTCAACATCTTTTATCAGTTAGGGATTGTGTTTGGATGCTGGTAGCAGAAAACCCAAAATAACATTGAGCAAACCAAATGGAGGTTTCTTCTTTCTCCCACAGGAAAAAAAAAAAGTCACTGGTTCAGTGTTCAAGAGACTCAGAAGCCAGGGGTCTGCTGTTTTGCTGACTTTTCCTTTAGTATTGGAAGACAGTAGCTACAACTCTACCCTTATATCAGATTTCCAGGCAGCAAAAAGGGAAAGAATATAGATCATATTAGTGTGTGCATCAGAAGGAGTACCCTCCACTTTTAAGTAGCTTTTCCAGAAACCTCTTACAATGATTTCTGCTTGATCTCAGTGGTCTGACTATGTCAGGTGGCCATGAAGATGATTAGCCCAGGCTCACCTGCTGACATAATAAAATCACGGTTCTGACTGATAGTAAGGAAAACAGGAGAATAGATATTGGTTAAGCAAATATCAGACTACCATACAACATATTACCTTTCGAATGATCATCCTCTTTGAGGGTGTGCTCAAGGGGGATAACCTTTCCCCCAGCACCCAGTACCCTCCTTTTCTCTTTTTCTGGTCACATTGTCTTCCTGTGTACACCAAACGACCCTTTAAAATAATCCCCTATTCCTACAGATTGGAACTCTTTATTTTCTCAACCATTGCTTAGCTTATATGTTCTCTGAAGCCATATCCCAGCTATCCCACCCAATAACTCTGGAAGATTAAAGAACTCCAGTCCTTTGGTCTAGAGCAGCAGTTTGTGACAACTGCCTTGAAATCTTCTTAAATGGCTCTATTAATCATGTGGGTTTATTGTAGGCTTCCCATACTTAATGTTATATGCTTTGGGTTGAACCAGCATTACCCTTCCAAATCCTGTTTTCAATCAATTTTATTTTGACATTAACTGATCCCAGTTACAGACGAGTTGCATTTTATGTTCCTAGTTAGGCTTTCAAATGCATGCGTTTTAATGCTGAAGCATAATGCACACAAATGACTGTTGCAGATAATTCCTAACCTATGATTTTTCTGGTCTACACAAATTCAAAAGTATGTAAACCTTCAAAGTGAAGTCAGTCCAGGGTCAACATGTCCCACTTGTTCTAATCATCATTGCTGATAATCCTTTACCCTCATCCCTCTGTTTGCAAACAAGATGTCGTTGGAAGCTATATGTCATTAATAAAAGAATTTTAGAAGCAAAAAACTCCCAGTGCTAGCTTTCTTCAACAGCAAGAAATGGGGGAAACACATTGCTATTGACTTTTTCTCTTTTTCCTACTTATGTTTTCCAAATATCTTCATAGATTTGTTCCTTCTTTATTATGCTAGGTTCAGTCACTTTGACTGCCATGCTGTCATTAATGCTAGCTACCCATTATGGAGGCTTTTAGCTAACCATCTCCCCCATATAGTCACACACACACACACACACACACACACACACACACGCAGCCACAGTGTTGGCTCAGCTCCAGCTAGTTCCCATTTCCCTGACATCTAACTTCTATCCTGACCCTAATAACCAGTTTGAGTCCACCATCCTTCCTGGCAGCCACCCAAAAGAATCATTAGCAACTCCTTGATTAGAAAGTTGGACTCTAAATATTGAAGAGATAGAGGCACTGTGAGGTATGCTGTTCTGGCTCTTTTTTAAGTAATTCTTTCTTTGCTATCTACAACTTCCTTTGTATAGTTCTTTCCTCTGGTAGAAAAACACTAAACTTATTGTACTTTTTTTCCCCTCACTTTCCTTTAGCGTCGAGAAGTGGCAAAAACAGTTTTCTGCTTGGTGGTAATTTTTGCTCTTTGCTGGTTCCCTCTTCACTTAAGCCGTATTTTGAAGAAAACCGTGTATGATGAGATGGACAAGAACCGATGTGAATTACTTAGGTATGATCCTGTGTACTCATTAGGAAATTGGAGTTTCCCTAATTTGCACACTTATAATACTTTTTACAAACCACCTAGTCTATAGTCTCATTAGCCGTGAAAATTAAAACTGCCAAGTTGATTATTTTTCTTGAGCTGACATAGCCCATGACTGATCCCCAAATTTGTGCAAGCCATAGCTTGGCTTGTGGCTCCCCTCCTGAGGCTGTGCATAATGGTTTGAGCTAACCAAGTGGCAGGTATATCTGTAAATGTTCTGCAGAACTGAAACTGCCATTTAAACAAGCACTTTAAAAAAATTCTGACTGCCACCTATAAGAAATGGCTCCTGGGCAAGAAAAATGCTTATTCTAAGGATAAATGCTAGCTAGCAGATTTAAAAACATTGTCTTCTAATTATTCTACACTATTTTCTTTTGTTCTAGTTTCTTGCTGCTCATGGATTACATCGGTATTAACTTGGCAACCATGAATTCATGTATAAACCCAATAGCTCTGTACTTTGTGAGCAAGAAATTTAAAAATTGTTTCCAGGTAAGAATGTTTTGCACGTATTTTTTAAGGACAATCAAATGGTTATATTAAGTAGCCAACAAGCATGGCTAATTCTAGTAGAGAAGTTAAAATCATATTCTGTTACCTAGAGAGTCAGATTGTTAGCATAAAGCAATATTGTCCAGATGTTGGCGAGGATGAGGAGAAAGAGGATCTCTTTTGCATTGTTAGTGGGAATGCAAGCTGGTGCAGCCACTCTGGAAAACAGTATGGAGGTTCCTCAAAAAACTAAAAATAAAACTACCCTATGACCCAGCAATTACACTACTAGGCATTTATCCAAGGGATACAGGTGTGCTGTTTCAAAGGGACACATGCACCCCCATGTTTATAGCAGCACTATCAACAATAGCCAAAGTATGGAAAGAGCCCAAATGTCCATCGATGGATGAATGGATAAAGAAAATGTGAGATATATATACATACATATATATATGTATATGTATACATATAATAGAGTATTACTCGGCAATCAAAAAGAATGAAATCTTGCCATTTGCAACTACGTGGATGGAACTGGAGGGTATTATGCTAAGTGAAATTAGTCAGTCAGAGAAAGACAAAAATCATATGACTTCACTCATATGAGGACTTTAAGAGACAAAGCAGATGAACATAAGGGAAGGGAAACAAAAATAATATAAAAACAGGGAGGGGGACAAAACAGAAGAGACTCATAAATATGGAGAACAAACTGAGGGTTGCTGGAGGGGTTGTGGGAGGGGGGATGGGAAGGAATCTACTCCTGAAATCATTGCTTCACTATATGCTGACTAATTTGGATGTAAATTTAAAAAAATTAAAAATAAAGTTAAAAAAAATAAAGCAATATTGCCAGAAAAATTGTCAGAAAAGCAAGATCAGTTCAGACAACAAAATATTCAGAGGTATAAAATAGACTAACTTAATAATATGCTAATTTAGTATGCTGCTTTAAAAAGAAATGCTCAAGGGGCACCTGGGTGGCTCAGTCGGTTAAGTAGCTGACTTCAGCTCAAGTCATGATCTTGTGGTCTGTGAGTTCCAGCCCCGCGTTGGGCTCTGTGCTGACAGCTCAGAGCCTGGAGCCTACTTCTGATTCTGTATCTCCCTCTTTGTCTGCCCCTCCCCTGCTTGCTCTCTGTCTCTCTCTCTTTCAAAAATAATAAACATTAAAAAAAAAATTTTTTTTTAAATACACTGCTTTAAAAAGAAATGCTCAAGGGGCCTTTGGGTGGCTCAGTCGGTTAAACATCTCGTTCCTGATTTCAGCTCAGGTCATGATCTCATAGTTCATGGGATCTAGCTCAGAGTCAGAGAGATCCCTGCTTGGGATTCTCTCTCTCCCTCTCTCTCTGCCCCTCCCCTGATCTTTCTCAGGCTGGCTCGCTCTCGCTCTCTCTCTCAAATAAGTAAACTTTAAAAAAAACATTTTTTTTAAAGGAATGCTCAAGGGGTGCCTGGATGGCTCAGTTAGTTGGGCATCCAACTTTGGCTCAGGTCATGATTTCACAGTTTGTGGGTTCGAGCCCTGCATCGGGCTCTGTGCTGACAGCCTACTTCAGATTCTGTGTCTCCCTCTCTCTCTGGCCCTCCCTCACTCATGCTCTGTCTCTCTCTCTATCTCAAAAATAAATAAAACATTAAAAAAATTTTTTTTAAAAAAGGAATGCTCAAATTTGAGCTCCAGACTGCATAGAATACATAAAGCCTATTCATGATTTTCATTATCTTAGACTTTAACCACAGTCTCCAACAAAATATAAATTCTGTTGTTAAAAACAATCTTGCTAAATGCTGCTTAATACTATATTTAATAATAGCCTCTTCAAGGAGAGTAAATGCTTATTGCCCTGGGAATCTGAACTAATGTAATTTCATTCAAAATCAGTTTCCTTATGTTCTTCAAACTTCCTTGCAGCTAAGCTAACCCACGTCCTCCAGAAGCTCCATGCACTTCTTACCAAGGCGTCATTTCTGCAGTTCCTGGGATGATTTAGCATACAGTTAATTCTAACTGGATTTTGTTCTCTTTGGCCAGGATGTTTAACTTCAGTTTATGGCACATATTAGGAAGAATAGTGTAGAGGTCAAGGCTGCAGGATCTGGAAGCAAACAATCTTGATTTACACCACAGCTTTATACTTGCTAACTGTCTAACTCAGGTCCAGGTGGTACCCCTCCTGCCTCCTCAGTTTGATCATCTGATTTTATAGATTAGCTATCTCATGGGTAGGATTCAGTGGGCTAATATATGTTAAGCACTTGAGACAATAATAAGCTGTCAGTATGAGTTTATTATTATTAGGGGTGGAGAAGAGAGGAAAACCACAATGACTGCCCTCATGTAATTTGCCATCTAGAAGGAGACAAACATATATTTACCAAAGAATCATACAAATAGATGAATCT
This sequence comes from Panthera leo, assembly GCF_018350215.1. Lineage (NCBI taxonomy): Eukaryota > Metazoa > Chordata > Mammalia > Carnivora > Felidae > Panthera > Panthera leo. The sequence goes on along the minus strand of NC_056682.1, from coordinate 79,595,852 downwards.
TGGCATGGAAGTTCTAGCCAACACCTTTTTGAAGTCTACTTGATAATGTTTACAAGTCATGAAATGCTATAAGAAAGATTCTGCCCAAAGAAGGATTGACTAAAATGCTGGTCATGATAATATATAATCTGGAGTTAACATCATTTTGTTTTTTTGTTTTTTTTTAAATTTTTTTTTTAACGTTTATTTATTTTTGAGACAGAGAGAGACAGAGCATGAACGGGGGAGGGTCAGAGAGAGAGGGAGACACAGAATCTGAAACAGGCTCCAGGCTCTGAGCAGTCAGCACAGAGCACAACGCGGGGCTCGAACTCACATACCGAGAGATCATGACCTGAGCCGAAGTCGGACGCCCAACCGACTGAGCCACCCAGGCGCCCCAACATCATTTTGATTAATTTACATACTAATTAGAGGGAAAGGAAAAATCAATGTACAAACTCTCGGAAATTAAACATGTCTTTTGACTGATCTGCAGAAAAAGGTAGCATATGCTGGAGAAATCTAGAGTCCTGGGTTCTAATTCCAGTTCTGCCTATTTCTCCCCTAAACCTCCCTGTCCTCATTAATAAAATGAGGAAAATAGTACCTACCACCTAAGGTCATTATGAACATCAGATGAGGTGCCCCATGCAGGTGGTGCACACTGCGGAAATGCCAGGCCCCTCTGGACTCTTCTCCATCCACGCCTACCCCAAGTCATGGAACATCTCCCTCAGGCCAACACTGCCTTCTCTTCCTCTTTGAATTGGTGAATAACTTAAAACAAGAAACAAGGGATCTATTTTTCCAGCACTAGAATGGACAGTTTAACTTCTACCTAGAAATTATAGGCTCCATACTCTAGATTACTGTTCAGGCTCACATTCTGTCCTCAAATTTGTATGGCCATTTCCCCCTTGTTGGTAGGAAGCCAAGGCCTCTGTGTTCTGCTGGGAATGGGTTGGTAGGCTCAGGTTATTTAGAATCTGTTCTTTCTCCCAGTCTTGCCTCTGCTGCTGCTGTTACCAGTCCAAAAGTCTGATGACCTCGGTCCCCATGAATGGAACAAGCATACAATGGAAGAACCACGAACAAAACAACCACAACACAGAGAGGAGCAGCCATAAGGACAGTATTAACTAAACAACTTAAGAAACATTAATCAATATTCCTTCAAAGTCTGTTGAAGAGAAAAAAAAATCACGCAGCAACTGTGTTTCCAGAAATCTTTTCTCCAAGTCTTCTCCCATGATGCAACCCCAACCCCAGAAAAATGCTTTCCAAAACATCAGAGGGTGGACTGGTTTATAGTCACAAATTCAATGAGTCTTTCTTCTTTAATTTATCTAATTTACATATTCTGAATGTTATATTCAGCACCAAAAAATGTTGGGAGTTAGCAGGGAGAAAGGAGACTGTTCAATTAAACCAGAAGGATATTTGCTACTTTTGCATGAAAATAGAGTCTCCGAGTACTTAACAGCTTCCATGGCAGTTCTATGGAATGTTCCATGAGAACTGGTCATAATGAAAATTTTGCAATCTTGACAAGGTTTTCTTTTTTTTAATTGGCCAAAGACAGTAAGATGAGCAATCAGGTTAATGTTTTTCATGTCACTTTTTTGATTTTTAAAACATCAATTCTCAAGCTGCAACAAATACAGCCACTTAAAGCACAGACTGATATCCACATGTGGCAGTTTAATAGCTGCTATTCAAAGAATTGTTAAGAACCTATATATATATTTTTTTTTTAATGGTGTTTCATTACAGGAGATCTGGAGCATATTTTTATGTTAAATTTTAAAATAATGCTTGAATCAAATAATTCTATTTTTCACAAACCCAATCTTTTTAAAATGTAGATATTTTGTGTAAAACCAATGTCATGTACCAAAATGTAAATGTACAAATCATTCAACTATACCCAAGACTTTCAGTGGAATGTATTGAAGTCTAAAGCACACTTCATAGAAAAAGATTGAATCTTTTTTGAAGATTTGGAAATTTTCACTGAGACTTTGTTTTTTTGGTCATAGTAACATGTGTGTGTATGTATGTGCATATAGATGTACATATATATATATATGTATAGTGTATATAGATGTAGACATATCTATATACATTATACATATCACCTCATATTCTCTTCATTTCTCTTAAAATGTTAACTGGCAGTAAGACTTTTTTGGTCATTCCCTTTTCCATATAAGAAACAGTTTCAAGGTGGCCAACTGAGTTTATGTCAGTGAAATATAATTATCCCCAAATGCCACCATGAACTTACGGTTCTTCACTTCCCTGGGTTTCCAGTATCAATCGAAACACCTCCCCCACCCCTGCTCCTCACATGGTCACCATTTCAAAGGGCCCACAGTGACTTTTGCTGGGCATTTTCCAAGATGTTTACAGACTGTGAGTATGGCAAAAAACCTTTTACTGTGTGTATATAAATATATATAAACAACTGTACATTTCTTTTAGCCAATTTTTCTGTGATTTTCTTTATGGAATATACTTGTGTGTGTGATATATGCATGTGCGTGACAGTATGTATGGACTTAATGAAATCTAATAATAATGCCCTGTAGTTGTACTACAGCACACACTCTGAGTGGGTGGAATCTAGTGGTTGTACATCATGACAACTGGCCTTAGTCAGTGTTAATATATCTGTGTTCACAATCCTTGTGACCATGTTGCCATTACAAATGGAATATGAGAGGCAGCATGAAAGAGGATGCACCATGGGTTGACAGTAGGGTTTGTTTAATTAGTTGGTTGGTTGGTTGGTTGGTTGGTTGGTTTGATAAAACAGTATTTGGGGTTATACTTTTTCCTGTGCTAGAGCAAAAATCATTCAATTTTGAAGTAGTATATTGTCCTGGTTCCTCAACTCAATGTGCTGATGAGACTGACAAGAGGTCTGATGTTTCTATCAGACTTCACCAGATAGATTGCTGATGATAAATTACCTAAGCTGATTTTTTGGGCTATATTTTAGCATAGTCATGTATAAAATGATATCAGGTTCCAGCTTGTGCCATTGCAGGCCTCCTCTATGTGTGAACACTCAAATTCCGTTACTATACTGGTGAATCACATACAGTGATATATACCTATAATATAAGCCATAGTTCACATCATTTTGTTTAGACAATTGTCTTCTTTTTAAAGATATTTTGTCTCTTGCATATTAAAAATGCATTTTATAAGTTCAGAGAGTCATAGATTTCTGAATAAAACACAGACTTCAATGTGCATTTTATTTATGGACCAGTAAGTAACCATGATTTACTAACAGGAGTAGTTCCAATTTCTACCTTTACCACATCTTTCCAAGTAGATCTGTAGAAATGAGCCAGAAGTCAAGGCCCCTGCATTGGCAGTGGCCCATAAGTATAAAATAAAAGTTTACAGAAGACTTGCAAGTGTCTCTTCATTTTTACATGGTTTTACATAGAAAATGTTGATTACGTGATGCCTGTTGCAGACTTCTCCCTAGTAGTAGCCAGGCAAGCAATTTTACTTTCAAACAGGTACTTCCTATTCTCAACCTACTTTGTTATACTAAACACTCATTCCTTCATTCACCTTTCCAGTAAGTTTTAAGCATCTACTATGCATCAGGCATTCTTCTAGGTTTGGGGGACATAGCAGCAAACAAAACAGGCAGAGTCCCTGCTCTCATGGAGCCTGCATTCCAAAGGAGGGAGTTGGACAATAAATAGCGTGTCAGGTGGATATCTGGAGGAAGATACTCATATATACCTACATGCTTATTTAACATCTCCAGATGAATGGCTAGCAGACATACTATATCTAAAACTAAGCTCCTGATATCCCTCTAACCTGTGCTGCCATAATATTTCTCTGCTTATGTATTAGGGTTCTCCAGAGAAACAGAACCAATAGGATAGACAGATAGATAGATAGATAGATAATACATAGATGATACATAGATAGATAATAAATAAGATAGATAGATAGATAGATAGATAGATAGATAGATAGATAATACATAAAAGAGGAAATTTATTATAGGAATTGGCTCCATGTGATTATGGAGGCTAAAATATGCCATGATCTACCATCTACAAACTGGAGAACCAGGAAAGCCAGTGATATAATTCAGTTCAAGTCCAAAGGCCTGAAAAAAACAGGGGAGCTAGAGAGTCCCAGAGTCCAAGGGCCCAGGAACCAGGAGTACCAAAGTCCAAAGGCAAGAGAAGATGGATGTCCCCCATCAAGAAAAGACAGAATTCATCGTTCCTCTGCCGTTTTGTTTTTTTCAGGCCTTCTACAGATGGATGACACCTGCTCACACTGGTGATAGCAGATTTATTTGCTTTACTCAAGCTTCTGATTCAAATGTTAAACTCTTCTGGAAATACCCTCACAGGCACACCCAGAAGTAATATCTTACTGGATGTCTCTTAGCCTAGTCGACACATAATGTTAACCATCACAGCTCATTTAAAGACAGCTTCATTCTTTGAGCTGTCAGGATAAAAACCTTGAAGTCATTGCCCATTCTTTCTCTCCTGTCTTATACTAAATGCCTCAATACATCCTGACAGCCCTATCTTCAATATATATTCAGAATTTGACTACTTCTCTTTCTCTGCTTCTACTTCCCTTTTCTGAGCCACCAATGCCATTTGCCAGGATAATTACAATAGAATTCTATCATGTTTCTATCACGCCTGCTATCAATGCTTCTATCATTTCCAGCCTTTTAAACACTATACTCTAATTGGAGCCTGTCTCTCGACCCCTATAAACGGTCTAAAGGTATTCACATTTCCAAGCTAAGCTGACCAGTATCCCCTGGGGAGTCTTCTAGTAACAACTGAAGTAGGAAAGAGCCCTTTCCTACTGTGGCACACCTGGTAGGACATGACCATGGGAGCTGTGCCACCATGGTTTGGGCATTATGAGGAAAGTCAACGTAGAGTGTTACAAAGATGAAAAAGAGCATATAAGCTCCTGGTTCCAGTTTTCCCTGATGCTTTCCCATGGCTTGAGTAAGCAAACTAATATATTTACTCTTGTGCCTGTGCTAATAAATTGGGTTTTTGTTGCTTACAATCCATACATTCTAAGAACATCTCCTCTAAGTTATCTTGATTTATTTCTCTTTTCTTGTTTAAATTAAGAGGCTTTATGTTTTTTAGAGTTTAAGGTTTATAGAAAAATTGATTGGAAAGTACAGAGAATTCCCACATGTCCTCTTTCCCTCCTTGCCTGCATGCAACTCTATTATTTCCCTCTTGTGTCAGTGTGGTATACTTGATGATCCAATATTGATACAAGAGTATTAACTGAAGTGCAGAGTTTACATTGGGTTTCACTGTTTTGTACATTCTATGGGTTTTAATAAATGTATAGTGACAGTTTTCCACCATTATAGTATCATTTAGAATAGTTTCACTGCCCTAAAAATACCCTATGCTCTACCTTTTCTTCCCTCCTTCCTTCTCCTTCTTGATTTATCTTTTCACCCAATACAGATATGGTAAACACCCTCCATTATTACACTGTGTGAGTTGCTGGGAATACAAAACCAGATATATAAACAAATAAATAAATGCACTGACATTTTTAGTGGTGACTCATAGATGCCAGCATAGGAGCCGGTAAAGGCACAAAATAGTCAAGATTCTTTAAACTTCAACTGGTGACATTAGAGAACACAGCGAAAAGGTTTTCCCTTCTACTATTCTTACTTTAATGCAAAAATATGTCACTGCTAGGAGAATGACATAATAAAAAGCAATAGACTATTGTCTTTACATTATGAGCTTTTTTAAGCTGTAAATACATGCCACTTTCCACTCAAAAATAAACCAAATATCTGTGCCTTTAAAATTATTAAGGTAATGAAACAAATGGGAGATTAAGTCCAGGAAATCGACAAGACAAATATTAACCTTTTCCTAATCTCTTATCCTTATCATTATTTTTAATAGTATTACTAGTCCATAATATAGCATTAAACACTATATAGGTATGGAGTGAGGAAAGTGCACTACCAGTATTCCCCAGCCTCTCCAGGCCTGAAATTCTAATACCATGGTTCCTTTATTTGCACAGCAGTGTATTTATTGACCTTTCTCCATACTTCAAACAGGCAAAGTTAAATCAGGGCCCAAGTCCACCATATGCAATAGTTTCTGAAATTCCAGTGGGGTCTTCATACTAAAACCCCCCATGGATTTTTTTTTTTTAACAATCTTACATTCGAAGAAGTTTCTGTGACACTTTTCCTCTAAGTATTTACAAAGACAAACCCAGTGTCTATATTTGGTCGGCACTGATACTCTGGCTTCTTTGTTTTGAGAGAGGCCACAGTTCTTAGAACCAGGGAATAATCAAGAACCAAAATTAACACTGTAACTGCAAAGCCAGGCTTTCCCCATGAAGCAAACTAGCATAGTGCACTTTTGATTTGATGAAGCCAGAAGTCCTAATATCTCATGGTTTCCCAAGCTTCTCACATCGATATTGTTCGGTAGATGTCTTTGTTTCTTCCTGGGAGGTAATAAATTAGGAACAGTAATGCCAAGCCTAGATATAGTAAGACAAGTCATGGAATCTCCTAAGGGAATAGAATATTCCACAAATTTTTCCTTTTTGGCCCTAAACCACAGTCCTCTTTCCTAATTTATCTACATAGAACTGACCATCTTTCATCTGAATTTGATTCTATGATGATAGGTACAATTGTATATTTGGTGCTGTGTGACAGATTTGTCCCAGATGGGGGACAGTAATGACGCTGTCCAGACTGTGTAGTATCATATGATCAGCCAAATCACAGGCCCCGGGCACCTACAGGGCACAGCCCTGACTCACTCCATTTATGCAAGTTTTTACAGAATAAAAAACCGTTTCTCTATGAACGATAGCTCATTATTTATCTTAAAGTGTGACAACTGAGATTAACTGCAGTTAAATTCTTGTTTCTAAAAATATCTTCAAATGAGAAAATCAACTAAAAGTGATCAGGTGAAGGGAACTAAAAGTGATCAGGTGAAGGGAACACAATCAGGTGTGCTTTTAGGCTTTTCAGGCATACATCTGTGCATAATGAAATAAAACTGATTTCTTAGTCTAGTCTTTTCTCTATTTTATGAAATCGAATGGGGTTAGGCCTGGAGCACAGTTCTTCATTTGCAGTCAAGACCTTGTTGGGAGGGAAGGATTTCTCTGATGAGTTTAAGCCAAGCAGGGCTGATTCAGAGGGAGCAGGCGGGGGATGGTGACTTCCCAAAGGAAAACCCATATGGCCTTAGAAAGAGGAAGGGGAACAGCTGCACCGCTTCCTTTTTTCCTGTTTGAGGATATTGTCCATACATCCTGCTACTCCTTATTTCTGCTGCTTTTCACATCTGTAGCTTTGTTAATTCTTTCATTTTTATTACTTTCTTTAAAAAGAATTTATATGCAGGGGGCCTGGGTGGCTCACTCAGTTAAGTGTCTCACTCTTGGTTTCAGCTTAGGTCATGATTTCATGGTTCTTGAGTTCAAGCCCCACATCAGGCTCTATGCTGACAGCACAGAGCCTGCTTGGGATTTTCTCTATCTTTCTCTCTCTACCCCTCCCCATTCTCTCTCTCTCTCTCTCTCAAAATAAATAAACTTTAAAAAAAAGAATTTTTGTTCTTCAAATTATAAAAACAATATACAAAATAGATCTATAATATATTTAAAGCCCCTTCAGAACAAAACAATAATCAATTAATGATCCATGTATTCAAGGGAAGAAAGTTTCTATACATGGGATTTTAAATATACTGTAAGATATATAGGTATAGATAGATAGCTATAGCTATAAATATAGATACAGACAGATAGCCATCTGTATGTATATCTTACATTTAATTTATCCAGTCTTTTGCTACTACAAACAAGGCTACATTGTACATCTCTGTACTAGTCTACATGGAGACTTGTGTGATTTCTCTGAGACAATTAAAGGTGAGTAGGATTGCTGCTCCATCACAGGGGTTTTGCAGGTTAATACCCTTACATACTGCAGATTGTCCCCACCAGGTCTGAGTGGAGCCATTATGATTACTCGGGGCTCTGAGTGGCTTGCAGCTGCTCCACTCCACACTGGCACTGTCACACCGGAGGACCATATACCTTTCGGCAGATGTACAGATGCTGTCGGAGACCTCACCAGATCCTCCTGGATCTCTTGCACCAGCTCTGTTCACCCATCCCTAGCATCAGTGTTCTTGCTACTATTTGTACCTACAACTTTAAAAGTGGCTTTCCCTTGGACACAGGAGCCTCCTAGTTTATAAGGAGAAGTGGAAGTGTGTGGGAATTTTAGGTTCACCTACAACTCCCACCTGTGGTCCAACGGCCTCCTGGTGTGGGAGCACAAAAGTGTAGCTCTTGTGTCTCAGGCAGGACAAACACCAAGCACCCCAGGAGACAGGGCTGCAACTTCACCTGAAAGCTCACCTTTCTTAGGGTCTTCCCTTTTCCCAACTTGCTGCTTCTACTCTCTTACTGGTTTCTGCTTCTGGGGCTGTGCCTTAAGAAACCACTTACACCCAAATCCTTGCCTCAAGGACTATTTCTGGAAGAGTCTGCTCAAAGCTAGCACATGTTTTTATTTCACTGCTGAATGTAATTGGCAAATTTTAACATTAAAAATATTAGATTCTTCAGCATACTGCATCAGGGCTCCTATTTGAAGCTACTCTTAATTTCTCTCTCCAGGGCCTCTTAGGATGTATGGGCCTCTACTAATTGGCCATCCAAACTTCCCCACTCTCTACTTTGGTCCCATTGGCTATGAAAGAGCATGGCTTTTCTGTTGGGTGCTAACACCCAACACTCTAGGAGCTCCATTTCAAGCTCTAAGTTTTTCTGTGTATCTAACGGGATACTACTACACTTGCCCTTAGGAGAATATGCCTCTCCCAAGTGTCTGACAGATGAAGGTATCAGTCATTTATGAAGCTGGAAATCAATAAGAGAGGTAACAAGATTAGTCAGCTGGAGACTGGGAAGTGCAGGGAGCAAGCAGAGACCACTTTTTCTGGGTCTGACAATGAGAGTACCAGAGAACTAGGATGGCAGCTTGAGAAAACAGCAGGGTCAAAGGAAAGGCTTCTGTTTCTTTAAGAGAAAAGCAACCTCAGCATTAAGATGGAAGAATTGAGGCCAGTGAAAGGAAGAGATCATGGATGTGTGAGGAAAAAAAAGAAGATAATTGATGGATCAAGCTCCCAGAGATGATCTGAGGAGTCAGATATGGCAGGCTTTAAAAGGAAAGATTTGAAACTAAAAAACTTTGGATGTCAACTATATGCAAGTGAAAGAAAAAGGAAGGGAGGAAAGGAAAGGAAAGGAAAGGAAAGGAAAGGGAAGGGAAGGGAAGGGAAGGGAAGGGAAGGGAAGGGAAGGGAAGGAAAGGAAAGGAAAGGAAAGGAAAGGAAAGGAAAGGAAAGGAAAGATGGAAGGAAGGTTGATTCTTCCTCACTGACTAATCAATAGCATCTATTTCTTCAGGCATGTGATTTCCTATATCTTATTTAATTTATCCAGTCCTTTGTTACCACAAACAAGATTACACTGTACATCATCCTACTCATGAATGTCCTTTGTATATGTTTTAGGCTTACAGACAAGAACAGAGCCTGTTTCTTATAGGTAGAAGAGTATCATTCTTAAATCATACCTTACGGGAACATCCTGGAAAGATACCAAGTGCACCTGTATGAATGAATGCTACACCTTAGTCAGCTCCTAGCTAGAGGGACTCAGAGAAGACTGACCTATAGCTAGACTCAGAATGGCCTCACCCACACTCCAGGCTATCTATAGGTGCCAGTGAAAACCATACCTGTACAATCTTTTCCATAATGAACATGTGATCCTTGCTCTGTAATCAGAGTATGTAAATAAATAGAGAAAAATTATCTTTGATTTTGATGATAATAGTGTTAAACTTTCTTCAGTTTAACAGCTAATGGGTTCTCCCAGAGAAACAGAACAAATAGAATATACATATATAGTAATATATAAGAGATTTATTACAAGAATTGCCTCATGTGATTATAGAAGCCAAAAAGTCACACAATCTGCTGTCTGCAAACTGGAGAACCAAGAAAACTAATAATGGCATCATCCTATCATCCAGTTCAAGTCCAAAGACCCTAGAATCAGGGGGCCAATTGCATAAGTCCTGGTCTGAGTCTAAAGACCTGAGAACCAGAAGCACCAATGGTCAAGAACAGAAGACAAAGGTCTTAGCTCAAGCAGAGAGGACAAATTCACCCTTCCTCCACTTTTTTGTTCTTTCTAAGCCCTCGGTGGATTGGGTGATGCTCACCTCCATTGGTGAGAGCAATCTTCTTTACTCAATCAAATGCTAATGTCTTCCAGAGACACTCTCATAGACATACCCAGAAATACATTTTATCAGCTATCTAAGCACCCCTTAGCCCAGAAAAGTGAAAATAAAATTGAAAAGTGAAAATAAAGTTGACACATAAAATCAGTCATCAGTTATACAATAAATGCACAAGAAAAAACCAAAATCATTTCATTACATGTTTATGTTTTCTTATAGAAACGATCAGGGAAAATAAATTTCCAATAAGCTGGAGATGCATACTATGTACATAACTGTGCTTTAAAGCCTTCATTTTATAAGCATCTCCCAATCACATAGCTGTTCCACATTAAAGAGTCTTTCTCACCATTCCAAATCTATCAGTCAGGGTAGCTGGTGGAGATTAAGCTCTGAAGCAGTCTAAAATGCCTACCTTGCCTTCCCCTGTGTGTCCATAGAGAATCTATAAAATGATAGACTGTTTTCTAACTCCTCCCCCTTCACTGAGTGCTCCATTTCCAAACTACCCTGGGCCCAAAATTCATCAGGCAGAAGGGAGCCTGAGTTCATTATTTCCTCCACACTGACCCTCTTTCTCAGATTCTACGTCATCTACAGATATTCAGCAATTGTATTGCTAAACCAATTGCACAACCTCTTGGGCTTGGTTAGTAGATACAGTCATCCACTTTTGTCATCAGCCTGGCATCTAGAATCTCTTTCAATGAAAATGGAGAAGGGTCATGGGAACTTAATATTCTACTGAACCATGAATTGGTTTGGGAAAAATAACGGTATAACTTCTGACCATGCGTGAGATCACACAGCATTCCACCAGGTTTTCCCAGTACTCCAGGGACCACTGTGGTTACACTCAAGTACTCTCATCTAGGAATTATGCTGCATAATGTACAATTTTACAAGCTCTTGCCTCGGTAGATTACGCAGTATGCAACAAATAAAAGGTTGTCATTCTGATTTCTGCCTAAATGTCACCTCCTCAGACCTTTCCTGACCACAAAATGTAAATTACTCAGTCACTCTACCATATCGTATATCATTAGGTTTTAATTCTCTGCATAACACATATCAAATTTAAGTGAATCTTCAGTTTGTTAAGTTTGTCTATTGTATGCCACCTCTCACTAGATAAAGAACCTGGTCTCTCTTATTTTTTGTAATATCTACAATGCCTGAAATAATTCTGGATGGCACATAGTTAGCGCTCAATATGTATATAGTAAATTAATTAAATCAAGGTGATACAATAGAAAAAAAATGCCTAGGAAGTTACCTTAAGGCTACTTTTAATATAGGATGGTCAAAGAAAGTCTTTCTGGGAGATGAAACCTATATGACAATCAGATAAGAGTATGAGGTTTTGATTATCACAATGGCCTGAACGTTTTATTGTTGATATGAGACTGTTATTGTGAAAAAAGAGCTTTATAACTATTGAAGAGCAACCCAAAAAAATATGGGATTGGCCCAACAACAGAACAGGAATGGGACTGGTGGGACTGTATGGGACTCTATTTGCTATTGCATATCTCCAGAGTGGGTTTAAAAGAGATAATGAGAAAATTCATTTTCAATGCTTCTCAGAACATTTTTCTTTTCCATAATCCAGAATTTCTTCCCCTAAAGCTCCTTACACAATTAAGGCTTAATCACCCAAAGGGAAGGGATGGCAGATACCACCTAAAATAAAAGTCCCCAGTGAAAACATGATGAGAGAAGATTCTACCAGATTAGGAAAAATACATGCTCCTCTACTGAGCAGAAGGAAAGCTTAAGAAGGAACACTATGAACGTCCCACCCGGGTTCTCTTGGATTTCAGTGTTCCACCCCATATCCCTAAGATTTAGCCAGTTGAAGGGTTGATTGCGGAGACAGAAATCAGGCAGAGAAGAGAGACAAGCCTAAAACTGGTAAATTGTGCCCTTTTTAGAAAAAGGCTTGTACACTACTGTTTCTATTTGGAAAACATGAACAGACTGTCTCACGGAGCACCTGTTGACCTAAACCAACATGTCTTCAGCTACTGAGAAATAAGCATGAACTATTAGACATGGAGAATTTTATTAGCTATCCTCAAGTCTCCCATACTTTCCCATGCAATGTGGAAAAGATACAGACATTCCTACTTGCTCCCAGAGAAAGCCATGGAAACCAGCCAAGAGTCAAGAGCCAGAGAGCCTACCTTTGGGTTACTATATAGAAAGGTGAGATGACACTAAAGGCCATAGGCTAGACAGGGTAGGCCAGAGAGACAATAGAGGACAAAACTGGACATTTCAGCAGTGGATGCAGTGAAGACAGAAGTCACTCACTGCAGAGGTAAATATGTATCTCAACTGGTGATCAACAGAAAAACAGAATGATATCACCAGGGCAAGGAACCTTTGTCCATAAAGGATAAATAAGCTCCTTCTTGCACCCAGACACCATCTTGGGCATATGGAGAAGGAAGGGAGACTCTGCAGAAGAGAAACAACTCTGGTGATGCTTATGAATTTTAAATTGCTTGAATATGGGTATATATAAACCCATAAAAACCAAACTATAATCTAGAATAGGTGAAATTACCTTCTAATAATAAGCTTTAAATGATTAATTTCTACAATCACCAGGAATTTAAGTAGCTCCAAAGTAACATAAGATCAATTATAGAAATACATACTTTAGATTGTTTCAATTTTGACCCTACTGTGTTATATATAGCTTAAGTGCCCACTTCTAATGTTACAGTTTGAGATGCTCAAGCATGTTCTATTCAACTCACAAACCTCCATACTAGGTATCCAAGTATTCCTTTGGTCTTATAGTTGCCCTGGCGGCAAACATAGGGTACAAGTAAGAGTGCAGCTTCCTCTATTTGCTATAGAGTCAAGGAAAGGAGACTTAGCTGGGTATTGTTTTCATACCCACAGTGGCTGTATGACTTACTGGCAGGACATTTGAGGCCAGTAATATGAAATTCCCAGTAAAGACTAGGACATCAGTAGTGTGACTTTGAACTTCTCTGGAAGTGACCCTTCTCTCCCAGCATTTGTGTTGACCTCTACACTTCCAGACACACTACTTCTCACATCCTCAGCCTCTCCCAATTAAACCTATGTCTCTCCTCTCCTGTTGTCACTACAAAAAAAAAAATTCTTTTTTTTCTTTTTTTCCAACACAGTAGTTGTTAAGAGCTAATAGGTAGAACCAAGATTATCCACTAAATTTGGACCCCATAGTATCGGTTCCTTCTCCTCAGGAGCAGAAAGACCTTTCTTCAGATCTCCCACTCATGGAAGGGAAGAGAGAGCTTTATTTTCCATGCAGGAAAACGTTGCCCAAACATTCACTACTACTTTCCTCTTGTTCCCACTAAGTCAAATGACTTCTAAAAATGCCAAAAGAAAAGACAAACCCAACACGAGTTTTGAGGACAGAAGAGATCAACTCAAATGAAAAAAAAAAAAGGTAGTTAACCAAAAAAACATAGGATCCAGTAAAATATAGGATCCAGTAAAACAGAGGTTCCAACACAGGAGAGAGGCAAAAAACTTCCCAGAATAATAGAGATCAGCAGCAGGCCTAGAGCAAGCAGTCCAAATCAAAGAAGGAGGAGAGAAAGCTTGAGAAAACAGAGCTTATCTGCAGGGGAATAATGAGATAGAACTAGTAGAGTGTCTAATAGTGTCCAAATTGTAACGTTGTTCTAGTGGGAATCACTAGAATCATAGAAAAGGGAAACTGTGTGTGTGTGCGTGTGTGTGTAAAAGACCAAGAGAAAGAGAAGGAGAGATTGAGAGAAGACCTCATTTACCCTGAAAAGAAGCCAAAATATAATATGTAAAATTGTTAAATCCACGGAAATGACGGTGTGAGCACACTGTTCAAAGAGGTGAAGTTAAATACCAGTAAAAACGATCTAAAATTTGAAAGCAGTAGCCTCTGGGGGACAGGTATCAAGAGAGGCAAAAGCAAGGGGCTTCCTTTTTTCATTATTAGCTATAGAGGATTAAAGATGGTCACAAATTCTTTGACAGCACTCCCATGGAAGGGTCTATTTCCCCTTTCCATGAATGAATTTGGGTTGGCCTATAACTGCTTACCAATAATGTACCAGTGGACTTGACACTCTGTCATTTCCAGTCCTAGTTTTTTAGAGGATTAGAAGCTTCTACTGTGGTCTCATGAATCCCTGAATCAACATGTAAGACCAACTACCTCCCTTGAAAGACCACATGGAGAGGCCTTTAGACTGAATTAAGAGAGAAGTAACCAGCTGATCCCAACCTTTTAGCCACCCCACCAAAACAGCCGATATGTGAATGAAGCTGTCTTGGAACCACCAGACCAGACCAGACACCAGCCAAACACACCCAGTTAATGCTACATGGCACAGAAAAATTAGCCAGCCAAGCCCTGCTTGAATTCCATATCTACAAAATCTTGAGATATAATAAAATTATTATTGGTTTGATCCATTATATATTGAAGTAGTTTGTTATACAGCAATAGATAATTGGAAACTAAGTCTTTTAGTCCTCAAGAGTAGTAAGTCTTTAGTACTAATTTTTTAGCATGTATATGTATAATTTTCATAAAAATAAAAAGTAAGTTAAAATAGTTTGATCTGAGTAAGGTCAATGGATTATATTGAGGTCAATTTCATGATTGCAAAATTGTACCATAGTTATACAAAATGTTACCCTCAGGCAAAACTGGGTGAAGGGCATAAGGGAGGGGTCTCTCTATATTATTTCTTACAACTGTGTGAGACTCCACAATTATCTAAAAATGAAAACTTAAAAAAATAATTTGAACAGCTGAATGTCTGTATCTTGTCATATTTATATATGTTTAACAAAAAATAGTGGCATACTTTATATATTATCCTACATTTTTCCATTTAATATATTTTATACCTATATCCATGTCAGCACTTATAGGTCTAGCTTACTAATTTTAATGACTACATTATAGCCCTCTGTATGAATTTGCTCCCATTTACTTAACTAGCACCTTACTGATGGATATTTATGTTTTTTTTTTCCTTTCTGGAGACTATGTACTTTATTAAATCAGAATTCTAAATTCCCTTTGAGTGATAAAAAACTGGGCAATATGGCAATATCCCTCTAGTATAAACTGAAAGAACTTATTTCTATCATTCTTATGATAATTCCTTTCCTGTCTTCACATCTTCCATAAGCAATTCTAAGCCTACTTCTAAATCCAGGAAGTGTCCACATATCTATACATAGCTAACTCAGCTTCTGGGTAGCAGATTGCAGTGCAAACTGCTAGATGTCAGGGGAAAAAAAAAAAACAAAAAACATATAACTAAAACTCAAAACTCCAGCCTTAAGTCACCCTGTCTGAAGGGGTGTCAAAAAAATGAAACCAGTAAAGAACACTGATATATAAGAGAAAGAACTGCTCTTCAAAACCAAGCCTCAAACCACAATGCTTCCAAAACCCAATATCTCAAAATAACTATTTACTCTGACTAGCATGTTTTATATTAATGATAACATTAAGATCAAAAGAAAAAGTAAAAAGATGTTCCAGGTAGATATACTGAATTTCTAGCCAAAAATAAGTTATTCTACCATCTAAAAACTCTCTGTGTTTTTAAGAAGGTGGATCTGAAGTGCATTCTTCACTCATTTACTAATTCATTCAGACACAACATCTAAGTGTCTGGTAGTGTGTCAGAAGCAGACAAAGGCAGCTATTGGTCCCTGGAAGAGCACATACTCCATTGCAGGGACAGAGAACCACATAGATAAGTATAAACACTGTGACAGAGGGCAATAAAAATAAGCACGTGGTTTCCGATTCTGTGTCTCCCTCTCTCTCTGCCCCTCCCCCGTTCATGCTCTGTCTCTCTCTGTCTCAAAAATAAATAAACGTCAAAAAAAAAATTAAAAAAAAAAAAAAACAATAAAATACTTAGGAACAAACTTAACCAAGCAGGTGAAAGATCTGTACACTGAAAACTATAAGACTGATGAAGAAATTAATGAAGACACAAATAAATGGAAAAATATATTATATTCATGGATCAGAAGAACTAATATTATTAAAATGTCCATATTCCCCAAAGCCATCTTTAGATTCAGTACAATCCCTATCAAAATTTCAATGATATTTTTGATAGAAATAGAACAAAGTATTTTAAAATTTGTGTGGCACCACAAAAGACCCCAAATAACTAAAACAATCCTAAGAAAGAGCAACAAAGCTGGAAGCATCCTCCTTTCTCATTTCAAAGTACATCACAAAGCTATAATAATTAAAACAGTATGGTACTAGTATAAAAATTAACATATAAACCAGTTAAATGGAATAGATCCTCACATATACGGTCAACTATTATTTGGCAAGAAAGCCAAGAATACTCAATGGAAAAAGGATATTCTCTTTAATAAATGATGTTGGGAAAACTGGTTAATCACATGCAAAAGAATGAAATTGAACTTCTATCTTACATCAGTCACAAAAATTAACTTGAAATGGGTTAAAGACTTAAACATAACACCTGAAACCATAAAGCTCCTAGAAAAGAAATTGGGAAAAATTTCCTTGACACTGGTCTTGGCAAAGACTTTTTGGATATGACTGCAAAAGTACAAGCAACAAAAGCAAAAATAGACAAGTGGGACTACATCAAACTAAAAAGCTTATCACAGCAAAAGAAATGATCAACAAAATGAAAAGGCAACCTATGGAATGGTAAAAAAAAATATTTGTAAGCCATATATCTGTTAAGGGGTTATTATCCAAAGTATATAAGGAACTCATACAACTCGTATATAGCCAAAAAGCAAACACTCCTATAAAAATGGGCAGAGGACCTGAATAGACACTTTTCCAAAGAAGACACACAAATGGCCAACATATACATGAAAAGATGCTTAACATCACTAATCATCAGAGATATAAGATATCCACAATGAGATACCACCTCACACTCATACCTGTTAGAATGGCTATTATAAAAAAAAAAAAAAGCAAGAGATTAAGGATGTGGAGAAAAGGGAACCCTTGTGCATTGTTGGTGGGAATGTAAACTGGTACAGCCACTATGGAAACCAGTATGGAGGTTCCTCAAAATAGTAAAAATAGAAATACCACATGATCCAGCAATCCCATTTCTGGGTATATACCCAAGGGAAATGAAATCAGGATCTTGAGGAGATATCTGCACTTCCATGTTCATTGAAGTATTATTCACAGTAGCCAAAATATGGAAACAACCTAAGTGTCTATAAACAGATCAATGGATTAAGATGTGGTATATATACACAATGGATTAATATCTAGCCATGAGGAAGAAGGAAATTCTGTCATTCGTGACAATGATGAACCTTGAGGACATTGTGCTAAGTGAAGTAACTCAAAACAGAGAAAGATAAATATTATATGATATAACTCACATGTACAATCTAAAAACATCAAAATTACAGAAATAGAGAGCAGAATGGTGGTTACTAGGTGCTGAGGGTTGGGGGAAGGGGATGATGTCAGTCAAAGCATACAAACTTCCAGTTATAAGATGAATAAGTTCTGGGGATCTAGTGTTTAGCATGGTAACTGTAGTTAACAATATTGTATTTTATACTTGCAATTTGCTGAGAGTAGATGCTCCTACCACAAATAAAAAATGTAATTATGTGAGGTTTTTGAAGTTTTAAATTACCCTATTGTGGTAATCATTTCAAAATATGTAAGCGTATCAAATCATCACATTACACCTTAAACTCACACAATGTTATATGTCAAACATATCTTAATAAAGCTGAAAAATAGGGGCACCTGGGTGGCTCAGTGGGTTAAGCATACAACTCTTGTTTTCGGCTCAGGTCACGATCTTGCAGTTTGTGGGTTCGAGCCCTGCATTGGGCTTTGCTCTGACAGCACGGAGCCTGCTTGGGATTCTCTTCCTCTCTCTCTCTCTCTCTCTGTACCTCCCCTGCTCTCTCTCTCTCTCTCTCTCTCACGCTCCTGCTCTGCCTCCCTCTTACATATGCACTTTCTCTCTCTCCGTCTCTCTCAAAAATAAATAGATAAACATTGAAAAGAGGTTCGTGTGAGAGAGAGCCAAAGCATAAGAGACTCTAAAAAACTGAGAACAAACTGTGGGTTGATGGGGGGTGGGAGGGAGAGGAGGGAGGGTGATGGGTATTGAGGAGGGCACCTTGTGGGATGAGCACTGGGTGTTGTATGGAAACCAATATGACAATATATCTCATATATTGAAAACAAATACATAAACATTGAAAAACTTTTTAAAAAGCTGAAAAATTTAAAAATTATTAAAGGTAGCCAATTCTAAACCTATCATTCCTCACCCTTCCCTTCCCACAGAAACCACAATGAATCTCAGGCCACATTTTACCCCTTCCCTCAGCCTGCTGATGGACACTGTGCTTCTCTGTGTGCCCTGCATGGTGTGGCAGGGACCCTCTTCTTGGGGGTTGTAAGTACAACAAACTGTCTTTTCAATGCCGATCATCTCCTGATCTGTTTGCCTTACCATATTTGAATAATAATAAAACATACATTCTAAAATAATGCTGCATCAGATTTGTCCTCTTCATACTTTAACCAATATCCCAAACAGATCTCATAGCTATCCTGCCACTTTTATTAGAAAAGTCTTGTTTTTGGATTTTGAAATGTTACTCCAGTTTGAACCAAAATTTTCACCTCTTGTCCATTTTAAAACTTTTCCCCTTCCTCCAGGTCAGGCCTGGTCCAGCTCAGGGCAGCAGTGGAGAGAGGCAGAATGGTCTCACTCCTTCTCTTCCCTTCCTGCTGCTCGATCATCCAGGAGCAGGGGAAGGAATAGGAGGTATTAGAGAAAGGCACAAAGGAATTCTTGTCTAGACCATATTGGTGGCTCTTCTTTGGACAACATTAATTGCCCATATCCTCTGTTGTGGCAGGTGCTCATAGGGAGAATTAATAAACAAAAACCATACACAAAACTATAAATATCTCCAAACTATACTATTTCCTGACTTATTTCACCTTCCAGCTGACATCTTGTCACCATCCCTTCCCAACTCTGCTTTTGGCATTATACCCTGTAGCGTCTTTCTTCTGATGCCTCCCTACTCTGTCAGGCAGTTCCTCTCCATTATGAACTACTGCTTTCTAAGCCTCTATGCAACTGCCCTCCTGTAATTGCTTTACATTGAACTTCTGGTTTCTACCATTCCTGGATTCTGTATCTTCCTCTTAAGTTTTTGTTTTGTTTTGTTTTGTTTTGTTTTGTTTTGTTTTTGTTTTTTTAACTGGTGAATATCCTTGGATAATTGTTTCAGATGGAAGAAAATGTCTTTCTTTTACAAGCACTGGAAATGTCTTTATTTTTCCTTCATACCGGAATGATAATTTGATTCGTAATAAATGTTAGGTACAAATTCTTTTCCTTCAAAATGTTGACAGTATTGCTTGTATTCAGTACCCATCATTGTGGAAGAGACATCTACTAACAATTAAATGCTTATTCATTTGAGGTAACCTGTTCTTTTTTAATTCTCTCTGGTCACATTTGAGATGTTTCTCCTTTTCCTTAGAATTTTGAGGCTGCATGAAATATTTTAATCTGTTCATTCATTGAACAAATTTTTACTGAAACAAGTGATACAAGAGTGCAAGTGATAAAAACTATGAACAAAACAGATTAAAATGTTGTTTTCTCATTTGTTTTTGTTTTGTTTGTTTTCATAGCTAGGGCCTCTGTGAGCCCTACTGAATCCATCCAAAAACTAGAGTCTTAAAATTTACAGAAATGGGTTATTATTTTTTTAACTTTATTTAAGATAGAAGAGTTAAAGGAAAAGTTATCTCCTATTTTCCATTCTCTTCTTCTCTTTTTCTTTTCAGCTCTCAATTCTAATGATCTCATTTTATCTTTTAGGCTATCAACTTGATCTTTTTCCCCATCAATTTGGTAATTCAGCTAGTCTATACTTTTTTTTTAATTTCGCCATTCTTTTTTAAATTTCTGTGTATTCTTTGTTGAACTCTGCTGTCTCCTTTTATGGCAGCCTTGTTTTGTCTGATGGGTACAATATCTTCTTAAATATCTCTGTGGATAGTATTTAGAATTTTTAAAATTCTCTTCTGTTCTCTGGATTATGTTTACTCCATAACCAATTATTATTTCAACTTTGATCTTCCATTTCACATTTTTTTGCTTTCCTCTTATGTCTGATGAACTGTTACCTATTCACATTTATCAATAACGGATGATACAGGTTAACACCAGGAACTGAAACAGATTTTCTCTCTATTTGTGTAGGCCCACTTCTCCTGTGGTCTCTCCTTTGAAAACTGACAGTAGAGAGGTGGACAGAGTTGTGTTTCCAGGCAACCAACATGGGTGATTAGCCAAGAACTCTTCCAAATATCAAATTATGACTGTTTAGTGTATTTTACCCCTGAAAACTTTCTCCTCTACCTCTCCTCACTTTCCCTTCCTCTTCTTCCTCATTTTGTTTTGTTTTAGATGTCTAGAGTTATCTTAAATTCTATGCTACTTTTTTCTCAGTAATCTCTCTCCTGGAGCCTCATGCAAGCCTCTTGTTGGATGAAAGCAGTTATTAACTTGGGCCTAAGGGTAAAGCAACTGCTCCCACAGCCCAATTTAGGGCATGGAAAAATAGTACTAGCAAGTAGGACCCAGTATATGATTTGTAGGCCTTGGTGCAAAATGAAAATGCAGGGTCCCTTGTTTAAAAATTACTAAGAATTTCCCGACAATGACAGACCATTAAACCAAGTGGAGGTCACTTCTAAGCATGGGGGAATTATGCCACTATACAGGTTACATGCCTATGAAGATGGCTCTGACTTGCCATTGGGCATTTCTCTAAGTTCTACCAATAAATACCCTTAAACTCCTTGCCATTACCATTGTTTTGTTTTTCTACTGTTCAGCTTTTTCCATCAATTCAACACCTTTTGCTTTCTATGGTCAGGAATTCCCCAAATCTTCTGGTTTGCTGATGATACGTTTCCTTTCTTTCCAGTGATTTTTTAGTTTTATTCTCTTATAAAGCAGATTTTTTATTTTTTTTGGAACTTTGAGAAGAAGAGGAAGTAGATGTCCATTTAAAACAAAACCTGGTTAAAGCGCCTGGGTAGCTCAGTCAGTTGAGCGTCCAACTTCAGCTCAGATCATGATCTTACAGTTCATGAGTCCAGGCCTCACATCGGGCTTTCTGTTCTCAGTGCAGAGTCCAGATCCTCTGTCCCCCTCTCTCTCCATCCCTCCCCTGCTTGCACCCTCTCCCTTAAAAATAAATAAACATTACAAAAAATAACTACAAGACACTTGTTGGGATGAGCACTGGGTGTTATACATAGGGGATGAATCACTGAAGTCTACTCCTGAAAACATTATTGCGTTATGTTAAAATAATGGATGTAAATTAAAAATAATTAATTAATTAATTTAGAAAATAAATACATAAATAAATAAATACAAAAACCAAAACCTGGTTTCTTTTAGTGACAAATAACCACAAATATACGGGTGGTAAACTGATTTTAAAACCATCCAGTTCTCTATAATTTATTAACTTTAATAGTGCCAGAGCTTAAGTATTAACCAGTAGACCCAGAGCTCAAGTTTAGAAATACTAAAATAATACATTTATGGGGGCACTTTTGTACTTATCCTTTAAAAATTTCACACTATTGGGGCACCTGGGTGCCTCAGTCAGTTAAGCTTGGCTCAAGTCATGATCTTCGGCTCAAGTCATACTTTGGCTCAAGTCATGATCTCACGATTTGGGGGTTCGAGCCCTGCGGGCTCTGTGCTAATAGCTCAGAGCCTGGAACCTGCTTCAGATTCTGTGTCTCCCTCTCTCTCTGCCCCTCCCCTGCCTGCACTCTGTCTGTCTCTCTCTCTCTCTCTCAAATAAATAAACATTTTTTTAAAAAGCTTAAAAAATAAAAAAATTCACATTATTTCCTATATGAATTCATTTAAAAAATAACCTTTGATATCAATTTAGTTGTCAGTTTTCAAAGTTGGTGGGAGTTTCCCATTATACAAAGGAACGTCACTTTACCAAAAAAGTCAACTATTTAAAGTCCAGTTTTTTTCATCCAAAAGATATGGTTTATATACAGAGAGATGAATGATGCTATAAATCTGATGGGTGGAGAGGAATTTTCTGATTTTAGCTTATTATTTTTTACTTACTATATGCCCATCTTTACAAACTCCACCCCCATCAAAAGACGGAAGGTTTAACTGATACTTCATTACCTGGTAAAGCCCTTGAGTAAGAAGAGATTTTCACTTGCCTCTAAAACCTACTGCAATTTTATTGAAATGACTTATCAGAAAGTGTTCAGCATCCTAAGACCTCCTTTTACATGAACATAGTTTTTCCTGCGTATTTTGTGTGTCTAAATATTTCTGCTATATACTCCATCAGTTAAGGAGAAGTGCACTTTACTAAAAGTCACTCATGTCCACCAGTTCATGACTTGTGAAACAAATTTGCTTGTTTTCTTGCAACTTACAGAAATGAAAATTGACCAGGAAAGTGAGACATAATAATATCATATTTTTTCTAGAAATAATACAAGTCGATACACTATTTTCAATGGACAGAACAAGAGCCTTAAAGGCAACCCACACATTTTGATCCAACAAATCCAATTCCGGAAATCTACCTCAAAAATAATCTGAGAAGCAAGTTATATGCTAAAGATGTGAATTTCCAGGTTTTTTTTTTCAATAATAGGAAAAAGTAGTATATCCTAAGAAATGTCTGAGTATGGCATCCGTCTAAAACAGAGCCTGGGACACAGATTCAGGCAGGTAGCTTATTTGAAAGGTGACTCTAGGAAACAGTAAAGGAGATGGAAGATTAAGAGAGAGAAGGGAAAAAAAGCAACAGATAGTCTATTTTGAGCTATAGGTAACTGGGGTGTGGTACTGCTGGGGACCCTCTGAAGAACCTGATTTTGTCATCTCAAAGTTGGAGGACACAGCCCTAAGCCCACAGGGTGTTGTCTCTTGCTCGAATTGTATCTGAGCCTTTAATAGGACATTCCAACATTTTATCAAGCTATTCACTTTCTATACTATATCACTTTCCAAGTGATATGGTATATTGTAGTATTCATGGATCTTGTGGTCATGAGCCCATCCATGGTCATACATCCTTTGCCCCCAAAACAGGTCACTTTGTCCAAGGTAAGGTTACAGAGGATCTATGTCAGTAAGTCAAGTATAGTAGGTCATGAGACACTCATAAGGGCAGAAGCACTGTGGGAAGGGAAAATAAACCCATATTCTGCTGTAAAACAAAAGAAAACAAAAAAGCGTGGGCTAAACAAAATGAATGATGAGCCTGAGTCTGAACTAAAATAAAGGCCACATAGAGAAGCGCTGAAGCACTGAGGTGCCAAGCATATGAGTAAAGAAAGGCTTCTTGGACCTACAAAACCAGACCAGCCCATTGCTGAGCACAGCTAAATGAGTGACTAACCCCATGTGGAGCAAAACATCTAATCCCAGCCTGGCCCAAATTCCTGACCCGGAGGATGGTAAGAAATAATAAACCATTTTTGTTTTGAGCCACTAAGTTTTGGGATGACTTACCAGTTGCCAGAAGCCAGTAGCTTCTGTTTTCGTGCTCTTGGAATGTTACCTCTTAGAACCCAGCTACCATGTAAACAGTCTGACTACTCTGAGACCATTATGCTATGAAGAAGCCCAAGCTAATAAGTAGAGGGGCATTATGGAGGAGCTCCAAACTCCCTAGCCAATAGTCCTAGCTCAGTTAGAATCAAGTAATGCAAAAAAGCAAGCAGGCAAACAAGCAAGAGAATAAAAAGAATCAAGTAATGCAGAAGAACTACCTATGCAATCCACAGAATCATGAAAAATTTTACAACAAAACAACACAAAAGAAGCATTGTTGTTTTAAACCCTTAAATTTTTGTTATGGTCTGTTACATTGCAGTAGATCATTGAAACATATGGCTACTCCGTTCTTGGGCCTATTGCACAAGCATTGACAGAGGTTGGCTAACATCCCCCAGATGCATTTGTCCATTCTATTGTCAAGTGATTCCTCTGCCATGGATGCTTCCTAGCAGATACTGGAGAGCACAAAGATTTTTTGTGCCCACACTCATAGTTCTATCTGCCTCACTCTTTTCCCAGATCTTTTACTTCAGTCTTCCAATCTTGTTCTGTTCAGGCCCCTGACCAACAAGCCAAGACATTTGCCAATACTCAGACCATTTCTGTCATACAAAAATAACAGAAGTGTACTGCTGAAAGATCTGGGAGATCTGGAAGGATTTCATCTCATTACTGCCCTATAGGGTATACTCCAAGGAGGGACAATAGTCCCAGAAGCCCATTTTCAGATATCACCAACATATTGAGCCAACCCATCCATGAACCAGGCTGAATGGTTTTCTCCTGTTTTTGGTTGGTCATAGAGAATTCCTCAAGAAGCTATGGGGTGAGCTGAGGGAAAGGTATGGGTGCAAGAGAAGTAGGTAACATGGAAGGCAGGGCTAGTTAACATTGTAACTTTATGCCCTCTGATTAGTTCCCAGATGTACTATATTATCATATAATACTGCAGCTTTCTTTCCAACATTATGATTTGGGGGCTCCAACTCATGACAAAGTTCCTGATAGGCAGTTTCAATCACATAGTTATTTGATACCTCCATTGTCAGGCATTCAATTTCTGCTATAGTAGCATTCTAAAAAAAAATTTTTTTTAACGTTTATTTCTGAAGGAGAGAGTGAGAGGAAGAGAGACAGAGCATGAGCAGGGGAGGAGCAGAGAGAGAGGGAGACAGAATCTGAAGCAGGCTCCAGGCTCTGAGCTGTCAGCACAGAGACCGATGTGGGGGTCCAACTACAAACCATGAGATCATGACTTCAGCCGAAGTCGGACACTTAACTGACTGAGCCACCCAGGCACGCCTACTATAGTAGCATTCTAGAAGCTTATCCTTTCCTGTCCATTATGGGACTCCTCTGATGGGTAATCTTTGCCCTGGGTTCCTCATTGGCCTAGCAAAGACTTTCTCAGAAACTCTTAATTATTGCAATGTTACTATCACCAACAATAAGGCTTTGTTGTCATCTGGTTGTTAAGTGATTGGTTCCTAATAAACAATTCCAGCCTGAATGTCTATTTTCTAGAACCACCTTTGTACTCCCTGTCTTAGATACAGACTTGAGTGCAAGTCTACTTCGGAAATGGTCTCAGGAAGCAGAGTAAAGGATTAGGAGAGAGAAAGCAAAGGAGGGAAAGTTAATTAAGGGTAAATTTTTAAGTGGTGGGCAATTAGGGTTCAATCTCTTTGTGGATTCTTGCAGGAATCATGTAAATGCACTTCAGGATTATTCTCCCAAAGAACAGGAAACTGGCATATTTATATGCCAGCTCCCACTCCTTTATTAGTTGAGGGTTGTTCCCAAGGATGTTAATTCTTCTTGCTCTTAATACTTCTATAGAACCTAAGAAATGTCTTAAAAGCACACATTTCTTCATACTCAATCCCCAGGCCTCTTATTCAGGGCTTTTCACTACCAGAACAAGTCTAATAAAGGGGTAGAAGTAAGTGTTCACTTCTAGCAGGCACTTCCAGAAAGATACCAGAAAAGGCCTTTGTGACTAAACAATGGACCTCCAACAGCTTGGGGATGCTGGAAATGACCTTCACTCGATGGAAATGAGACCTCATATGCAAGATCCCTTGGGGAGGAAACTGACAGAGCCCATCCAAAGCTTGAACAACCTAGAAGAGATCATAATAGAGGGCTGGGGAGGGACTGCATGGAGGGAATGGTGGGGTATCATGGAGAGGAACAAGGAACTAAGAAGAAATTGTTAAAGGCTCTGTATTTCTTTCCTATGGCTGCTGTAACAAAACACCACAAACTGGGTGGCTTAAAACTGCAAACATTTATCTAGATTCCACAAGTTCAAAATCAAGATGTTGGTAAGGTTGTTTCCTTCTGAAGTCTCTAAAGGAAAAATCGTCCCATGCCTTTCTCCTAGCTTCTGGTGGTTGCCGACAATACCTGGCATTCATTGGTTTGTAGATATATCACTTCATTCTCTGCCTCTGTCTTCATATGTTGTCTCCCCTTTGTGTGTCTATGTATCTGAGTCCAAATTTCCCTCTGCTTATAAGAACAACAGCTATTGGATTAAGGCCCAATCTAATCCAGCATGGTTTCATTTTTACTTGATTACAACTGCAAAAACATTATTTCCAAATAAGGTAATACTCTGAGGTTCCTGGTGGACATGGATTTGGGGGGGGGGGGCAGGGAGGAACACTCTTCAAGACAGGGCAGTCTCCAAAGACAAATAACTAACCAAATAGCTCTGTTCTTGTGGCCACATGGATATGTGGCTTCAGGGGCCAAGAGAGTAGAAATTATTACACATTTATCATGTTTTGCATCATTGGACAACTGGACCATCAAAGTCTTCTCCTTGCATGTGCCAGAGCTAAAGTACAGTGGTAACCATGCCAAGAACATTCTCTAGTTCAGTGGCTTCTAAACTCCTTTATCCAAATAACCCTTTGTCAAATGAAACAGGTGTTAACTAAGTGTGTTCAGATAAATATAACGGATTAAAGCTGTTCTGAAAGAAGTGGAGCTTACAGGACCAGGGTCTCCTGCTCCTGGATCAGATCATGAGGAAAGGAGCTTCACAGAATACTATTGGAAGTCCACTTTTACATTTCTCTGTTTAGTTCAGGAAGCAAGTGATAAGTACTGCTAACAGTAAAATAAGTACATACGGGCTAAGAGAAGAGGTAAAGAGAAGAACAAGGTAGGGGCACATGGCTGACTCTGTTGGTTAAGCGTCCGACTTTGGTTCAGGTCACGATCTCTTGGTTCGTGGGTTTGACCCCCACATTGAGCTCTGGTGCTGACAGCTCAGAGCCTGGAGCCTGCTTCAGATTCTGTGTCTCCCCCTCTCTCTGCCCTTCCCCTGCTCTCTCTCTCTCTGTCTCTCTCCCTCAAAAATAAATAAACATTTAAAAAGAGATAGAGAGGGAGAAGAACAAGGTAAATTTAAAAAGGGCTGGAGGAGAGATAGTTATGGCCACCTGATGTATTTGGTTGCAAAAAGGACAGGAAAAACACAAAAATAACAATCTATGGCCTCTTGGTA
This sequence comes from Panthera leo, assembly GCF_018350215.1. Taxonomy (NCBI): domain Eukaryota; kingdom Metazoa; phylum Chordata; class Mammalia; order Carnivora; family Felidae; genus Panthera; species Panthera leo. The sequence goes on along the minus strand of NC_056682.1, from coordinate 79,568,302 downwards.
ATACCAGAGGAGAGGGGGAAAGGGTAAAGAGAAGAAGAAGAAAGGACGTCCTTCTATAATGATTTAGAGTGGTAGGTAGTATTTTATGGCCCTATGATGGACTAATGGATAAAGCTCTAGAGATTCCTGGGTCAAGTTTGAGGCAATGAGCTACAAAGTGCAGGCAAGTTTATACTGAATGACTTTGAGATCTTCTGTTTCCCAAATAAGTGGATAAACAGAAGACTTTAGTCTCCAGACTCATTAATCTAATACCTTCTGTGAGCACTGAGCATACATACAAGGCCAAATAAAAGCATTCAATATAAATAAATCAATAATAATTTATATCTTTTGATCTCTCCAAAGAGAACTGTTTATATTTGGAGAAAAAATAAATAAATTGACATTTAAAGAAAGAGCCGTCCTTCCTCACAAACACATGGAACGTTTGTTTTTTTTTTTTTTTTGAAGTGAGACACTAAGCCATTTTATGTGTCTTTAGAGTCTTCACCAAAGCGGGGAATTATCTGTCAATAAGCCAAGGCATGTGAGTCAATGGATCAGTTAGCTTTTGCTAAAGTCATGCTCCCAAGAAAGCACTTTATTGTGTCTTCTTAAATAGTGTAGTGGTTTAACCTATTAATTCTCATGTCTTAAAACTAACTGACTCTGATATAGGGGAAAGTGGTAGTTGGGGACAATTCTGATATCAAAAGGTTGCTAAGCAGTATTACAATTTTGCAAAGAGACCTGAATAAATGATATTTTGTTCAATGAGCACTGTGCCACCAATTCCACCTCTTTGAATACTTCTCAGTGCAACACTCTTCTTGTAGAAGGGCTTGATCCGCTTGGGCTACTACTACGACAAAATACCACAGGCTGGGTGACTAAAACAACAGACAGCTATTTCTCACAGCTCTAGAGGCTGGGAGGTCTGAGATCAAGGTGCTCACAGACTCAGTGTCTGGGTGAGAGTTGCTTCCCAGCTTGCACATGGTCACCTTTTGCTGTATCCTCACCTGGCAGAGAGAGAGAGAGGAGGCTATTTTGCTCTTCTTATAAAGACACTCATTTCATCATAGTGGCTCCACCCTCAAGGCCTCATCTAAACCTAAATACCTCCCACAGGCTTCACCTCCAAATACCATCATATGGGAGTTAGGGCTTCAACATTATAAATTTGGGGTCACACAAACATTCAAACCATAGCAGGGGCTTTTCATCTTTTTGAGTCATGGACCTCTCTGGAAGTCTAGTGAATAATACTCTTAATGAATTCTTTCAAATGCATAGAATATGTTCCCCGGAAATGAGGTGTCTGGGTGGCTCAGTTGGGTAAACATCTGACTCTTGGTCTTGGCTTAGGTCATGATCTCAGAGATGGAGCCCCGATTGAGGCCCCGTCAGGCTCCGTGTGGAACCTGCTTAGGATTCTCTCTCTCCCTCTCTCTCTGCCCCTCCCCCCATCTCTCTCTCTCTCTCTCTCTCTAAAGAAAAAAAATTATATATATATACATATGTATATATATGTGTGTGTATATATATACATATGTATATATATATATGTATATATATACATATGTATATATATATATACATATGTATATATATACATATGTATATATATATATACACATATGTATATATATACATATGTATATATATATATACATATGTGTATATATATATATATACATATGTGTGTGTATATATATATATATATATATATATATAAATATATATTCCTGGGAAAAATAGAAAAGCTACAATACACATGCCTGTGTGTATGTATGCACCCACATATACCCATCATACATATGACAGTAAACAGTACTGGAGATAGAATTACAGTTTAGGTATCAACTCTGCATTTGCATTCAAAAAAAACCAAAAACCAAAAAATAAATAATAAAATAAAATACATAGAATTATAAGAATACCCATTACATTAAAATACAGTTGTCACTCCATTCCCCCCCCCAAAAAAATACAGTTATCAGAGTATTTTTTTTTTATTTTGTGATAGGGCAATATATGTCTTTTGTACTAACATATTAAATAATAAAATCTAGTGGCAGGTCAAACAACTGTCATAATGTCAAAGGGGTGATAAGTATAGATGATATCTTGGGAGATCTTTCAATAACTGTAATATGACGTGAAAATATCTGGGATTTCTATTGGTGATAAGGCCATAGGTACAGCTAACACTAGTATGAGGTGTTGCCTTTATTCATAATTGAAGGAAATGCTAATTACCAGTTGGAAGTGCAAAATAAAAATGCAATTTTTTTTCCCATCCGCATACTCAGCCCCCAGATTGAAAACTCCTCTCTTTGATTTCAAAAGTTCTCCTTTCCTCAGTCCCCACAGGGCCTGGATGAAGAAACACACCTTCAGAAACCCCTCCTTTTACAGTTCCCGCTGGCAGCTCTCTGAATGAGGATTATTCGTTATCTCACCTCCACCACTTTGGCTAGGGCGCTGCGCATCAGAGGCTACCATTCCTGGGGTATGGGGAGGAAGGTTGTAGTTACCATTTCCCAGACGATGCCCTGAATCCAGGATGCAATAAAAAGAGGGAGAGAAGAGAATGAACATTTACCGAGAACCTACTATGTGCCTGGTACTCTCGTAGGCACTTTATATTCATTATCTTTATATTCTGATGCCCTTAGGAAACAGAAAGAAAATGGGTTGGAGTGGATAAATGGGCTGTTGCCAGTTAGCAAATGACTGTCCTTGGTTTTGAATCCAAGTCTGTCTAATTCTAAAGTGCACAATCTTTTTTTAGTACGTCATGGATTGCTGACACTGGGTTGACCTCTTGACCATTCAAAATCAGATTCCTTATCTGGATATAATGATATTGTGGATCATTTGAGAATATGCATACAAGTGTCCTGTAAACTATAAAACACTTAGCACATGTTACTGCTGTTGTAATCATATGTCACTGTTGTTCTTACTATCATCAGAAATTTGTTATACAATAACTTCTGAAATCACTGAAAATCCTGGGCACCTAGACAATTCCCTTAAAAATGAGCCAAAGTAAGGAAAATTATGTCACAGTATATTCTGTCACAGAGCTATTCTGATTTTTCCTGGTAATTACTTTATTATTTAAGTAAATTGGGTCTTTCCTAGTAAGGAAAATAATTTGCAAACTACATCCCACTTACTTAATAAAATATTCAATTTCTAAGAACTATGTAAAGCAAGAAAAAAGTAATAAAGTTCATAATCTATGATAAGAAAATCTCTTATTCAATGCTGAGGTAAGATAAGCTTTATTCAAGGGGTCAAAATTTCTCAATTCTGGGGCAGCAGCTCTGTGAAAATGGATGTGCAATATCTTCTCAAGTGCAAACTCGTTCTTGATTTTTTTCCACAAAGTTTTCATTGTGATGTGTATTCCCTTAAAATAAAATGGCTTGTTTTATAAGTTTTTAATATTATTTTCTCCTGTTTACAAAAATAACCTCTGCTTATTATAGAGGGGATAAAGAGAAGTGCAGATGAAAATTAAAATACCAGAGATAAGCAATGTCAACTTGCTGTGTAAACTTTTCAGCTGATTTTTAAACATTCCAATAAATTCAATACTTTTCTTTTGAACTCTGACTCCTTTTAGCAAGCAGACTCCCTTTTAGGGGATTTAGCAATAGTGACTTTCTATATAAGGGACAAAATTAACTTCCCTGATAAAAGGAATATGTTCCAACGATCCAACCATACAGCAACAGTTCAAAAAATATAGAAGATCTGGGGCACCTGGGTGGTTCAGTCAGTTAAGGTCCAACTCTTGATTTTGGCTCAGGTCATGATCTCACTACTCATGGGTTAGGGCCCTGCATTGGGCTCTGCACAAACAGCACAGCACGGAGCCTGCGTGGGATTCTCTCTCTCCTCTCTCTCTCTGCCCTTCTCTCTCTCTCTCAGAATGAATAAATAAATAAACTTTTAAAATGTATATATAGAACCATGGATCTCTAAAAAGACACTCTTTTAAAAAAAGACACTTAGAAAAGTTACCATCTGAAACTCAAAAGGAGTACAATTGTGTCAAAACATATGTGAGGACCTTGGGGAGAGGCAGCAGAGGACAGAGTTGGGTAAGAGAGGAAGGGAGAGGGTCACATGCCCCAGACACATGTCCTATTTCCTGCCCTCCAGATGGCTCTCCCACTTGTAATCGTGTGAGGGAGCTCCTCACCCCCATCCTCACTGTGGGGTAGGGATAAGAAGAGGCAAAGCTATGGCCCAGTCCTTCTGACCTTCCTTCTTCTCACTCTGCAAAGCAAAATTGGTATTCAAGTCTTCATGATCCAGTGAGTTAAATAAAATGTAATTTCTGGGGCCTGCAGAGCCTCATTTTCTCACCAGTTTGCCAATTCTTTTAACCAGGGCTGCCTTTCACTTCGGAAATAGAAATAACGAGGTTCATTTCCGAAAGTGTGGCTGAAGTAATATTGCAGCATAAATATGTTTTAATAAAAGTGTAATCAGGTAAGATGGGAAGCCATTTTCGAATATGTATGAGGGCAGGGTACCCTGGGCAAGAAGAGGCTTGAAATGAGGAAATTCATGAAGATACGATGTTTCCCAGAATAAACTTTGTTTATTTTTAGCCCACAGAGAACAAATAAAAGCCAAGCCAAATTATTTTTGTCGTTCAATTGCAAACATAGATGACACTGTGTACATAACTCCAAAGATGTGCCCGTATGCACAATGCTGGTAGCTAACACACAGGGCCTCCCTTACATTCTTTCTTAAAACCCAAGATCCTGGAGCTGAATGTGATTTTTTAAAAATCATCTAGTCCAACCCCCTCATTTTCAGAAGAGGAAAGCAAATTCCAAAAAGTTAAATAAATTGCTAAAGATCGGTTCCCTAGTTAATGATTAGAATGCAGGCCCCCATGGAACTTACTGCAATCTTACTTGTATTTTGCTCATGGTCTCTCTATGCCAAGTTCAACATTAAGAGGCTCACACAAACACTAAATGGGATTGACCTATACAAGGTTGCTGACCTACACCTGTTTTTACTCAAGATATTGTTGTTGCCCACTGTTTCTTTATAACACTATACAATGACATTAAAGAATTAATGACATATACAAAAGATAGACTAACTATGGTTAATTTTATATGTCAGCTTGACTGGGCCACAGGGTGCCCAGCTATTTGGTTAAACATTATTCTGGGTATTTCAGCGAGAGAGTTTTAGGTGAGATTAACATTTAAATTGACATACTTGAAAGAAGCAGATTATCCTCCCTAGTGTGGGTGGGCCCCATCTAATTAGTTGAAGATCTCAATAAAACGAAATACTAACCTTCACCCAAGTAAGAGAAGAATTCCTTCCTGACAGTTCAAACTGAGATATCAATTTTTTTTCCTGCCTTTGAACTCAAACTGAAATATCAGCTTTCCTGTGTCTCCAATATGCTAGCCTTCAGATTAGAACCATACCAATGAATCTGCTGGTTCTCTGGCATATAGACTCACACTAGAACTAAACTATTGGCTTTCCTGAGTCTCTAGCTTGTCAGTTTATCCTGCAAATCTTAGGACTTTCCAGTCTTTATGATCATGTGAGTCAATTTCCAATAATAAATAAACTAATCAATGAATAAATGAATACCTTATTGGTTCTAATCCCCTGAAGAATCCTAATACAGTACCTTTCCTAATGTTCAGATGTTGTGTTTCTCAGGTATCTCAAAATGCACATTCAAGGAAATTTTATGAGCTTTTGCACAGATGTCAACATAAATCATTTGGTGCCATCACCATAGTTCATATACATTAAAAAACAAAGGAGTAGAATAAACATGAACTCCCAAAAGTCATTGCTAAAATGAATATTGTACTATTCCAGTTGTCTTATGTTGATCATCTGAGAAATATGGAGATTAAGTTCCTGGACTGGTAAAATTTTATTACTAGATCAGAAGTTCTCTGGGAAAATAAGTTAGGCTAGAAGTGATTGGCCAGAAAATGGGAAGAGAAAGAAGAGTCTGATAAAAAAAAAATAGCAATAACTAGCATTTATTTGGTGCCTACTGTACTCCAGACACTTGGCAATCAATTATTCATCCAACAGATATTATCGAGAACTTTTTATGTGCCAGATATTATTCAGGGTGCTAGGGATACAGCTTTGTAAAAATAGACTTGATTTCCTGCTCTTATGGATCTTACAGTTTAGAGAAGGAAGATAGACAAGTAACAAATGTTATGGAGAAAAATAAAGCAGGGAGGAGACAGAGGCAGTACAACTGGAAGGGATCATAATTTTTGGTAGGGTTGTCAGAGAAGACATTACCAAAACCAAGGTAACATTTGATAATAGAGCTGAATGAAGGAAGTGAGGGAACAAGTCATATGGGGGACATTTTTCAGGCGTTGGAATCAGTAAGTGCAAATGGCCTAAAGCAGATGGATGTTTGCGTGTTCAAAGAACAGCAAGAAAATCAGTGGGGCTGGGGCTGAGTTTTTAGCAAGGCAAACGCAGTAGAAGAGAAGGTCGTAAAAATAATGATAGTAATAGTGACATGATAGTAATAGTGTCTAAGTGAGATAACTGGGGCTCAGAGTAGTTTGTAACTTTCCCACAACTTAGCTAGTAGATGATGGAGGCTGGCATAGACCTAGGTATATCCACCTGGGTGAAAAGCTTTGACTCTTTCCACTTTATTACATTGTTTCTCCAGAAAAATCTTCAATATTCTCCAATTGTTTTGTGTATCCCTAGCATAGTATTTTCGGTAAATATTTGCCTTTTTTTTTTACTACCCAACATATCACATATCCTTCCTACTTGGAGGGAAATCCCCAATGTGTGAATCTTGGCTTGCCATAATGAAACCAAATGTCCAGACAGTTCCTTCTCCCTAGCCCACAGCAGTTGGAGGGAGAGCATGGGGCCTGGGTCAACTTGATGCCTACACCCAGACTTTGAACCTTGAGGGTGTAGTCCAAAAAGGCAGGGTTACACAGCCAGATGGGGTGTCTAGCAAATCTAGACAAGCAGCAGTGTCCAGCAGAGGCAGTGGCAGGAGTAGCACTCTGACCAGAGGTGCCTACAGCAGGACCTTGGTTGTATTGCTTGATGCCTCCCCTTTTCTCAGCCTGGTTTTATCGCTGCTAATGATGTTGCAAGACAAAAGAGGTGAGGGAACATCTCCCTTAGTTCCAATGATGTATTCTTGTTGGGAATAACTGTTGCAAGACTTTGGAATGGAAAAAAAAAAAAAGATTATTGAGTGTACTCTTTAAAATGTTTGTTTCTTTGTTTATCTTGAGAGAGAGAGAGAGAGAGAGAGAGAGAGAGAGCATGAGCAGGGAGGGGCAAAAAGAGAGAGGGAGAAGAGAATCCCAAGCAGGTTCTGCACCATCACCACAGAGCTCACGAATTGTGAGATCATGACCTGAGCCAAAATCAAGGGTCTGACACTTAATTGACTGAACCACCCAGGTGCCCCTTGAGTGTCCTCTTTAATGTACTCTTCCCAGCTATCTCTGCCTTTTATCATTTTTGAGCTATTTTACAACTCAGTAATTTGTAGAAAGCTGGAAATAATACCAAAGATTCTTCTCCATACAAATACAAATCAGTTGTGTCAGAAAGAATGCATTCCCACTTTCTTATATAATTGTGTGGTACTTTGAATTCACCTTTCAACCAGTTATAACTTCTCATCAAGTTCCCCCAGTACTTAATGAGTGAAAATCTATGCCATATCATATTTATTTGTCAATTCATTTCATTATTTTTTACCTGCCGATATGTGTATGGTACCTTAGAGTTTTTCAACCAGTAACATCTTACTGGTGCCCTTAACAATTATTAAGTTATGGGGGCCTGAGTGGTTCAGTCAGTTAAGCATCCAGCTTCAGCTCAGGTCATGATCTAGCTGTTGGTGAGTTCGAGCCCCACGTCGGGCTCTGTGCTGACAGCCCAGAGCCTGGAGCCTGCTTAGGATTCTGTTTCTCCTTCTCTCTCTCTGCCCCTCCCCCTCTAGGCACTCTGTCTCTATCTCTCTCTCAAAAATAAATAAACATTTTAAAAATAAAAAAATAAACCAATAAGTTAAATAAAATCCATGATGCATGTTCATTTTATATTTGTATCAGAGGCAGGATTTTGCCACTTGGAAATATTCTTTAACAATAATGGATAGGAAAATCACATCACTGTCCTGTCTTTGGCTTGGAGCACTCTCTCTCTCTGACCTTCACCAACCACACACAGGCATGCACTTCATGAGACTGGAGACCCAGATGCTGGTCTTAGCTCTCACCTTAACCAGTGAGTTAATTCACACAGCTTCCCTGGACTTCAGGTCCTTCATCTTTGAGATAAAGAGGATGAATTCAATATTCTTCAAGATCCAACTCAGCTCTGACTTCTTATGATTGACTATGTTACATGCCCTTAGGTGTTCTCCCCACTATCTTTTGTGAGTTTTTTGTCCTTTTCCCCAGGACCTGCTGTATTTGGTTCCCTTTATTTCCTCTCTGCCACAGCAGGGCCTATTTTCCTTCTCTTAATTTCCCAAGGTTCGATTCCTCGATATTCAGCTTCCTGTCTTCCCACATCCCGATAAACACACACACACACACACACACACACACACACACACACACACACGAATACAAACCTCTTTATGGGAACCAAAAGACAATAACAAACTTGTAGTTATTATAGGATTACATGGAAGAAACAAGGAATTTCCACTCTGCTTTGCCATTAATCCCTCCAAAAGAACTACCTCAAAACAAAACAAACAAGCACTTCACTAAAAAATAAACTAGTTGAACAAACAAAGCACTTTGATCTCACTACTCAGTTTCACCCAGGGGTAGATAATAATAGCACAAGTGATGGGCGTTCTTTTCTCTTCTCTGTTTCCCTTGCCAGCATCACACTCAGGCTTCCCCAGCTGGGGCAGGAAATGCACATCCTGAGGATCACACTGTAGCTTACATAGACAACTGCTCAGGTCTGCGCAGCAGAACTCAGAAGTTCCTGACTCTTTGCCTGTGCTTCACACAATAGACCAAGAGTCCTTGAGGTCAGTCATCCTCAGGGAATCTGCTGTTACAAAATGCTTTCATGTGTGTTTTTCTGCCAAGTTCACTTAAAAACTGAAATGGTATCTTTCCTATCTAAAGAAAAGATCCAGGAAGAAAGCCAAATTAGATTCTCCAAAGATTTGTTTCTAACAGCAACTTCTGGCCAGTGTGATGTTATTTCTAAGCTTTCTTATGGCTCATAAAATGTCATGGGGTATTTGCAGGTTGAAGGAATTGTGCCAAACAAAAAGGCAGGAAGAACTTCTAGGCCAAGGAAATCCATGTGCAAAGCATGGGCCCTTCAAAGGACCCCAGTGTTCTGAGCATGGGGAGTAAGTCGTTCGATATGGCTGCAGTAAGGGGGCTGTGGAGGGTCAGGAGGGGGAGGCAGAGAGCATTAGGAGAGGGCAAGCCTGCAAAGATAAGGGAGAGCTAGAATACAAGGGCCAAACTACCACCTGTACTGTCAGGGAGCTCACAAAAGGAAATCTCTGTCAGATCTGCTATCTTGTTAGTTTATAATTCAACAAAACATGGTGACGTGATGTCTGAAACTTCCCCTTTGAGGTACTCGTTCAAATCAATAGCATTTCCCAGAGACAAATACAACATTCGACCCTAAACATTTGCTGGAAAGTATGTCTATGGAAAATAGATGTGTAGTTGGAATTTTTTTCTCTATGCAAACGTGTGATCGTCTTTCTCTCCCCGCACCTCACCCTCCAGCATCAAGAACAAATGGAGCAATCGTCAGTAGAAGTAAACATGCATAGTTGCAGTAACTCCAAATACTTTATGGTACACTAACAACCCAAGAATTTGGATCTAAGAACATGATTGTTTTCTGTCAAGGAATTTCAAATACATATGCACTTGATTGATTTTTGGTCTCCTGGGAGATAATATGAACAGGTAATCCTTCAGTTGCCATGTTTAATGACTAGCACCAGACTCTCTGCAAGGGCATCCCTCCCATGCCTGGTCAACTTATGATGAGGAGAACTGGAAAGAGGGACTGCCATCTTGATAAACTCACATGGTTGCCTGAATCTAAAATCTCCATGCTCCAAGGCACAACTAGCTCTTAAGAGACTCAAAATAGTAGTTTTGCCTTCAACATGCTCCCATCTCATACCTACCTTCGTTCTCATTCTGTTCCTTCCCCACTGAGGCAACCAGGTATCTCAGTCAGCTCAAGCTGCCATAACAAAATACATAGACTGGATGGCTTAACAGGAACTTAATGTCACAGTCTGGAGGCTGGCAACCACAATCAAGGTGCCAACGGGGTAAATGCATGGTGAGAGCCCTCTCTCCTTGAGTTTCAGACAGCTGCCATGAGCTACATCTTCACATGGCCTTTCCACTGTGCTCATCAGAGAGAGAAAGAGGAGATCTCCTTCTCCTTTTTATAAAGGCACTAATCTTATCATAAATTCCCCACCCTTATGACTTCATCTAACCTACATGCCTCTCAATGGCCACAACTCCAAATACCATCACACTGGAGGTTAAGGCTTCAACATATGAATCAGGGGACACACAAATATATAGTGCATTACATTCCACCCCTAGTCCCTCAAAAGTCATGTTCTTTTCGCATGCAAAACACATTCATTCCATCTCAATGGCTCCATAAGTCTTAACTCATTCTAGCATCAGCTCCAAAGTCTAAGGTCCAAAGTCTCATTTAAATATTATATCAGGGCACCTACGTGGCTCAGTCAGGTGAGCATCTGACTTCAGCTCAGATCATGATATCATGATTCGTGAGTTTGAGCCCGGCATCAGGCTCTATGCTGACAGCTCAGAGCCTGGAGCCAGCTTCAGATTCTGTGTCTTCCTCTCTCTCTGTCCCTCCCCTGCTTGCACTCTGTCTCTCTAAAATAAATAAACATACATACATACATACATACATACACACATACATACATAAATAAATATCATCTCAGTTGGGGGCTCCTAGGTGGCTCAATCAGTTAAGCGTCTAACTCTTGATTTCAGCTCAGGTCATGATCTCATGGTTGTGAGATCAAGCCCTGCAATGGGCTCCGTGCTGAGAATGGAGCCTGCTTGGGATTCTGTCCCTTCCTCTCCCTCTGCCCTTCCCTCACTTGTACTCTCTCTCTCTCTCAAAAAAAAAAAATCATCTCAATCAGATATGGGTAAAACTTGAGAGATGATTCATCTTGAGACAAAATTCCTTTCTAGCTGTGAACCTGTGAAACCAGACAAGTGATATGCTTCCTAAGTACAATGGTGGGACAGGCATAAAATAGACATTCCTATTCCAAGAAAAAGAAAGAAGAAAGAAGGAAAGGGTGGTGGGTCCTAAGCAACTCCAAAGCCTAGCAAGACAAATTCCATCAGATCTTAAGACTTGAGAAATCCTCTTTGTTTTGATGCTCTGCCTTCAGAACTGGGGCAGCAGCCGCACTTCCAAGGCTTTACTAGATAGGAGTTGCACCCCTAATGTACCCCCAGTGTTTGGGGTTTGGTGGGGCTCCTAAGATTCCACAGGGCAGCTGTACTCCTGAGACGTGGGTGGGATCTTCCTGGTCCACAAGACAGGCAGCCTTACCCTTTGAAACTGAGGAAGAGACAGCCTGTCTCAGGACCACTGGTGAACATGGCAGTCCTCACAATCTCTTGATCTCCTTCTGGGTCATTCCTTTCTTTCTTTGAACAAAAACACACATTCACAGCCAAACAGGCCTATGGTCTTGTCTTCTAGAATCCAAGAAGTCTGGCTGACTTTCTTCATTTTGTCCCAGCTCTGACCCTTCAGTTCAAACTGGCAGTGTTTCTTCTACAATCCCATAACTTTATTGAGTGATAGTGCATTTATGAGCTTGGTGTTCTCTTTAGAACATGCTTTATCATTTTTTGCAATATGGGCAAGTGAGAATTATCCAAATTCCCGAGTCTGGTTCCTTTCTATGTAACAATTCCTTCTGCAATTCATCCATCTCTTCTCTCATTTTACTCTTCTTTCCTCTCTCTGTTCTCTCATTCTTCAGTCGTGGGAATCAAGCCACTCCTTCAACACTTCACTTAGAAATCTCCTCAGTTAAATATCTAATTTCATCCCTCAACAAGTTCTACCTTCCACAAACACTAGAACACAGTTCAGCCAAATCCTTTGCCACTTGATGACAAAGATCACCTTCCCTCTATATTCTAATAACATGTTCCTCATTTTAGTCTGAGACTTCCCAGAATCGCCCCTAATGTCCATATTTCTAGCATGCACCTCAAAACTCTTCCAGCCTCTTCCCATTACCCAGTGTCAAAGTATCTTCCAAGTTTTTAGCTATTTGGAGGCTGAGAAGTTCCAAGATCTACTGTTGGCAAGTTGGAGACCCAAGAGAACCAAACGTGTAAGTTCCATTCTGAGTCCAAGTCCAAAGGCTAGAGAAGACTGATGTCCCACCTAAAAGAGAAGCAGAGAAAGAGAATTCTTTCTTACTCAGCCTTTTTATGCTATTCCGGCCTTTGACAGATTGGATGAGGCTCACTCAAAAAACGGAGGACAATCTGTTTACTCAGTCTACTGATTCAAATGTTAACCTCATTCATAAACATCCTCACAGACATGCCTGGGTATAATGTTAAACCAAATATCTGGGCATCTTGGGGCCCAGTCAAGTGGACACATAAAGTTAAGCATCACACCAAGTCAATCCACCTTGACCTGCTTTCTCTTCTTTTCTTCACACGTTTAACTCTAGCTTTACCTGTTTATCACAATTTTCTGGTTTTGTCCAATAATCAGATTCTTCCTAAGATACTGCTTGATTGCCCTAAAAATTACTACTAAGCTATTGATGAGTGCAAATGATTTAACAATTATACTGTCTATTGCATTTAACTTCTCCTTAAGGAAGAAAAAAATTCCTATTGTATTGTGGTAAAATGCATATAGCATAAAATTTACCATTTTAACCATCTTAATATTTTTTTCATGTTTATTTATTTTTGAGAGAAAGAAAAACAGCATGGGCCGAGGAGGGGCAGAGAGAGAGGGAGACACGGAATCTGAAGCAGGCTCCAGGCTCTAAGCTGTCAGTACAGAGCCTGACACGGGCTCCAATTGACAAACCGTGAGATCATGACCTGAGTCTAAGTCAGATGCTTAACTGAGTCACCCAGGCACCCCACCATTTTAACCATCTTAAAATGTACAATTTAGTGAGATTAAGTACCTTCCCAATGTTGCACAGCCATCACCACTATTTCCAGAACTTTTGCAACACCCCAAAAGTAAACCCCATACCCAATAAGTAAATAGTCACTCCCTACTCCCCAGCCCCCCAGCCCCAGGCAACCACTAATCTGCTCTCTGTCTCTACGCACTTGCCTATTCTTGGGTATTTCATATACATGGAATTATACACCATGTGGCTTTCTGCGGGCTTTCCTTCACTTAGCTAAGGAAGAATGTTAGAAGGTGAAATTGGAAAATAGAATATATTTTGTGATATAAACATTTTGAGGTATCTTTAAAAACACATCAACTTTCTATTTAATTATTTTACCAAGGTTTAGGGAACTCATCTGTGACCCATCTCCCCCAGACATTGCCCCAGACATTATGTTATTCTTTCTTTCCATGGAGGTTTGAAGCAGCCAAACACAAGCTAGCATCAGGCCAGTGTGCAGAATGTGAGGACACCTCAGAGGGCTCATTTCACCCCCATCAGAGAGGCCTTCCTTCTCTGCCAGTGACCTGGCAAAACCATGGGAGTCAGAAGGTCATACAGCCCTGGGGGATAAAAGGATGTTTGCCCACTGACACTTGAGGTCTTGATGAAAATAAAAGCAAGCACATCTCTGGCTGCAAAGTAAATTATTCACGGGCTTTATTTAAAAAGAAAGCATTTATATAAAAAAATGGACATCACTTGAATTCCAAAAATCATTTCCAAAAAAAAAGAACATTTTAAATCAAATGTGAGTGAAAGAGACTGCATTCACAGTTCACACAGCACAGCTACTGAACTATCAAAGGATCCCAGGTTTGCTGAGATACTGATTTCTACAATGTGGGTGATTTGAAAGGATACACAGCTTTACTGGGAATGTGCTGTGCAGATGGCCAGCCCAGACTACGAGTCTGCTAAGTTTGATGGGAAACGAGCCGTTTGGCAACCCCCCAGTCTAAAGGGTCTGAGAATGGCATGCCAGAAGGGCCTGGGCCGCAGGAGTTGTTCTAAAACCCTAAGCCCTGGAGGCCCCACTTGCGGGTTTCAGCCTGTGTCACAGATTTTATGTGCTGCGAGCTTTCACAGCTTTATTTGGCCTAACCAACGTACCTAAGCAGCATCTTTACTTTCTCAGCTCTTCCTTTTTACTCATCTCCTATTTTTATTAATAACCAGACACAAAGAGGCTACCAATATTTTTAGTCCTGATTTCTACCCTGTTACTACTTATATTTTTGCCAAGATGAAAGTCTAGATTCATCTTCAAATCAGTTCATGTTGTTTTCCTGCTTCTATTTCAAAATATGGACCACATAGTCTTTATAATCTTATTTCATGATGTCTACCTTAGATTTAATCATATACACAAGCTTCAGTAGCTCACTAAACCATGTAAGGATAAAGGAAGATGTAGGCCTAGTCTGAGCATGAAAGCTTTTATATTTTTCTCCTTCTTTTCAGTAGTTTCTGAGGTTTGTAACTGAACAGATGGAACCCTGGTTAAAAGTTCACAATTCCTTTTTAAATAACATCATTTCTTTTTTTATGGGGTCCGTCCGCCTAAAATGATCCCTGTGTTACAACGTAGATATTTAGTCGGTTAAGCATCTGACTTTGGCTAAAGTCGTGATCTCGCAGTTCATGGGTTCAAGTCCTGTGTCAGGCTTTGTGCTGATAGCATGGAGCTAGAGCCTGTTTAGAGTTCAGTGTCTCCCTATCTCTGTCCCTCCTCCAATTATGATCTGTCTCTCTGTCTTTCTCTCTTCCTCTCAAAAATGAATAAACATTTTTTAAAAAGTTAAAAAAAATAAATAAATAAAAAGATATGACTACCTGGGCACCTGGGTGGCTCAATTGCTTAAGTGTCTGACTCGATTTCAGTTCAGGTCATGATGTTGTGAGTTTGAGTCCTGTATCAGGCTCTGAGCTGATAGTGTGGAGCCTACTTGGGATTCTCTCTCTCTGTCTGTCTCTCTCTCTCCTCTCTCTCTCTCTGTCTCTCTCTGCCCTTCACCCCCCCTCCCCCACTCTTAAAATAAATAAATATACTTAAAAAATGTTTTTTAATTCAAAAGACATGACGACAAGGCCAGGTCACTGGATTTTCACAAATATACCTGAATTTATCCACAAGAATAAATATGTGCCCTTCAAATAGGTAGCAACATTCCAAGGATATTGTTATTGTTTAAAATGATTTTAGAACTCCAGTTAGGAACTGCTTTCCTTCACTCACTGAGGGGATTACTTTGAATGTCCCCAATGGTTAAAAAAAAAAAAAAATCTTTTTCTCATCAGTATAAGTTTCATTTCCAGAAAAAACCAAGTCACTCAATAAGGCAGATGGCAATTGACTGAATAAACTGCTTTAGCCTAAATAAAAAGTGACTAAAATAGAAGACTAGCTTTTTCTTTAATATGATTCCTTACATTATTTTCAACAGTAATTTGAAAAAGGGTTCATCAAACAATAGAATGATAGCAGTATGGTGAAAGAAGTGTCTAGACCTCCAAAGCAACTCCACTGAAAAAGAGGACTTTCAATTGAATATATGGAGGGTTTTATTATTATTCTTTTAATGTTTATTTATTTTAAGAGAGATTGCAAACCGGGAGGGGCAGACAGAGAGAGAGACAGAAGATCTGAACCAGGCTCTGCACTGACAGCAGACAGCCCAATGAGGGGTTCGAACTCACAAACAGCAAGATCACCATCATAAGCCAAAGCCGGATGCTTAGCTGACTGAGCCACCCAGGCGCCCTGGAGGGTTTTATTTTTAAGAAAAATAGGCTAGCCTTGTTTCATTTTCACAGAAACACCATATTATTGGTGACTGGATAAGAGAGTTGGCTGTTTTTCAGCTTACTACAGGATATAATTTAACAATTCAATCTTTGCAGTGAACAAAGTACAAAACCTGAAATACCTTCATTGAACCATGCTTTAGTGATATCTTCCAAACCAAAACGTTCACATGGATATACAATCTGGAAGTCAATAGATACACTCTGTGCAACCAATAAACATATATTGAATGTACATATGAATATTAACAAAATATTAAAAGTTAGTTCTACCCTCTAGAATTTATACTTTTGGTTTCAAAGCCTTGTTTCCAAAGCTAATTTCATTAAGCATGTTTGTTTGTGACTGGGTTGCAAGAACAGCATATACCAGAATGTCAGGCACTGTACAAATCAATTTAAACAAGTTTTGTATTTCACCCACATAGAGATATTTAATATAAATAAACCTGTGTTTTATTTTTGTATTCTTTTTTTTTAAATTATTTTTAACATTTATTTATTTTTGAGACAGAGACAGAGCATGAACGGGGGAGGGTCAGAGAGAGAGGGAGACACAGAATCTGAAACAGGCTCCAGGCTCTGAGCTGTCAGCACAGAGCCCGACGCGGGGCTCGAACTCACGGACTGTGAGATCATGACCTGAGCCGAAGTCGGCCGCTTAACGACTGAGCCACCCAGGTGCCCCTATTTTTGTATTCTTATTGATGATGAAAGGAAAAGGGAAATTATTGCACGCCGGGCACCTATTATACACAAGGATTGAACATGTTACGAATTTAATCCTCTCCACATCTCTGAGCTAAATACTTTTATCCAGATTTATAGATAAAGAAACCAAGTCTTAGGGAATTTAAACAGCAGAACACTGGCACATCACTGGCAAGTGGGAAAAACACACTCAGAATTAGCTGACCATGGTCAGAGAAAGAAGTCAAAGGTCACAGCCATTTCCCCCCACCCCCAAAAAACTGATGTTATCATTCCCCATCATCTTTTTTTCACTAATCTCAATAATTCTTTTGTCATACTTTTCTGCAAACTGAAATAGCGCAATTACCTCCTAATCTGGGAAAATAAAATGTTCTATGAATTTTTATCATGTTATTTATACAAGGAGCCTTTGGAAACCAGTTAAGTGCTTGAACCAGTTAAGTGTTTGGGTGGGACATATAAAAACAAAGCAAGCTAAATAAAGAATTGTTGAAGCAAATGAAGCAAATAAAGCAAAGGAAAAAAAATCATGATCCTTAGTTCAAAAACACTAGCAGCCTTAATCATCTATAGGGGTAATAGGTTAAACATTTAACTTATGAAAAGGATAAAGAGCAGATCCTTCAAATAAAATGTAAAAGGAAATTGAGAATCAACATCAGGATGTTTCATTTGACCTTAGAGACATATTTTACTGGTGACTCTTTTAAGAGTGTTTCTGATTTGTTGTTGTTATTGTCAATGGCCTCGATTTTCTAGCTTATCTCCCAGTTTATTTTGCCTCATATAGTTTGTTCATTTTTGCCTTTTATTTTCTTGTTCAACCCCTATTGACTGACAATTTGAAAGGAAAGAAACTAAAATAAAGCACCTGGTTTGAGTAATAAATTTTTGTAATTACCCTGATGGATAACAATCCATCTCCAAAATAAATGTAAGCTCCATAATTTACTAATATTTTGTGAGGGTCTTACCTTATTTCTGCAGGGTTTCATGCTCATTGTCATCTGTCTTTACCATTCATCACCCAAACTAACACTAACTACCAAGCTCCTAGAAGGGGTTAAACCTGAAGTGGCTGATGTTTTGACAGTGATATGCTAAAGGAAGGAAGGAAGGAAGGAAGGAAGGAAGGAAGGAAGGAAGGAAGAAAGAAAGAAAGAAAGAAAGAAAGAAAGAAAGAAAGAAAGAAAGAAAATTGTCTTATTCAGAAATTTAGCCTGGTGAATATTTTATCTGAGGAGTTCTCAAAATCTCAAAATTACTTGCCCAATGCTGGTGTTTTTGGTTTGTTTTCTATAAGCCTCTGTCTGGCTTCATGCTTAAAAGGATATTCAGAAACTTGTGTGCATTGCTCATCTTAAATTGACATCTTATGAAGCTGAGCTGAGTACAGAATTTTCTTTCACTTCAAAGGACATACCACAGGGTACAGAGAAAGAAGGGTTGGGTCCTTCCAGCCAAACATTGCCCTCTGGCACTCACACTCAACTCCCCCGGGATGGAAGAGGGCAAACTCTGGCCCCAGTAGCCCTAGGTAACATTTCCCACAACCCTGACTCATAAATATTGACGTTTGGGAAAAACAAGCACAGAAAAGAAAAAAGAGCTCTACCTCCCCCCCCAAAAAAGTTGTTTTCAAGTTGAAATGTTCATATATTTTCTAAAGCTTGATTAATATCAAAGATACTGATATAATTTTTAAAAATACCTCATCTTAACATCTTAAAATATAGTTTCATCCATCAACAACTAAAGAACATAGGAAACAAAATTTTTAACAGCGTTTTAAAATTTATTTTTCCATCAGGAAAATAGTTTATCAGGACTGGGTCGATGCAATTTTTCTAAAAGTAACTATAACAATGTTCTCAGAGAACATCTTTTCTGCTGAATACCAATTTTTAAATCATAGTGAATTTAAAATTCTTTATTTTCAGCAAGATCTTTTTTTTTTTCCTTTTAAATATTTGTCTCCACCTCTCTGTGCTTCAAAAAACGGAAATACTATAGTTAACTAAGACCTCTGAGAATTCTTCACAGACCCTAGGCCTGTTTGTTTCCATTGTGGAACTACAGCGCAACCTGGTGGTGTATGTGTGTAAATGGCCAAAATTACAAACCAAAATAGAGAATGCCTAGTGTTTAGCTTTTAGAAAATAAAGTATTGGGGAAAAGAATGTGGAATGGCTCTCTTAAATCATAATTGTGGATAGATGTCCTTATAGTTTCTAAAATAATATACCGTAATAATGGTTACTGATGAGTCACTGACATAAATTGACACAATTTTGTTTTAATTTTTTTTTTATGTTTATTTATTTCTGAGACAGAGAGAGACAGAGCATGAGAGGGGGAGGGGCAGAGAGAGAGGGAGACCCAGAATCGGAAGCAGGCTCCAGGCTCGGAGCTGTCAGCACAGAGCCTGACGCGGGGCTCGAACTCACAAACTGTGAGATCATGACCTGAGCCGAAGTCGGTCACTCAACCGACTGAGCCACCCAGGCGCCCCGACACAATTTTTAACATTCATATTTTTTCACAATAATCTCCCTTTTTATGACTTTTCAAATTTTCTGAACACTGTTTCAAATGCATTTAAGGGGAAAAATATCTTTAATAAGTGGCAAAGTAAACTAATATTTTACCAGCCCTGGGAGGATTCTTTTCTGCTTTGTGCCACAAGTACAATAAGCACCATCAAAAGACCAAAATAGAAAGATGCACTTGTCATAAGATTTTTCCCGAGCTGTCAAATTTTAGCTAACAACAAGTTAATTAGGCTCATTTCCATTCTTAAAAAAGAAATGTGTTTTTTATATTTTTCCCCTAAAAGCAAAGACAATTTTATATGCCTTTCTTTAACAGCTAACAATACCATTGATGCAAAACCTTGTAGACAAAATGGTGATTCACAGTAACTATAATAGTTTATTATGTGTTCTTAGGACTTTACATCCAATCTCTTATCTAATCCTTTCAACAACTCTATCGAATTAAGATCAGTCTCACCCTCTTACAGAGTATTAACACTAAGGCTTAGGGAGATAAAATAACTTATTCAAGGTCACTCAGCTAATGAGTGACAGAAGGGACTGAACTCTTCAAAGCCCATATTCAGGCTTTGGCACATAGAAGGCCCTCAATAAATGTTGATTGACTCAGTGAATATATGTACCTGTTGCAGGATAGGAAAAGTTAGCCTGGACTAAATCCAGTCTTTTGACTCTCCATCCAGTAATTTTTCCAGTAAAGTTTAGACATACTTCGACTTTTCTCTTGCATCTACATGTAATTATACTCTTCTGAGCCTGCAAAGTGCCTTCTATTTTCCAGAAAAACACAAAGAAGCAATACCAGGCCAGAGTCACCTGAGTCTCACATCTAAGCTGTTTTATTCATGAGGTACTAACAGAATCTTTATAATTTTTGTGCCATAGATCCCTTTGGAAGTCCAGTGAGGCTCCTGGGACCCGTCCCAAAATAATCTTAATAAATATATTAAAAGGGAAATCAACAGTTTAAAATAATATTTTCAGGGGCACAGGGGTGGCTCAGGTCATGATCTCATGGTTTGTGAGTTCAAGCTCCACATTAGGCTCTGTTCTGACAACCTGTCAGCGCAGAGATCAGATCCTCTGTCCCCCTCTCTCTGCCCCTCCCCTGCTCACACTGTCTGTCTCTCTCAAAAATAGGTAAACTTAAAGAAAAATAGATGAACATATGGTGGGGGGGAGGGAAAGAAACCATGAGAGACTCTTTTTAAATTATTTTAAAAAGTTTATTTATTTATTTTTGAGAGAGAACATGTGTGTGTGCACAAGTGGGGGAGGAGCAGAGAGAGAGAGAGGGGAGTGAGGGGGGGGGAGAGAGAGAGAGAGAGAGAGAGAGAGGGGATCCCAAGCAGGCTCCACACTGACAGCAGGGAGTCCTACACACTGACAGCAGGGAGTCCTACACAGGATGCAAACTCACAAACCCAGGACTGAATCATGACCTGAGCCAAAATCAGGAGTCAGACCAACAGAGCCACCCAGGTGCCTGAAATCAGTCTAATCTTAAGAGTTACCTGTAGGGGTGCCTCGCCTGGGTGGCTCAGTCAGTTAAGCATGCAACTTCGGCTCAGGTCATGATTCCCCGGTTCATGGGTTCAAGTCCCTGGAGCCTGCTTTGGATTCTGGGTCTCCACCTCTGCCTGCTCCTCCCCCATTCACTCTGTGTGTGTGTCTCTCTCTCTCTAAAAAATAAATTAAAAAAAAAAACACTTAAAAATTAAAAAGAAAAGAATTACCTGTAGACAAGTCTTTTCAAAAACTAAATTATAAAACAATTCTTAAATTTGAAAAATTCAGTACATATACTTATTTACATTTATATATATTCTCTTGATTACTATGTGAGATATGTACTTTACTATGAATGGTCTGAGGCGAGTCTCCAAAAATAAGCATGCCTGGGTTCTGGGAAGGTATTAAAACACCCTTGCCTTAATCTCATGACATTAATCAGTAAATAGTTATTGACTGCCGATAATAATAATTGCATTTGATTTAGCAAATATTTGTTGAACAGCTACTATGTACCACATACTCTTCTGGAAGTGTTAGGAAATTAGTAAAAAAAAATGAATAATTTTGTATCATTTGTGTAGCACTTCATAATCTTCGAAGCAGGTCTATATACATCCTTCATTCAAGCTTAATTACAACACTGAGAGAGAGGTAAGCAAAGTATGGAGACTTATTCATTAATTCTTTATTTCCACAATAAATGCTACTCCAAACACATGGTGGATACTCAATAAATGCAGACACTGTGTACTCTATTCTTATTCCGTAAGCCCCTGAATTAGAGCACTCAATTAAATTTGAATTTCAGATAGACAACAAGCTATTTAATATAAATTTGTCTCATGCAATATTGTCACATACACTGTATTCATTTAGTGGGGCAACCATAACAAAGTACTACAGCTGGGTGACTTAAACAACAGAAATTTATTTTCTCAGAGTTCTGGAGGCTAGAAGTCCAAGATCAAAGTGTCAGTAAAGTGGGTCTCTTCTGAATCCTCTCCTTGGTTTGCAGATGCGTGTTTTCTTATGGTGTTCTCACAGGGTCTTCCCTCTACACCTGCCTGTATCCTAATCTCCTCTTCTTACAAGACACCAAGCATATTAGATTAGGAGGCCCATCCTAGTAACCTCATTTTCTCTTAATTGCCTGTTTAAAGGCTCTATCTCCAAACACTGTTGCAATCTGAGGTACTAAGGGTTAGGATTTCAACATACAAATTTTGGGGGCACATAAGTTAGCCCATAACACAGACTAAAACATTCTCAATTATTTATCTGAAATTGAAATTTGACTGGGCATCCTGTATTTTTATTTGCTAAATCTGGCAAACCTACCTTGTAATTCTCTGGATTTCTCTGCCTCAGAGCTCTCTCCACTGCCGAAACTCAATCATGGGTAGAAACAGGCCAGAAGTGTAGGGAAGTTAAGCATAGTGTGAGCTGCCAGGAATCACCAGCTTCCTCTCTCTCTCTCTCTCTCTCTCTCTCTCTCTCTCTCTCTCTCTCTCCTCTCTCAGAGATAATTCTGAGCTACAAATTCTCCCAGAGGTTCTCAGTAGGTTAGCATCCCAGCTGCCCATTAACACACTGCACTGGCTTCCTTCCCTTCTCTAACTCTCCTTCTCTGAGAAGTAAGGGAGATGATTCATTTTCAGAAATACCAAATAAAAGCTGTGCTGTCTAGTGGTTTACAACGTATTGGAAATGTGTACAAACCCTTACCCGCCCCCCCCACTCAACACACACACACACACACACACATACACACACACACACACACACACACAATGGAGTCCCAAACCCTTAGACACTTCACTTCCTGGTTTTTCCCCCTATCACTTCCCCAGGCTTATTTTCCTGGGCTTTGCAATGAGCATGTGCCAAAGAACAAAGGAGAGACTGAAAATCTGTCACCTCAAGAAATGTACATTTGTTCCACTCAGACTACTTTTTACCTTACATGGGCATCGACGATATCCCGGAAAGTCTGTAACCTCTGTAGTTACAGCCAATGAGGAATCAGAGGAGGGACTTTCACACGAGGAGATAAACTGACTAACTGCCTCCAGTGTGCCTGTCCATCAGACACCTGCTCTCGCGCTTCACTGTGCTCTGAGTCTCTGAGCCCCTCCTTTGACTGGGTCAGTGGGCTCACTTCTCAAAGCTTCCCACTCCCCTTCTTCACTTCCTGGAGTCATCTCCCAAAGAAATCTTCATATTTACATCTTTGTCTCAGCATCTGCTTCTGAGAGAACTCAACCAAAATGCTTGTTGAACTAAATCCTCATTTTCAGATGAGAACTTTGGGGAGGATAGCAGATGTTGACGAGCATGGGGACGGATAATGCTGGGCCTTCTTTCCTTTATTTAGCACTGACTCAAGTACCAATCATTAAAGTCCTGTCCTGTACCAGGCCCTGGGAGAGTCCCTTTACAGTAGCTCAGTTAATCCTTTCAACTACTCTGCATGGTAGCTACCTATTGTCAAATTGCAAATGGGGAAGTGGATGCTCAGAGAGATTTTCTGAAGTCGCATGGCCATGGCGACTGTCTTCTCCTTTGCTTAAGTGAGTTGAGAATACATACGATCTACATTTGAATAGCTAACTGCAAACACAAGACAGTGGGTGGAAGTGTATGACAGGTAGCTCAGAGAGGAAGTCCTACCGGAGTCCAAAGAGGGATGAGGGTGAACAGCAGGGAAATCTTCACACAGGAGATGGGACCTGGGCTGCGTCTTAGCACATAGGTTAGCTTCAGCTGTGAGAGGAAGGGTAAGGAGAGCGTTCTGGGGTGGATGGGCTCAGTGCAGAAGCAGCACTGGGCAGGTGTGCTGTGACTGTAAACACACGGATGGCCTGAGGATATAGGATATAGGGGACAAGGCCTTATTGTAGAGGCCTGGGAATGCCAGGTAAGAAATACGGAGTTCTTCTAAAGGCTTACATGGAGCAAATGAAGGTCGTTACAAGAAGAAAATTGACATGATCAAAAGAAGATTTTATCATGTCATCTGGGAGTAGCAGGCAGGCTAGCTTGAAACAGAAAGACTATCTAGTAGACCCCTGACAGTTCATGCCTATGATAATAAAGACCTAAATAAGAATAATAAACAGGAAGGTACAGACAGCGCTACAAGGAAGGAATTATCAAATCTGAGTCATGGAAGGGTCAGGGAGAAAAAGAATAACGAAAATTCCTTTACTGCACCACGGTATGGGGGAAATGGCACCTGAACAAGAAACTGGGAAGTTGGCTTTAAGAGGATAAGCAAACCAGCTCACTCAGGGTATGATCATTTCTCTGAAAAATTATACTCTAAGATTTTCTGAATGATCTGGAATTTTGACTATGTCCCCAGCTACACAAAAGTAACTCAAACCTATGGGTGAGGCACTTATCTCTTCTCTATCCTCCCTATTCCACCCATGACCTTGCCTAGCACCTAAGACCACAATCAGTTAGTTGTTAACTGTAAAGGACATCTGTTGTTTCTGTTTGCCCAATATCACTCCACCCCCCTCCCCATTCATCTGGTAATGGCATTTGTCTTCCCACTAAAAGATTCATTTCATGCTGTACAGGAGGGCCTGAATGCTGCCCCCCCCCCAACCCCTACCTCACTCCACCTCACCCAACCCCACCCACCCCTAGCCCAGCTACAAAAACAAGCACATAGCCCAGACCTGGCCAATTAGACCACCCTGTACCCACTCCACAGCACAGGTTCAGGAACAGGCATGTGGCTGGAGCCAAGCCAATCATTAATTATAATTGTTATTAAGAAATAATAAGGAATTAGGGCACCTGGGTGGCTCTGTTAAGTGGTCGACTCTTGATTTCAGTTCAGGTCATGATCTCAGGGTTGTGAGATTGAGCAAGGCATAGAGACTGCTTGTGATTCTTTCTCTGTCTGTCTGTCTGTCTGTCCGCCTCTCTCTCTCTCTCTCTGTCCTCCCCTGTGCCCTTTTGCTCTCTCTCACTGAAAGAAAGAAAGAAAGAAAGAAAGAGGGAGAGAGAGAAAGAAAGAAAGAAAGAAAGAGAAAGAAAGAAAGAAAGAAAGAAAGAAAAAAGGAAAGAAAAGAAAATACTTCTTTCTGCTACAATTAAGGTCCATAGTAGGAGTTCAGGGTTAAAAATTAAGGGTTAAAGATCAAAGGATGAGAGGAGGTCTAGGAAAGAGATAAGAGAAGCAGAGTCTCAGCAAAATTGTTTGGGCCCTGGGTCCAGCCATATCTGAAGTTAGCTGAACTTCTGAACTTTCCAACTACATCAACAAATTCTCTTTTTTTGCTTTGAGAAAAAGAAATTATATTTCAATCACTTACTACCAAAAAAATGTTTGGGGCGCCTGTGTGGCTCAGTCAGTTGAGCGTCTGACTGTGGCTCAGGTCATGATCTCCCGGTTTGTGAGTTCGAGCCCTACTTCAGGCTCTGTGCTGACAGCTCAGAGCCTGGAGCCTGTTTCAGATTCTGTGTCTCCCTCTCTCTGACCCTTCCCCGTTCATGCTCTGTCTCTCTCTGTCTCTCAAAGATGAATAAACGTTAAAAAAATTTTTTAATTAAAAAAAAAAGTTTTTATATAGTTAATTTTACTTACTAGCTTTTTACTAAAATGTGTCCTGCCTGCGCCAACAGCCCACATCATCTTAGAGATCATTTTATTGAAGTTTCTTCATTGGCCACCCTAGGTGTGTTATTCTTCCTCTCAACTCTGCCTCCCACACCTAGTTATTTGCATTTACTTTGAAGAACATTTAAAAGTTCTAGCAGCACACCCTCCCACATGTGACCACTAAGAAAGGAGGATCTCCAGAAAAGTTTCCAAAAAGACGAAAGCAGCAATGGCTCAGCCCAGGTAACAACTGTAGCCCTAGCCAACACCTTGATTTCAGCCCAGCGAATACCTGAGCAGAGAATCCAGCCATCTGAACTATCAAAAGTGTAAGATAATCAACCTGGGTTAGTGTAAACCACTAACTTTCTGGTAATTTGTTACCCTGCAATAGAAAACTGACATATGCCAGGCACAACAACTTTTCCTTCACCTTGGAAGAGGTAACTTAAAATGTCCTAAATGACTAGGACCTTAGAAAACTGAAATGGAGACATATGGGCAGATTCCAATGAAGCTGGGTAGCTGGAACACCTATATTCTTTTTTTAAGTTTGTTTGTTTGTTTATTTATTTATTTATTTATTTATTTATTTATTTATTTATTTATTTATTTTTGAGAGAGACAGAGAGCATAAGCAGGGGAGAGGCAGAGAGAGAAAGGGAGACACAGAATCCAAAACAGGCTCCAGGCTCTGAGCTGTCAGCACAGAGCCCGATATGGGGCTTGAACCCAGGAATCATGAGATCATGACCTGAGCTGAAGTCAGACACTTAACCAGTTCAGTCACCCAGGTGCCCCAGGAACACCTATATATTCTGTTGAGCCTTCTTTGCCAAGAGAAGCAGTTCTTCCAACTCTGCTTAAAGAGGTTATAGTTTCCCTCTGCCTGAAGAACTTTCCTGGCATACTGCAGAGGAGGTGTCTAGAGGCTGAAGGAGGTTGGAACTTTGAGCTGCAGCCTCAGACACAAAGACAATAGCCTTACAAAAACTGTTTAACCAGCTCCCACAATTGGATAAGGTCAAATCTTTGTTACATGCGTGTGTGTGTTTGTGTGTGTGTGTGTGTGTGTGTGTGTGTGTGTGTGTGTGTCCTGGTGTTTCTGCTTCTCTGGTTGAATCCATAGTGATGAAGGAGAGGTCATTGTCACTAATTCCATGTTCAAGGTATATTCTCTTTGCCCCAGGTCCTAGTGTCCTCCTAGTTTACCTTCCTCAAAGTGTTATTACCTGCATCTCTGGAAGAGGCAAAATCATACCTATATTCCTCAATTTGGCTCAAGAGGTTCAGGACATATCAGGCTATCTTAATAAAATCATCATGAGTTATCATCAACCCATTGTTTATATATAAAAAAGAATGATGTGAGAAAACTTATAAGATTTTTGCTTCAAAAACTATAATTTTTTCAAAAGTGTTACCTTGATATTTCTCTTTATTCTGGGGGGGGGGGGGAGGGTTGTTTAAGGAATGTGAAAAATCTAAAAAAAAAAAAGATATCCTTTTGGTTTATATGCAAGAGAAAGAAAAATAAACTGGCTGTAGCAATCAGGCTTCAATAAGAGAAACAGAGCCACTAGCATATTATGGGAATAAGAGATTTATTAGAGGAAATAGACCACACACTAATGTGGGAGCAGCTGAGAAAGTGAAGGTCAAAGGACTTGAGAAAGAGTCACTAACTAGTTCTCGAAAAGCACTGGTATGAGTGGGTAAGTTGGAGCTTGCAGGGAAATCTGAGAGGCAACTGCACCCAGCTGCTTCAGGGATCATGAAGGGGGAAGATGTTCCCTCTGTAGAGCTAACAGCCTGCTTTGGGTGAGCAGGTCCAGCAGTTGGAAACCGGACAGTATGGAGGAGAACAAGAATAAGGTGGGACCCAGGGCACCTCTGTGTCTGTCTGCCTCACCAGGATGGCCTACTGGAAATAATGGTCTTTGCTTCTCTTCAAATTTCCAAATCTCTTGGAAGTTCCTCTTTGACCAACTCTCACTGAAAACTGGACACAGATGAGGACTCTGGGAAATGTAATTCCTAGCTTAACAAGAAGGCACAGCATCATCCAGCACACTAGCTAGGAAAAAAGAGGCATTTATTGAACCTAGGGTTCCTCAAAGAACTGAAGACAGGAATGAGATTAGGTCTCAGGAATACTCGAAAACAGGAACTCAAACACCATCACTTCTCTCAGTGTCTTGTCTCCCTTGTGGCACCTCCTTCCCTGCTTCTTTATCTGCTTCTCCACAGACTGACTTGTCCTGCAGGAAACCCGTGCCAACTGCTGACAACTCCTGAGTTTTATTTCTTACTGTTTCTTCAAATGTATTAACTGGAGAGACTCTCCTAGCTCTATCTCTTGGTGCCTCATCCAAGACATGCTGGGAAAGGACTCATTGGCCAGTGGACTGGGTCATGTTATAATATTGCTGCTCCTGCTTTACCATGTAGATGGAGAAGGAAGAAGTTTCCAGAGGAAAGTAGAGTATTTTGAGCAAAACAGCTCACAGGTATCCACTGCATGGGGAAGTACTTATAATATAACAGGCTCTATGCTAAGAGCTTTGCACATGTTATCTCATTTAATGCTTACGTCAACCCTCTGAGGTTGTTTTCCTTCTTGTTTCCATTTTACAGATAAGGAAATTGAGGCTCAGAGAGATTATATCTTATGAAAAGTCCTAGAACTCGTAAGTTGTAAGATTGGTCTGCACTCCAAATACCACACCAGTGGCTTCCAATGTGTCAAGGAGCCCCAGTAGCTTTATTTGAATATCATTGTGTGATGGGCTTTCCCCCAAGACTGCATTTCAACAAAACTTACCATTTGTTTAACGTTCTTAAGAACCACTATGCCATATTGTACTACCTTCCTTTCCCATTTCACAAGTAGCAGAGACACAAAATGAGGACCTACAATACACATCTAAAGAAAAGTTCTGACTCTTGGTACAGAGTTCTTTTTCCTATTCCACATAGCTTCTGCACTCTTGATCATCCACTGCAGTAAATACAATAAAAGCTACTTTTAATTTCTTGTAGCAAGAGAAAAGCCGTGTTCACTCTCAAGTTCATTTAGTTTAGCATAATCAAAATAAAACCCACACTTGATATAATTACATAAATTGCTACTGACACTACTTCAGACTCAAGAACCTTCTAATGCAGATAAATATCAAAGCAAAATGGAACAATAGCTTGAAAGTTCATTGTTTGTTTTCCTTCCAGAATTTCATTATCAACAATAACTAATAAATATTGAGCATGCTATTATAAAGTACTTACCAGGCATAATAGAAAAAATTGAGCATGTAAAACACAGCCCTAGCCCTTTTTTTATTTAAATTCCAGTTAGTTAACACAGTGTAATATTAATTTCAGGTGTACAATATAGTGATTCATCACTTCTATACAACAGCTGGTGCTCATCACAACAAGTGCACTCTTTAATCCCATCCCCCCACCTACCTCCCCTCTGGTAACTATTAATTTGTTCTCTATAGTGAAGAGTCTGTTTCTTGGTTTGCCTCTCTCCCCCTCTTTTTTACCTTTTGCCCGTTTGTTTTGTTTCTTAAATTCCACATATGGTATTTGTCCTTCTCTGATTGACTTATTTCACTTAGCATAATACTCTCTAGCTCCATCCATATTGTTGCAAATGGCAAGATTTCATTCAAATGGCTGAGTAATATTCTATTGTGTATGTGTGTGTAGATAGATAGATACACAGATAGATAGATAGACCACATCTTCTTTATCCATTCATCAATTAATAGATACTTGGGCTATTTCCATTTCCATTTCCATAATTTGGCTACTGTAGATAATGCTACTACAAACATCGGGGTGCATGTATCCCCATTCTGACTGGTGTGAAGTGATACCTCATTGTGGTTTGGATTCATATTTACCTGATGATGAGTGATTTGAGCATCTTTTCATGTGTCTGTTGGCCATCTGTACATTTCCTTTGGAAAAATATCTATTCATGTCTTGTGTCCATTGTTTTTTGATTATTCATTTTTAGGGTGTTGAGTTTTATAAATTCTTTATATATTTTGGGTACTAACCCTTTATTAGATATGTCATTTGCAAATGTCTTCTCCCATTCTGTAGGTTGCCTTTTAGCTTTGTTGATTGTTTTTCTTCACTGTGCAGAAGCTCTTTATTTTGACAAAGTACCAAAAGTTTATTTTTGTTTTTGTTTCCCTTACCTCAGGAGACATATCTATAAAGAAGATGCTACAGTCAATGTCAAAGAGGTTACTGCCAGTGTTCTCCTCTAGCATTTTTGTGGTTTCATTCTCTATCAAAATACCAAGAGCAGTTTTCACAGAACTAGAACAAATCCTAAAATTTGTATGGAACCACAGAAGACCCTGAATAGCCAAAGGAACCTTGAAAAAGAAAATTGAAGCTGGAGGCATCACAATTCCAGACTTCAAGTTGTATTATAAAGCTATAGTGATCAAAACAGTATGGTACTGACACACAGATTAATGGAACAGAATAGAAAACCCAGAAATGAACCCACAATTATATGCTCAATTAAGCTTCAAGAAAGCAGGAAAGAATATCCAACAGGAAAAAGACAGTCTCTTCAACATATGGTGTTGGGAAAACTGAACAATAGCATGCAAGAGAATGAAACTGAACGACATTCTTACAGCATACACAAAAATACATTCAAAATGGATTAAAGATCTAAAAGTCCTAGCCTTTTAAATTTGGTTGAGTGGATAGAACACAAACATGGAATATAATCAACTATTTATGGTAGCCTTCTAACCACTAATGAGTGATACGGAATAGGGAGTAACACTGAAGCCTGGAACAGTCAGAAAAGGTATCTCAGGAGAGATAGGAGTTGAAAGCTTGGACTTTAACACTTATTCCTACAATTCATTCATTCATTCATTCATTCAATATTTATTGAGTTGAGCATCATGCTTAATACATGTAAGAGTAAATGGGCAATGGTATATAGGCTGGAAAGAGGTATGAGAGAATCAGAAGAGACATTATTCCACTATCAATAGTACAATTGAAATGTGTACTCTTCACTCTCTCACCCACCAGGCACTTGTTGAGTATGTCTTGCCTTCCGAGTGCTGTGCTAGATCCCTCTTTAAATGAAGTAAAAGATAGCCCATCACTGTCTACAAAGATACAGAAAACATTTAAATAATAAGATAATTCTTTGTAAGAATAAGTGCCCAAATAGGCCTTGTTGAGGACAACTAGGACTGTAGCACAGAGTAGGCTCAAAGAAATGGCACAAGGAAAACAGTATGCACCTGGTACCTCAAGTTCTTACCATTCAGCTACTTGGGAGGGGCACAGCCAGTCACCCCATGGTTGTGCTCCAGGAAAAATACATGGATCCTCTGCCACCTTGCATATTTATGGAAACGATGAAAGGGGCAGGAATTATTCAACTGATTTGGGAAATTCAGTCTAGCTAGTACAAGAAACACCGTTTCCTGGAATGTTAATTTGCATATCAGCACCAGTTTCAAAAGAGACCTTGAAATTTATATCCCTCCTTGCTCAGCCAACTTATTGCTAGGCAGGGTTAACGTCCTTATCCAGGTGAGAAATAGTCCATCTTCTCAGCACTGTAGGAAATCAGAGTAAGGTGGGATGGGAAGATAGATCCACAGATAGGACTTGAATAGGTAAGAAAGGGGATTGGGCATGGCATTCTAAACAAGGGGCTAGCACAGGTGAAGGTGCAGAGGCAGAAGGCAGGATGCCATGTTCCCCATAGTAATTCAAGTGCTTAGTTTAGTGGCAATTAATAGGTAATTATGGCAATAAATAGGCAATTAATAGGTAAATATTTGTTGGCTGACTGAAAGATATTTAGGAAATCTGCAAGCCTAATACATCCCAAACTTAGCCCATAAAATAAGTGGCAAAGTCTTGGGATATATTCAAAGCCACAAGAAAAAAATAGCAACAACTTTACCAGATTTACTGGTACATTAATTTAAATTAAAACATATATGTAGATATATTTGTTTCAATTTTCTACATTATACAGGAGCGTATGTGTGTGTGTGTGTACATATATATATATACATATATACATATATACACATACATATATATATCTAGATTGCAAAGTTTCAATAAATTCTTCAAACAAAACATGAGATAAAAAAAAAAAAGAATGAAATCTTGCAATTTGCAACAACATGGATGGAGCTAGAGAGTATTATGCGAAACAAAATAAGTCACCCAGAGAAAGATAAATACCATATTATTTCACTCATATGTTGAACTTAAGAAACAAAACAAACAAGCAAAGGGAAAGGGAGAGAGAAGAAACCAAGAAACAGACTTATCTAAAGAGAACAGACTGATGGTTACCAGAAGGGAGGTGGATGGAAGGAGATGGGTGAAATAGGTGATGGGGATTAAGGAGGGCACTTGTTGTGATGAGCACCAGGTGTTGTATGCAAGTGTTGAATCACTCTATTGTACACCTGAAACTAATACTACACTGCATTAACTAACTGGAATTTAAATAAAAACTTAAAAATATAAAATGAGAGAAACTTCTTTCTTGTGGTGACTTCAGGTACTATCTTAGACCCCTGGGAAACATATGTTAACTCTTCTACACTATTAGGGGTTCTGTACGGAAAAGCTGGAGAAGCATGAGTAATGGGTTCCTGTTAAGCAAAAGTAAAAGAAAAATGTGATGAAAATATCAGCAAAGAGGTCAGTTGTAAGATTCCTAACCTTTTCTGGAAGAAAGAGTTGTTAGTTAAGACTAAGAACATCTTTTTCTTTAAATCAGAGGTAAACTGGATTATGTAGCCTCCACAGGCTACATAATAATATAATATTATTATTATAATATGTATGTATATAATATATACCATTATAATATGTATTATTACATAATTTTACATATAATACAACTAATTTAAATATAAATACATATAAAATAAATATGTTATTGTATTATATATAATAAATGTTATAAATAGAAATACTAGTTTATATCAACAGGCTTCCACAATAAGAAAATGTCTACCTTTATAAACCATCTTAGGGGATGGGGCGCCTGTGTGGCTTAGTCGGTTAAGCGTCCGACTTCGGCTCAGGTCATGATCTCACAATCTGTGAGTTTGAGCCCCGCGTCAGGCTCTGTGCTGATAGCTCAGAGCCTGGAGCCTGCTTCAGATTCTGTGTCTCCCTCTCACTCTGACGCTCCCCTATTCGTGCTCTGTTTCTCTCTGTCTCAAAAATAAATAAACATTATAAACCATCTTAGGGGAAAAATAAACAAAAACAAAAACAAAACGCTGCTATATGTAAGAATTTGTAACTGCACACACATACACTCTCCCAAATTTAAAATAATCCAATTAAGAAACCACAGTCCCCTCTTAAAACTAAAATTTTTTAAGACCATGAATGAAGATGACAAAAGTATAACTAATGAGATATAGGATCATAGTTCATTATTAGAAATTTTAAGGATTATCTATAAGTAGAAAGAAAACTGGACCACCAAGATTCACTTTGGTATATTTTGCATAAAATTTTACTAGTCTTCAAGTTTCAAAACTTGCTCTCACTGCCTTGCTTCACCTCTTTCAGAAAATATATGTTGCACAATTTGGGGCTCCCTGAGGTTAACTCGTACGGTCAGTTCAGTGTTGCTGTAAACTTCAGATCTGGATATTGTCCCCCATTTGCTCTTTGGAAAGATGCAGGGCACTTACTTCAGGACACCTGTCCTACTGTATTAGCTTATTAAAATTCTGGTGACAGTGTAGCTGAAAAGTCAAATGGAAAAGAATTTGAAAGTCTCAGCATCTTCCCTTCTGCTGATTTTTTAAAATGATTCTTGAGAAGAATGTTCCTATGCAGAATGACCAGGCTATGGCACCTGGAATCCCATCACTATAAGCCCCTTCATAATCGGTGTAGATGGCCACACAGTGCATGCACCCCATAGTGATGAGAATCAATCATGAAAATGGCTGAAATAATTGGGTCAAATCTACAGCAGGCCAGTTGAGTGGTCACATAAAAATGAGGGCATATTCACAAATCATAACGGATCATACTTTCTGTGGGTAAAATAGGAGTGATGATGGTGAAGTATCAGCCAATTTCCGAAGGACACTAACAACTAAAATGATGTAAATTATTAATATTTATATAGGTATGGAATAAAAATAAACAACACTGTTTATCATATAAATTTAGGCAGATTTATGTCCCAAACATCTAACTTCCAGCCCATTCTCTCTCATAAAAAAAAAGTTAGCCAGTTATTGGAAGCATTGGGGAGGTAGAATATTTTAAGCTGAAGTATTATTTTTAATGTTGTTTCATTATGCTAGGTTGGATTTCTTCCATTTGTCATTCCATATCCATCCTCTGCCCTTCTCTACTGTGTCTGTGCCCTGGGAGGCTAGTTTGTTTGGACTACATCAACAGGCTTCCTTGTCATCTGGCTTCCAGTTTGGCCAATAGAGGGCATGAATGGAAGATCAAAGAAAGGGAGGAAAGTGAGGTTGAGCATTGTTTCAGCTCCCCTTAATGAAGTCATCCCTCCACAGAAGGTCATAACTCTTTTTAGATGGCCTGTTCCACACAGCCTCTCTGTCTTCAGGTTCCAGCAACTACTTCCTCCTTTTTGCCCTGCTACTGAACCACCCCGACTGGTTTCCACACTCCTTGACAATTATTCAGAATAATTGTCTGATGATAACAACAGGTGTGGCAGTTTCCCTCTACCTTTTGCATACTTTCCTTGATAAACCTGAGACAAGACTCATGGAACACACCTTCAGTATTATCTCAGACCTTCCTCAAGGGCATGTTGGCCTCGCTTCAAGGGTATGTGGCTCCAGGTCTAACAGCTGTCTTGGGGATGGAAAGCAAGTAATTCTGTCAGGTTGACTTAAGCCAGGCCTCTATTCATCAAATGTACAATTTTTTGGTGATACAAATCAAGTACGTCTGGCTATCTAGTTTAATCTTTACTAGGAGACAATTCATTCATAACATTTCTGCTTGCTTTCTATCAGCTTTTGTTCTCAACTACCTTTGCAAGGCTTTCTAAGTCAAACAGCCTTGGAATGTAGAGATAATATCTCCTTTCAGGAAAAGAGCACACTTGTTTCCTGACCAGGATAATAAAGACAAGGTCTCCCTCCAGGGCGAAGGTAGGCAGGTTTGCATGCAGGCCCTTATAAGAGATTGGGGGATTCTAAGTTTGGAGTTCCCCATCTGTGATGCAAACCCACTTCGTTCACAGCATACACTCACACCTTTCCACCTCACTTGTAGGACTTGGAAGGCAAGGGAACCAATGTAGATATGCAACTCACACTGCCTACTGTGCTGTGAGTAGAAAAGTTGTCTCTGTCTCCTTTGTCTCTGACCAAGATACCTCATATCTTCTACTGGCATCTACAAAACTATGGCAGGCTAATCTGTTAGTCTGCAAACAGGGTAAAAACATTATACCCTTCACAGCTCTTAACAGTCCAAGGACTCCCACTGTAACCGAACTAACTTTAACTCACTCCTTGATGAGTCACAGAAACTACACCAGGTGGAGTTGTCACACAAAGTAAACTTTATCTGCAGCAAGTCATGTGGAATAACTTTCAAAGCCATGATTCCTTGAGCAAGGGTGAATGGGTTCCTTTTATTTAGAGTTAGAATGAATACTTACATAGAAGAGCCTATGTCATCATAAGGTGGGCATGGGGTGGCACATGTTCCTTAAGGAAACATGCCTATACATACATATTGTATGTTATGTAAAGGAGGTTTGTGCTCCTCCTTCGATGGAGATTTTGGTCTCATAATGAGGTAAAGGTAACCATTGGTCACTCCATGCTCCATCTGTGCAGGCGTGAGTCAAGGTTAAGTTAAAACTGGTCTGGATGGGGGGCTTCTGGGTGGTTCAGTCGGTTAGGTGTCCAACTTCAGCTCAGGTCATGATCTCGCAGTTTTTGAGTCTGAGCCCCTGCTGTCAGCATGGAACTGCTCCGGATCCTCTGTCTGTCTGTCTGTCTCTTTCTCTCTCTCTCTCTCAAAAATGAATAAACGTTAAAAAAACAAACAAACAACAAAAAAAAAAACTGGTCTAGATGGTCTGGGCCCACTTGGGTAGAACTTTGTGTGGGCAGTTGTTATTGCTTGAGGGTAGTTTCTGGTTCCATCACAAGATGCTATGTGCCTCAGGTCTTTGCCTGAATTAAGAGACAAGCTGGAAAGAAGAGCTTAAGGAAAAATGCAGGAAAAGGTCGTGGGTACAAGCAGGTGAGCAGTAAAAGGCAGGACTTGGGGTCTAGCTGGTGACACCGTCTCAGTAAGCAACCATCCTGAAGCCATGTATTTCTGTATCAGCCCTGCTGCCTTTTATACTAACTGTAATCACTTTTCCTCTGATCATTGAGTACTGCTACTTGGCTTATATCATGTCTGGATCCCCCCTACCCTCAGTGAAATTAGGAAACCTATCTTAAGTGTGCTATTCCTCAGTAGCAGCTACAATTACAGATGATAGCCATGAAAGCATTTTCCAAAGAGGGTGGTACTTATTTTACCAATGTATTTTTCCTGCACCCCTTCTGAGGGAGACAAAGTTATAGGGTAGGGGACTGAATGGACTGCACATGAAAAATTCACTTTAGCACCCCTAGTCCCAGGGTCTCTAGATTCCTCCCTCTACATTATGCCAAGGGAATTTTTGCACCTTGACTTCATCTAGTGTGGCCCCATTGAGTCCAGGCTTTGGTTATCTAGAATTATTCTAGCTGCTCCAATTAGCAATATTTGTTGAAGGGAACAGAGTGCCAGAGGGTCTTATACCAGCAATGAAATATCACACCCTGAAAATGACACACACGACTTTTGCTTATAAGCTGTTGGCCAGAACCACATGCCTCCTCCTGTAAGGGGGACAGCTAAGAGTAATCTTTCAGGGTGCTGGAGAGAGAGAAGAAAACTGGGTATGTGTCAGCACCACACCAGGTGAGTCAGGGCTGCCACAAGTGATAAAGAGCTACACTATCACAAACTATTTATGCACCCTGATGGACAGCCCACTTGGCTATGCATCCTCTCTCATTTCTCCTGAACCACTACCAGAAACACAGTTCCTGAAATCCTCGACTTGGAGGATTGCAGCAGCTTTGTTTTATGTTAGTCATTTCTTTGCTCCCTCTCAGGAGCCTTTTGCTAGTACAGTTCATTGGCGTCTTCTGGACCTAGTAGAGCCAGGTTGTATAGTTGCTACTTATGTTTTATAATGGAATGCTACTGGGCATGCCCAGCGTTATGGTTCAGTGATCACATAATAGCTGATTTGTGATGGGTGATTTAGGTTGTCCAGTCACTTAAGAGTCCCAAAGTCAGATGCTCAGTTTCCATCAGGACTCAATAACGAGTTATGAACTGCTTTTCAAAATGAAGAACAGTTATAGCATGAACTTCCTCCAAAACCTTGTCTAATCTGGGGCCTGCCATGGTCTCCAGACCCCATCTCTGCTGCCAGGCACACTTCCACTGCCATTAGATCTGCTAGGCTGTAAGGCCCAACAGGCATGTGAGCTTGCTTAGCGGCCTGGACCTGTTACGGAGCTAGTTCTTGTTCTAGGACCCACTGAAAACTGGCAGCTTATGGGTTATCTGCTGCATGCTGCAGCATGCCCAAATGTGGTATAGGTGGTCACCACAATCCGGAAAGCATCATACACTGTGCCTCTTTCTTTGTGGTGGTTGGGGCAAGGTACTGCCACTTATCTCTCTGTAGAAGGTATCGCCTAATATGCTCCGAATCACTGGACCCCTTGAAACTTCATCAAAGTGGCAAGGCCCTTAGGAGCACCTGGTGGCTGGGACGGTTAAGCATCCAACACTTGATTTTGGCTCATGGTCCATGAGTTTCAGCCCCACTCGTGCTGACAGTGCAGAGCCTGCTTGGGATTCTGTCCCTCTCTCTCCCTGTCTCTCTGTCCCTCCCCTGCTCTCACTCACTCTCTCAAAATAAATGAATAAACTTTAAAAAGTTGGGGGGCCAAGGCCCTTAACTATCACAGTTTATTGTTTCAGTCAATATACATCTAAAACTACAGCTGCAATTAACATCATAATCTGATTAGGTCTGCAATAATCTATTATTTTTCAAGGCCCTTTAGCCTTTTGCTCTGGTCACATAGAAACATTTTACGCAGATATAATAGGAATCGCTATCCCAGCTTCTCTCAAGGTTTTTATGGCAGTGGTAATTTCTACAATCCCTTCAGAAGTATTGCTTACCAACTGGTGTACTGTGTGGGAAGAGTTCCAGAGCCCTCATTCCGAAGGAAAGGAAACCAGAGAATGGCATTTCATTAGTTACCGAGTACATGTGTGTGTGTATTCTCACCATATATTCTACAACTGTAATAATAAACACCATATATTCTATAATTGCAATAAAACACTAGGGCTCTATAGTTCCAACTAGACCCACTGTTAGCTGAATTTGAACCAAGACTTTATCTAAAGCCTGACATCCATAAGCATCTACTTTGGTGGACTTTTGTAGTGTTTTGGGTCTCTGGGGATCAGTGTAAAATTAGCATCAGTATGCAGTAGTTCCCAGAAGTTCTGGATATTTCTCTTTCCTCAGTGCACAGTCCCCTGGGTAAATAGCTATGGGTCACTCTGTGGAAAGCTCCCCACTCTGTGGAGGAAATGCACTGTATACACCTATGGCTGTACTGCAGTGTTCTTTTTCAGAGGCTCTCTTGCCTCCACCTCTGTTGAGGGGCTTCAGATCTACACACTGGCTTAGTTCTGGGCACCTGGTAGGAAGACATGAATCCAAACAGTGATGTCTGGTTAGTTTCTCCCCAGCTGAGCTCAGAGTATTCCTTCTACGTAAAGCAGAACCTGGGTAGGCTGCCCAGTTGTTTCAAAACACACCTACTACTATTTTCTGTTGATTCATTGGACTGACCACACTAAACAGATCTTTGCTGGGATCTACCACCTAGCCTCTACCCCTCTGAAATTCCATTTTCCCACTGTAATCAGGAAATGCAATTTTTGTAGCACTTCCCACTGTCTTCTATGGGTTTCAGGACAGAGTCCCACAGAGATGCTCTCTTGTTCCCTTACCCAATGCGTGGTGAAGGAAGTGGCCTCTGGGCTTTCCCAGAGGGCATACTGGGTTTGGAGAATCAAATCAAGAGGCTGCCACTGCCTCCAGCTTCTTCACAGAACCCCAGAATGCTGCTAGAAGACCACAGCTATGCTGAACACCTCATTCTGCCTTCTGAGTAACAGAGAATGCATTACTGGAGGAAACTAATCACTACAGAACTTTAGCTCCAAAGGGTTTGAGAAATGTACTGTCTAGCTGGGTGGCTATGTCCCTGATCACAAGTCTTCTCCTATGGCAGAAGGGAAGACCAGGCAGATGTGGGAGGATTACCTCCAGGCTGTCATGCTTCACTCTCCTCTACTGGTTTCCTCCCATTAGCATTTAAACATGCTCAAGTCACTGTTGTTTTATTTCATTTTTGGATTAAAAAACAAAACAAAACCCTTCCCTCATCTCTATGTCCCCCTGTATTTCCACCTCCTTATTCTATATAGTTCTACATTATGAAAGAATTGTCCTCAAATACTTAGTTACCGGTGGATGTAAGAAAGTCTGAATTCAGCATAGGAAAGGAAGCTCGAGATATCAATCTGCAATGTATGAAACTGACAGCTGTGAAGTGACTAAAAGTTGATGATGATTCCAGTGTCAGGTCATTTACTAAAAACATCAGGTGTGATAGGAAAATAATGGGCCCCAACAATGTCCATGTCCTAATTCTAGAAACTGTGAATATGTTACTTTGCATGGCAAAAGGGATTTTGCAGATGTAATTAAGGACCTTGAGATCATTTTAAATTATCTGGGTAGTATCAATCTAGTCACACGGTCCTTAAAAGTATAAGATGAAGAAAAAAGTGAGGACTCTTGAAAGGAACTCAACCCACTGTTGCTGGCTTTGAAGGCAGAGGAAGAAGACCATGAACCAAGGATGTGGACATCCTCTAGAAGCTATGGACAGCCCTCGGTTGATGGCTAGCAAGGACAGGAGCTCCAGTCCTACAACTTCAAGGAACTGAGTTCAGCCAATGACTTGAATGAGCAAGGTAAGATATTTTCCCTAGAGCCTCCAGAAAGGAATGTTACCCTGCCAACTACTGGATTTTAGCTCTTTGAGGTCCATGCCCCCAGAACTGTTAAGATAATATACATTATTTCATCAACTAAATTTGTGGCTGTTTGTTATGGCAACAACAGAAAATAAATCAAACAAGGTATGGGGTGCCTGGGTGGCTCTGTCAGTTAAGCATCTGACTTCAGTTCAGGTCATGAACTCTGTCCTGTCAGCTTAGAGCCTGGAGTCTGCTTCAGATTCTGTGTCTCCCTCTCTCTGTGCCCCTCCCCCACTCATGCTCTGTCTCTCAAAAATAAACATCACAAAAAAAATTTTTTAATAAAAAAAATAATAAATCAAACAAGGTACTTTTGCCACACAAGTCTTCCTTCCTGGGGACACTTATTATAAAACCAGAGTCCCTGAGATTAGGGGGAGTTGAAAAATGTTAGTTCCGGGACAACTGCCTGACTCTTATATCCTGACTGAGAAAAGGTTCTAGGGAGAGTATCAAGCAGGAAGGGAAAAATCAAAACGAGAAAACTGGAAAGCATACATCATAGGATTTGCACAATAGCAGCAAAAAATTCTAGTTCTACCTCTAAATAGTAAAGATGATACATAAATAAGGACACTGGCCCAAGCCTGGTGGGACTCCATTTAGAACTATGCGTACACAGAATATTGATTGGTTCAACAGTGCAGGAGAGGTATAATTCTCACCCCACCCCCATATCCTACCTATGTAAAAGCACATAGACATGTGCTTTACGTGAGTTCACACAAGCGCAATTCACAGCCTGAATATATGAGAAAAGTAAGAGTTTTACCTTACTCCATAGAGAGCTCTCCTTACATTTGAAGAAGAAAACTATTCCTCCACAGTAGATTAAAATCCTCCCATGTATCCTCTTTACCTCATGTAATTTGTCAAAGCCTTCTTTCTATAGGGATCACCATAGTCTAGCATCTTAATGTACAAATGAATGACATATTGATTCTTGTTTAAATCCTAAAAGAATTTCTCAATATAAAAACATTTTCTTTTCCCATATTTTTATAATGCACAGAATATTCTTCCTAACCAGAAATACCTTCTCTCCCAAATCTTTTGAATTATCTAGTCTTGAGCCTGTTACTTAACATTAAGGTTTTTCACATTTCTTTCAGACTGCAGAAGTGTCACTTAAATCAGCCTGAAAAGAAAACATCCATGGAGGTAAGAGAAAAACAACTTTCCTACCAGACAGAGCTACTGGAAAGTTCATCTAGTGAGTAATAATTTATAGAAAAGGTAATTTATTATTTACTGTGCAAGTTGTTGGCACCATTCACAGCACCTTCTTCACTTGAGTGACAAAGGCCAACATGTACAACTAAGGATTATCAGGTGGCTTAAGATACTTTATCACCTTTCTTGTGAGAAAACTAAAGAACCCTACAGTCATTAATCCAGTAATTCTAGTAACACACTTTTGAAGATGAGGGCAAATGTTCTATTCATTTAAGTATTTATTTCTGTAGTTTAAACACAGAGCCTTTATAAGGAAAACCCAACATAAAAGTTAACGTACTAAAGGAAGAAACCTGAATCAAGAATGTAAAAATTAAATGTGTAACCAAAGAAAGCCATCAGAAATTATTGTTAGGCAAGCCCTGGAAATGTGGGAAATTGTAATTGGGATAAAATAAGAAACAAGGCCAAGGACAAAGGCAAATCCAAATCAGAAACCCAGGTAGAAGATCCTAGGACTGTAATTCCCAAACTGTGTGCTCAGGGGCATAGGACTCTGGAGTGAACTCACAAGGCACCATGACATATTTTAAATGTTTCAGAGAAACACAGAGGCATTTGTGAGACATCATATGAATGTCTATGATTAGGTTGTTCGGACTTAATTACTTAATAAATGGAACTCTACAGTATTTCTTAGGCTCAAGGCACTATGAAAAAAGTCCAACAATGCTATGAAACAAGAAAGTTTAGGAATCTCTGCCTTAAGGACATACCAGGGTTCAAAAGACATAGCCTGCCTAGAGTAGAACCGGAAAGGTAGATCAGGGGCGCCTGGGTGGCTCAGTCCATTAAGTGTCTGTCTTAGGCTCAGGTCATGTTCTCGTGGTCTGTGAATTTAAGCTCCACATCTGGCTCTGTGCTGACAGCTCAGAGCCTGGAGCCTGCTTCAGATTCTGTGTCTTCCTCTCTCTCTGCCCCTCCCCTGTTCGCTCTCCGTCTCTGTCTCTCTCTCAAAAATAAGTAAACATTAAAAAAAAGAAAAAAAAGAAAAGAAAAGTAGATCAAAAGTAAAAAGGACAGCGCCTCAAGCCTCTGCATGCATCCTTATACATGGTAGGGCCTTTCACTCTACTGTAGCTTTAAAGAAAGGAACCTTGTACCCTATTACTCTGAATTTACTGCAGCATCCCTTCAAAATCAATGAATCTTGCTTGTAAATCAGTGAATCTTACTCTTAGTAACAAAACCAAAACCGTGATTTTTTCATTGTTGGTTGGGGACCAAACAACTAAAGTTCCCCAAATATTTAGTATGAGAAAGTCTACTAAAATTTAAATACTTCTCTAGTGAAGAAATGAATGAACTTTAAGATTCATTCAGCAATAATAGTCCATTATAGAAGTTTTAAAATTTACTCTAAATTAGGGGTTGGCAAACTTTTTCCATAAAAAGTCAGATAGTATTTTTAAATATTCTTTTCTTTTTTCTTTTTCTTTCTTTTACAACTCTAAAAATGTAAGAGCTAACTGAAAGCAGTGGGTATGTTCACATTGTTGTCAACCAATCTCCAGACCTATTACATTTTGCAAAACTGAAATTCTCCATCCACTGAACTAACATAATAATTCCTCGTTTCCCCTTGTATACCCGTGTGCATCGCAGCACTGGACACCGTTAGGGGATAGAAAGTCAAAAGGTCAAAGTACACACACCAATGTTCACAACAGCAATATTCACAACAGGTAAAGGTGGAAACCCAAATGTCCGTTGACAGATGAATGGACAAACAAAATGTAGTCTATACAGCCTTAAAAATGAAAGAAATTCTGATACCTGCTACATGAATGGACTTTAAAAATCATTATGCTAAGTGAAATATACCAGATGTAAAAAGGACAAATATTGTATGAATCCACTTACATGAGTACCTGGAATGAATTCATATAGACAGAAAGTAGGATAGTGATTACCAGGAACTGGGGGAAAAGGGAAATGAGCAATGTGTTAAACAGATACAAAGTTTCAGTTTGGGATGACGAAAAAATTCTAGATATGGATAGCAGTGACAGTTTCACAATAAGATGAATGTACGTAATGCCCTGAACTGTACACTTAAAATGGTTAAATGGTAAATTTTATGTTATTTTACCACAATAAAAAAAAAATGTAAAAACATTTCTTAGCTTCATGAGCCATATGGAAATAGACTGGAGACTGTAATTGGGTTGCAGGCCATAGGTTGCTCTGAATCATAAGACCCACTAAACAAAATGAACAAAATGACATGAAATACTTAGAAGTTTTTTTGAAGTCATTGTAATTCATTTTTATTTCAACATAAACATGTTAAACAGATTTTCACATTTAATATATTTGTTACACTTAAAAAATTATAAGTGTACCCAGTAACTTATAAGTGTAGCCAGTAAATGATTGAGAGAAGTCTCTTTAAGATGAAGTCAACTGATGCCACATTGGGGCACCTGCATGGCTCAGTTAAGTGTCCAACTCTTGATTTCAGCTCAGGTCATGATCTCACGGTTAGTGAGATGGAACCCAGAGTTGGGCTCTGGCTGACAGCTTGGAGCCTGCTTGGGATTTTCTCTCTCCTCCTCTCTCTCTGCCTCTCCCCCACTTATGCTTGCTTTTGTTCTCTCTCTCTAAATTAATAAATAAGCATTGGAAAAAAAAAAAAAAAAGACGAGATCAAAATGTATATAAGGACATACAGACATACACATAGAAATCAGGTATTACATGTAATATATACAGCTTTACCTGTTACAGATGTAGGGAGGTATAGAGGAGATAGAAATAAATAAATAAATAAATAAACCACGGTGTCTTTAACAAAGCTTAAAATGTAGCCTGAACAACGTGGTAGGTAAAGCTGAAAC
This sequence comes from Panthera leo, assembly GCF_018350215.1. Taxonomy (NCBI): domain Eukaryota; kingdom Metazoa; phylum Chordata; class Mammalia; order Carnivora; family Felidae; genus Panthera; species Panthera leo. The sequence continues at coordinate 79,524,487 of NC_056682.1, read as the reverse complement.
TTAATGGGCAAAAAATACTCAAAGTTCAGATTTTAAGTTGGATATTACAGCTAGTTCCACTTATATTTTCTTCCCCATTCATTTGGTACATAGTAGACCATTTTCCCTCCCATTTAGGGGAGAAGAGAAAATGGTACATTACAAAATCAAGCATAATGTAAAGACCTGCTCATATCCCTTCCCTACATTTGCAACCTTTAAATCTAACACTCACTTAACTCTTTCATTGGTTAGCATAATCTCAAATTCTGAAGGCAACATACTCCTAAAAAAGAAAACCCTAGACACCTTATGAAGGCTCAAAGTCAGCTCTAGGCAAAAAAAGAAAAAAAAAAAGAAAAAAAAATCACTCTAAGCAAGAAGCCTTTTTCCAATAGATAGAGTGCACATAAATATGGAGACAAGAGACATGGTTTCAGTTATCTACTCACTGGAAAAGAAGCGTAACAACCCTACACAGAGAAGTAAAATAATCATTTTTATTATGCTTATGAATTCTTTTTAAGACTTTAACTTTATTGTTTTTTCAGAGCAGTTTTAGATTTAAAACAAAATTGAAAGATACAGATAATTCCTATATAACCCCTAGCCCCTCCACACATGCATAGCCTCCCCATTACCAGTATTGTCCACCAGCATTGTACATTTTTTATCAAGGATGAATCTACACTGACACATCAAAATCACCCAAAGTCCACAGCTTACCTTAGGGTTCGTTCTTGGTGTTACACATTCTATGGATTTGGACAAAAGCATAATGACATACATTCATTAACATTATAGAGTATTTTCATTGCTCTAAAAATCCTCTATACTCTGTTTATTCATCTCTCCTTTGTCCCCGTCTGGGAGCCACTGACTTTTTTTTTTTTTTTTACTGTCTCCATAGTTTGTCTTTTCCAGAATGTCACATATTTGGAATCACAGTGTGTAGCCTTTTCAGCTTAGTAGTATTCATTTAAGGTTCCTCCGTGTCTTTTCATAGCATGGTAACTCAATTCGTTTTAGTGCTAAATAATATTCTGTAGTCTGAATGTACTGTTGTATATTAATCCATTTATTTAATGAAAAACATCTTGGTTGCTTCTAAGTTTTGGCAATTATGCATAAAGGTGCTATAAACATCAATGTGCAGGTTTCTGTGTGGACATAAGGTTTCACCTCCTTTGGGTAAATAGTAAAGAGTTCAATTGCTGGATCACATGGTAAGAGTATATTTCATTTTATAAGAAACTTCCAAACTATCTTCCAAAGTGGCTGTACCATTTTGTATTCCCACTAGCAATGTATGAGAATTCCTTTTGCTTCACATCTTCACTAGCATTTGGTGTTGTCAATTTCTAGATTTAGGCCATTCTAAGAGATGTGTAGTGGTAAGTCATTTTTTTTTTTCACTTTGCATTTCCCTGATGGCATATGATGTGGTGCATCTTGGCATATACTTATTTTACATCTGTATATCTTCTTTAGTGAGGTCTGTAAAGGTGTTGGCCCATTTTTTAAATGAGCTTTTGTTTTCTTATTGAGTTCTAACAGTTCTTTAAACATTTTGGATAACAGTCCTTTATCAGATGTATATATATATATATATATTTTTTTTTTTGCAATATTTCTCCCAGTCTGTGTCTTGTTTTCCATTCTCTTAAAATCGTGGATTCTTCAGGTCAGGAATTAGGACAAGACAGAGCAGGAAAGGCTCACTTTGGTCCACAAGTCTAGGTCCTCAGCTGGGAAGGCTGAAAAGGCTGAAGGGTGACTAAATGGCTGAGAGCTGGAATCTGCTTCTCCATTCTCATATCTGGCACCTAGGCTAACTGGAGGGCTGGGCTCAGCTGTGACTGTCAATCAGAGTACATTCAAGGGGTCTCCCTATTGCCCTGGGCTTTTCACAGCACATGGGACTCAGGTAGTCAGACTTCTTACATGATGGCTGAGAGCTGCAAAAGCAAGGGTTTCAACAGACTGCATGGCCTTTTATGACCTAGCCTCTGAAGTCACATATGGTGACTATGATCACTTTCTCTATATTCTCTTGTATAAATCAATCATAAGCCCATCCAGATTTAAGAGAAGACACAAAGTATATCTTTTCATGGGAAGGACATCAAAGAAGTCATAGCCATATTTTAAAACCACCAAGGGCATATTTGTATAGAGAGATGTGAAGACACATACCAAAAGGTTGACAGCAGTGCCCACCTCCCACATTCCCTCAAAGTGAATTTTATTAACTTATTATTTTAAGTCAGACTAACACAAACATATTCTCCATGGATGGCAAAATTCCATCTACCTATTTTCATGTAATATGGTAACAAACAGAAACTTCATTTCATCTATATAAACTGCATCAAGAATGAATAATGTCTTACTTTGGGGCCTAGTACCATCTGCCAGTTACAACAACTTCTTATCTTCCAAACACCATCAAGCTCAGATCCACCCTCAGGCTTAGACTAAGTCACATCCAGAAAGAATACAGAGAATACATATACCAGATAAAGTAAGTAGACTAGAATCACACCAGCATTATGATTGCTGAAATTGGTGGCCATTCTCTATCTCAGTAATTGCTAGACTTTAGGATCTCGTGGACCAAGAAAAATTTCAGAAATAAAATAAACCAAATGGGAGCAAATAAAGTTAGCAACAAATATTTCTTCAAAGAAAATTATTTAGAAAATAACTACTCTATAACTGTCATTGGATAAAAGAAATAGAATGAACAATTTCAATATAATGCACAATCCTTAAGAGTAAGTTTCACTAAATGAACAACTCACTATATTTTTTTCTTATTTCTCTGCTGATCTGTAGCAACTTCACCATAGATGAACCCCAGTTCACAAACTGGTGTGCAAAACTACTTGTCCATCTGACATTCTGGTCTCTTCCATCTCTTACTTTATTCTGATAGTTCTACAACTTTAGCTTGCTCCTAGGAAAGACAGACAAATAAGTAATTAAAACACAACATGAATGCCATAAGGATACAGGGAACAAAATCAAGAAAGTTTTCACAAATTAGGTTGAAAAAGGTTTGCCCCTGGGAAAGAATGAGGAAGACTATTAAAGGTGGCAATGACTGTGACTGAAAGCATAGATACAATCTACGTATGCAGTATATCCAAGGAAGATACATTGTGAATCAAAAAAGTAAGTAGTGGTTATACTTGATTGTAGAGCAAGGGTTACTTTTCTCTTCTATATTCTTCTATTTTCTGAAATTTAACACTGGAATATGCATAAATTTAATGATCGGGAAATACACAATTATTTTGATTTTGTAGATTACCCTTAGGAAGAAGAAACAAAAGGTCTATTTCCCTTTGAGAAAGCAGTTTGTATTAAAAGAGGCCAGGTTGGAAAATGGAGATGTTAAAGACTGGAGGATGGATGCAGAAATGCAGCTCTAGACTTTGGCCAGGGCAGATGACACTGGGGAAGATAACATTCCCTCAATGCCTCTGTTAGAATTCTAGGCTAGGTGTACTCAGACTGAGGCCTTCTTGTCCACAGTCATGAGTCAGAAACTCTCAGGTGGCAGGTGTGTCTGACAAGTCAAATGCTTAGTAGTGCCTTTGGAATCAAGAGACCAAAGTTGGAATTTCAGCTCTACCACTAACTAGCTCAATGAACAAAGGCAAATTACTTAACCACTTGAAACTTTTTTTTTCATCTGTAACATGGAGAACTGCCTACTTTTCTGGATTTAGATTAACTGATATAATGTAGGTGAAGAATTTAGTACAATGCCTGCCCCTCAGAACATGAGAATTATAATAGAGGACACATTTGCATATCTAATTGAGAAGTTAGATATTTGTTTGCTTTGTTGGTTTTAAAAGGCTTTAAGATCCTATTTGCCATTTGTTGTATAGGTTTAGCTAAAAGCTGTCAGTTGGAACGTCAAAACCTTTTGAAACTTAAATGTATGAGTTTTTCACACGAGTTCTAAATGCGGAAAGGATATTCAGTATTTGCAGTTGCTTCTAAAATTCAGCTACCTTTAGAATTTTCTGCAAAATCCAGAAATAATTAAGTAGCCCTCCAGTAGTTTCTAACAACTGATAGAAAACTAGGAGGACGCTTTCCATTCTTCTCTTATTCCACCCGCTCCCCTATCCACTCACAGAGAGAACAGGAGATTTCTATGCAAATAAATGGCTCAGTTATAAGGTCTTACCCAGGCTTTCTTAATGCTGGAATACAGTCAGCAGAAGAACATAGTAGGTGTCCCTCAAGTGTTCTCCATCAGTTCTTACAGCTTCCAGAATCCTGTTCACGGGCCTTTGGGGCAACCGGTACCAATTCCAACAATTCCTAACCATCTCCTCTCCTACCAACCTCCCACCCTTGCTACGCCTCTCTACAGCCCCTCCCCCCGCAAATGACCAATCAGAGAGTGTACAGTGAGGCGGATGGGGCGGGCCCAGTTTGGAGCTGTCGACGAATCAGCAACCTCAGACGGCGGGGGCGGAAACGGAAGCCCTGGGTTGGCTTTGGGTTCCGTTGTGGGGATGTCCCGTGGGAGTGAGTGAGGAAATCCTGGGGCCGGCAGGTTTGAGTCCTCACCTCCAATCTGCCAGCGAAATCGGGCGAAGAGACGCCTGCAGACGCGGGAGGGAGAAAGCTTGACCGCCCAAGAAAAGAGCAAGTGGGCAGGCAGCGGCGGGGCAGAACCGAACTGTATGCAGGGTCTTTAGGGGCCGGTCCTGGTCGGCGCCGCTCACCTCGAGGCCATGGTGCAGGCGGTGCTCTGGGCGATACCCAGGTGAGGGCAGCGGCTCCGCCCGGGTATTCCACCACCGAAAACTGGGTAGATGCGGTGTGGGGAAGAAAGGATGCTGCCCGCACTGCTCCCTGGTAGCACCCTGAGCGGCCGCAGTTGCGGCAGCAGTAGCAGCAGAAAGCACAACGCGGGCCGAGGAGGCGGCTCGAGCTGCTGGTAAAGTCGCCCAACAGCTGTTTCTCTGTAGCATGCGAGTTGACAAAACAACCAAAGAACAGGGCTCCCCATTACAATCTCTATCGAGCTCTTTTTCCTTGCCATTGGGAGCTGATTTATGCGGAAACATGCCTTGCACTTGTACCTGGAGGAATTGGAGACAGTGGATTCGACCTTTAGCGGTTGTCATCTACCTGGTGTCCATAGTGGTTGCGGTTCCCCTATGCGTGTGGGAATTACAGAAGCTGGAGGTAAGAGGGTGTTTCACCATTGGCCTCTACCCTTTCTTCTACCGTCCTGCCCGTCTAAGGTTGCCCATTTTTACCCTAGATGCCCCAAACTTGATATCCTGAAAATCAGGGCATGTAAATGAGCCCAGTCTTAGTTCATAAACCTGTCTGGTTTCTTGTTCACTGGTTTTCAAAGCGTGCTGCAGGTGGAACGAGGGCCAAGTCGAGAAAATAGAATATATTAAGATTGCTGCTTAGAAGAGCACTCTTTTGCAAGTATTCCATCAATTCCCTGAAAGTAAGATAATTTTATTACTGAAATCTGATCTGTTCAGATACTGGACTACCTTGAAAACCATGTATTGAATTTTATTAGCATTTAACTAGCTTCCTGAATTAAAGGGTTCTAGTTGGTTTAACTTTGTTGTTTGTTTTTACTTAGAAATTAGCTCTTAACCAATAAAGATTTTGCAAAAGTCCCTTGTATATTTTTTGATGTCATATTCTTATTATGACATCAGTAAAGTACTACAAACTGGAAGACCCCAAGGTAAATACTCAACTAAGATAGGTACTTTATAAAAATTGTATAATGAATTTTAAATTCTAAGTTAATAAAAACCAGCAAGTACTTTTATTTAGCAACCACCTATTTTATAAGAGCAATGGTGAGACAACAGCTAGTTTAGGCTTTTTGTTATGGAAATGTTTTTACATAATTAAACAAAAATGCATTTTAATATGCATTTGTTTCCTGTATGTTCACTAAATTATATTTTGTTGACTTTCCCATTTTGGCATAGCCCATGTAGTTATTTTTAATGTTCATATAATATTCCACTACGTTAAATATTTCCCCTTTGTTAGATATTTAGGTTATTCTCATGATTTATCAACCAGAATTCAAGTACAGACATTTTATTACAAATAGGTATTTCTTTGAAGTATTTTTTTGGAGTGTGGTATAGGAACTACTTTTAAGGCTAATAATATGTGTAGTATCAACCTAGTTTAAGACTTCTCTTAGTTGTTGATTAACTATAGTTTTTAAGTCCAACTTTTAAGGAAAAAATTAATCTGCAATCTCTACTGCAAACACCCTGAACCAAATTCTCTTCATGTCTTGCCTGAACTATTCTCAATTCACCAGCCAAAGTATCGAATTAAAACAAGTCATATTCTTCTCAAAGTTTTCCAGTCACTCCGAGTCCAGATTAAAAGCTAATATCCCTCACTCTGGCCATTACGGCCCAACATAATCTGACACTACCCCACCCAATCCCCCTCTGACTTTCTCTTCTCAATTCCTTGCTTCTACCACGGGGACTTTGCTCTAACATGTGGGAGTATGTTATCGCCTTAGGACCTTTACATTAAATGCTCCCCCTTTATGGCATTCTCTTCCCCTAGATGGTCTTCTCATTCCTTTATGTCCTTCAGGTCTTTTACTTGAATGTCACCTTGCTACCCTGTTTAAAAATTGCAAGCTTTCCTTCATCCCAGTGATAAATCAGGCTCGTGTTCTATATGGTGAGAGAGAGAAATCTAGCACTCACCTTCATGGAACTTAGTGGTAGAGATCAATACAACCAAAAAAAAAAAAAAAAGGCTATGGAAAAAACTAAAAAAAGATCTAATAAATGAACCAGCAGGCATCTTGAAAAGACTACTACCAGCTATAGAAAAGTGGAAGTGAAGGAAAGTTAGAAAACTGTTTATGGTACTTACGAGGTCATGGTGCCTGAGTTACAATGACTATGGCCCAAATCAGAATAGCAGAAATAGAGATGGAAAACTGACTTTTAAGTATCCTTGGCAGTGAAGAAACAAAACTGTAAAAATGAGATGTGTAAACTGTTTACATGTTTAGGGACAGGTTTATATGAAAAACATTTGTCTTTTAAACACTAGAATCACAATGCTCACACTGAGAAGTCAGTGGGAACTGAGATTGTAGAAAACAAGAAGTTTGTAAGAGCCCATCCCATGCCCATGGTGGGGCATGTACTCATTTATTGGAAGGGCAAGATGACCATATGCCCTCCTTAAATTATTTCTATCTCTTACTTGGCTGAGCATGTATAATGGAAGGTAAGTAAGTGAAATGCACACATAATACTCACTCTGCAGTCATTTTACCCTGCCTTATGTGCACTTATGCCCCGAGTAGCTACTCTTTCTGTAATTTCCCCCCTCTTCCCCTCAGGAAGATTGGGCCCACAGAGCACACTCTTATTGCACTCTGAACCAAATGTTTTCAATTGGTTCAGGTTCAGTTAACTCACTCCTGGATGCTTGTCTTCAATGGTTTTTTCTACTTCCAAGTTACCTTAGGGGGGGAAAAATTGTGCTACTTATCTCCTCCTTGTCTTGTGAACCAAAACAACCCTGCTTATGGCCGATAAGTTTAATAATGTTAAACGATAGCCTCATATCAATGTGTCTCAAGTGTGAGTAATTTATTTAGAAATAAATGTCAATTAAAATAAACATAATGATTTCTACAAATACCTAGTGTTTACTTATTTTATTACTTAAATATGTGGATACCCAAAATAGCTTTAATTTCTTATGCATATAGCTTTTTAGGTACCTCAGAAATTAAAACAGCTATAAAACCAATGATTCAAATTAATGGCATTAATGTGGACAGATGATGGTTTTAAGAAACTACCCCTTGCAATGTAAAAATGGTACTAACTCTATGATGCAAGGTATTTTTTAATTTGGTATCTCTATACTGAAATGACTCAGTTCTCTAGTCACTTGTTTTATGATCATTTGAAAAGAACTTTCTTTTTTACAGCACACTGAGGATTCTTGGCCTTTATTAGTCACAAGCACATCATTTTTCTCTTAGGTCTACCACCAAGTTGGCACTAAGGCGATTATAAAAACAAATGTGGGCATTAAAATTACTTGGCAATACTATTCTTAATTATCACCTTATAATTGAGAAGATCTAGAATATGCTATTATTATTATTACTATTTTAGGTCATCATTAAAATGGATACAGATCTTCCTTGGTTTACAGTGGGATCACATCCTGATAAACCCATCATGTTAAAAATATCATAAGTAAAAATGCATTTAATGCACTTAACCTGCCAAGCATCATAGGGACATAGTCTAGCCTACATTAAACTTGCTCATAACAGTTACATTAGCTTATAGAGGCAAAATCCTCTAACAGCATATTTTATAGTAAAGTGTTGAATATCTCAGGTAATTGGATACTGTAGTAAAAGTGAAAAACAATAGCTGTATGGGTGCAGAAGGGTCTCAACTATGATATTTAAAAAAAAAAATTTTTTTTTAATGTTTTATTTATTTCTGAGACCGAGAGAGACCGAGCATGAGCAGGCGAGGGGCAGAGAGAGAGGGAGACACAGAATCCGAAACAGGATCCAGGCTCTGAGCCATCAGCACAGAGCCCTACACAGGGCTCGAACTCACAGACGGTGAGATCATGACCCGAGCCGAAGTCGGACGCTCAACTGACTGAGCCACCCAGGCACCCCTCAACTATGATGTTTTAACTTTTGACTTTACAATGGTGTGAAAGCAGTGTACATTCAGTAGAGACTGTACTTCAGATTTTGAATTGTGATCTTTTCCTGGGTTAGTGCTGTGTAGTATAATGTTCTCATGACGCTGGGCAGGGGCAGCACGCCATAGTTTTCAGTCAACCATGCAACCATGAGGGTAAACATCTGATACATTTAAAGCCATTCTGTACCCATACAGCCATTCTGTTTTTCACTTTCAGTATAGCATTCATTAAATTACATGAGCTATGAGATATCCAACACTTTATTATAAGTAAGCTGTATGTTAGATGATTTTTCCCAACTGTAGACCACTATAAATATTCTGAGTATGTTTCAGGTAGGCTAGACTAAGCTATGATGTTTGGCAGGTTAAGTGCATTAAATGCAGTTTCGGACTTAGGGTATTTTCAACTATGATAGGTTTATCAGAATGTAACCCCATCACAAGTTGAAGCTATATCAGTTGTTTACCCTCATGATTGTGTGGTTGACCTGGAGCTATAGCTCCCTGCCCCTGCCTAGCATCAGAATAGTATCATATCACACAGCGAAAAACTCAGGAAAAAATCAAAATTCAAAGTATAGTCTTCACTTAGCGCATATGACTTTTGTACCAATGTAAAGTCAAAAAAGTGAAAGTTGAACTGTGTAAGTCTGGGACCATCTATACTCAATTTTAAATGAAATTGGACAGGGGTGCCTGGGTGGCTAAGTCGTTTGAGCATCCAGCTCTTGATTTCAGCTCAGGTCATGATCCCATGGTTCGTGGGATCTAGTCCTGGGTTCAGCTCTGCACTGACAGTGTGGAGCCTGCTTGGGATTCTCTCTCTGCCCCTCTCTGTGTCCTTCCCCCACTCATGCCTGCTTGTGCACACTCAAAATAAGTAAATAAACATTTAAAAAAATAAATGAAACTGAACCAAGCAAAAATCCCTGGAAAATGATTATAAAGACATTCCTTTTAGAATCTTCTTCTGCACGTACTCACTTTTCCCTTACTATTTTAATATCCAGTGTTTAAGACTTTTTGTATAGTTGACCCTTGAACAGCATGGGTATGAACTGCAGGTCCACATATACACAGATTTGCCGATAAATACAGTGTAAATGTATTTTTTCTTAAGATTTTTAATAGCATTTTCTCTAGCTTACTTTGTTATAAGAATACAGCATATAGTACATGTAACATACAAAATATGTGTTAATGGACTATTTATGTTACCAGTAAGGTCAACATTAGGCTATTAGTGGTTAAGTTTGGGGGAAGTCAAAAATTATATATGGGTTTTTGACATTTGTTCTCTATACTTTTTGTTTTCTACTTCTTTAATCTTTGACCCCTGTTGAAAAAAAATCTTGTTCAAAACAGTAAAACTAGAAGTTGTAGACTTCAGTTCTATTTTAATTAGCTGTTCAAATCCCAAAAGTACCAAAATTAAATGCCCACCTTTTTTCCTTTAAAACATTAGCATTAATGTACCCCTGCCTTGATGAGTGAATTCACAAGTTAATATAAAATTCATTCTCTAGGGCCCCACGGACAGAACAGAGGTTCAATTTTTTTTTTTTTTTTTTTTTTTTTTTTGGCAGAAAGTGAGTGAATTACTTCAACTCTACCTTAAGATGAGATAGTTGAAAGTGTATTTTTAGAAATTGAGTTTTTATAGGATAAAATATTGATCAGATACCTAAAAAAAGAAATTAGAGCTTTTTAAAATGTAGTATCCTGAGTTGATATTGTTATATGTAAGAGGGGTAGCATGTATTAACACTGTTTGCTTGGACAGTGGTTGTGACAATACTTACCAAATGGGAGGGTTAAAGACATAATGTGTACAAAAAAAAAAAAACAAAAAAAAACTTAGCAAAGTATTAGGCAATACTCAGTAACATGTTGTGTAGCAGTAAAATTCACAGAAAATGCAGGTAGAATTTTTACTTTCCAAACATAAAAGCAAAGGAATAGACCATAAAAAGATTTTTAGAACTTGTGGAAAAATTTTAAAACTTCTGTACATCCCCAAGCACAATAATCAAATATAAAAGACAAATAACAAGCTAAGGGAAAATGATCTGATGTTAATATTCTTAATGTATACAGCGTTGTTACAAAAGGCCTCACAAGGAAAAATGCTCAACGCCATAAGGAAAAATCATCCTCCTCCCTCCATAAAAGCACAGATAGACTGGGGTGTTTTTTTTGGTTTTTTGGGATTTTTTTGTTTTTTAGGTTTATTCATTTTTGAGAGAGAGAGGATCTCAAGCAGGATCCACACTGTCAGCACGGAGCTCGGTGTGGGGCTTGAACGCATGAACTGTGATGTCATGACCTGAGCCAAAATCAAGAGTCTGGTGCTTATCCGGCTGAGCACCCAGGCGCCCCTAGGCTGTTTTTTGAAGAAGAAGAAAACAAGCAACTAGTTATTTGGAAAATGTTGGGCCTCATTAGTAATTACATAAATCTAAATTTTAGAAATAAAAAATATTTTATTTAGGTCTTTCATTTTATTTTTTTTTTTTATTTATTTTTTTTTTTAAATGTTTTCAACGTTTTTTATTTTTATTTTTGGGACAGAGAGAGACAGAGCATGAACGGGGGAGGGGCAGAGAGAGAGGGAGACACAGAATCGGAAACAGGCTCCAGGCTCCGAGCCATCAGCCCAGAGCCTGACGCGGGGCTCGAACTCACGGACCGCGAGATGGTGACCTGGCTGAAGTCGGACGCTTAACCGACTGCGCCACCCAGGCGCCCCTAGGTCTTTCATTTTAATATCAGAGGATTTATTTTAAATATGTTCTTTTATTTTAGGTTGGAATACACACAAAGGCTTGGTTTATTGCTGGAATTTTTTTGCTGTTGACTATACCTATATCACTCTGGGTGATATTACAACATTTAGTGCATTATACACAACCTGAATTACAGAAACCAATAATAAGGTAAACCTTAACATATTGTGATTCTTTTACTGTTGTGTTCACTTGTTTCATAAATATGATGTAAACGGTTTTTAATTTATGCTTTGCTTTCCAAATAGGATTCTTTGGATGGTACCCATATACAGTTTAGATAGTGTAAGTATGTTTCATTTTATCTCATTAGTTAAGAACTTGTTTGATGATACAACAATATTTACAGAACGCTTAAGGTAATGAAAGTTTATTATTTGACAGTAGGGGTTAGATTAATAAGAAAAGTGAAAAGATTCACTTGTTTTTAATGTTAATAAAAAAGATGAAGTATGACAGAAAAGACGGGTGTTTTTAAAAAAAAAAAAATCTATAGCTGTTTTCTTTGCTGTATCTTTTAAAATTTCCGATTATGTGTTCTTAGTCCTTTAAAGAATGTAATACTTAAAATTACATTACATCCTTTTTATTTACTAAATTTTTTATTTGGGGGGGGGACAAAAAAAAAACCCTTCCCCAGTGGATTCTGGGGAACAACATGCAGTTGTCACAGATGACTGCTTTAATTTAATTAAATATAAAGGAAATGTCTTTAATTGTATTTTCGGTGATCATCTCAAGAAAAATTGCATGTTATATTAAAGAACCCGATGACAAAATAATTTAGCTTCTTTCTTCATATTCACTATTTACATGAATGTTTTTATTTACCAGTATCCAATATGTTTATTGCTTTTAAAAATTCATTTCACAGATTGGTAGCCCTCATAATTTTAGAAAGTTAGATGGAAATATGTGACAAGACATCTCAAGTTTAAAAATTAGCATTGTGAATACTATGAATTGGAATGGCAATTCATTTTATCTTAGCTCCAACTATTTTTAACCTCTCTGCTTTTTCATAGTGGATAGCTTTGAAATATCCCAGCATTGCAATATATGTGGATACCTGCAGAGAATGTTATGAAGCTTATGTCATTTACAACTTTATGGGATTCCTTACCAATTATCTAACTAACCGGTATCCAAATCTGGTATTAATTCTTGAAGCCAAAGATCAGCAGAAACATTTCCCTCCTTTGTGTTGTTGTCCACCATGGACTATGGGAGAGTAAGTATGTTTGGTTTTAGTCTTTTTATGTATTTAAACAGAATTTTTAAGCATCAGTCAGTTCTCTGTAAAGTGTGTTAAGTACTATGAGCAGGACAAAAAGTTAAGAAGAGTTCCTACCCTCAAGTAGTTCATAATCAAGTTTAAAGAATAATAAAACACATATTTATAATCCACACATACAAATTACTCTCATACATTATTCATCCTAAATAGCAAACTTAAAACATTGCAGGGGAAAAAAACCTTAGAAATCATTTAATCAACATCCTTTTACAATTGGAACCCAGGATCTACAGAGATTAACTTACTTGAGATTACATAGATAGTTAATGGCAAAATCAGGTGTAAGACCCAAGGAGAAGGTAGTCTAGGTGGGGAAACAGTATATGATATGAGATAGGAGCAACAAATAGTATTTATTCTAGTACTAGTACTAAATACTAGTACTAGTAATAGTAATAGTATTTATTCTAGTACTAAATACCAGTACTAGTACTAGTTAATTGGCCTTATTATATATCCATAGAGGACAGTAAAGGAAAATAAAGCCTGAAAAATTCAGTTGAAGCTAAGATTGCATTTTTTACGTGAATGAGCCATTTGATATTTTTCAACAAGGAAACATTTGACAATACCATTTTAGAAAGATAAATTTTGCAATACTATTCAGGATATATTAGAGGGAGGAAGATTCCAGAGATGGGGAAATAAATTAGAAGGTTATTACAGTGGTCCATTTGTGAGATAAGCTGAAAAGGAGGAATGAAATTGGAATAGAAAGGAAAGAGACTGGAACTGAAGGACTGGTAGGAGTTGATCACTGATAATGGAGAATAAGGTGAAAATTGAAAGTCAAGGTAACTGGAAAGATTTGGAGTTATAGTAATCAATGTAGATATACAACCTAGGGGTACATTGCCTCCCATGAGATACAGAACCATTTGTACAACATTGGGAATAATAGGTCTCACATTTGAAATGACAGGGAGCTACCTAGCTATTTTAAGTAATAAGCTCCTAATGTGTTCATTAACACACTCGATATGTATTGAGCACCTAGTGTGTGCCAGTATATGGATATATCTTAATGCACATAACAGATGTAGAACTCGTGGAACCAACATTTTGGCTCAGAGGTTTGGAATTAAATGAAGGCACAAATAATAAGAGTTACTTATATCAAGAAATGCTTTGAAGGGAAAAGAACAATAGTGTATGAAAGAGGATAGTAAGGGAGAAGTATTATAATTTGGGGATCAGGGGAGAGATACTGTGCTTAGCAACAAATACAACACAGAGATTTATAGCTAATGAGCAGATTGAGGTGGTCACTGGATGGAAAATTACTAAGAGGAGACATCAAGAGTAGGGGTTCTCTCTCAATAGACATAATCGAATTCTTACTAAGGGCAGGCCAAGCACTTACACATCAAGAATGGGAGATGAGGAGCTTGATTAAATATCAAAGGTAATCAGATATCAAGGGTAGGATGACTTAGCAGTATTTTTTGCTGAGACTGACTTAGATCAAGTCCAAGGCCTGAGAATGATACCTAGTTGAAAAGAGAGCTCAGGAGTCCTGTTAAAGTTCATTCAAGGAGAGAGTCGTTGTCAAATGAGAAGCCATTATAGGATGTTAAATAGAGGCCCTGGTAGGCCAATTTCATTTTCAAAGATTACTGCTCTTGGTAGAGCAAGTGGGCAAGGATGGAAGAGATTGCAGTGGTCCAGTAAATATGATGATGATAGTTCAGCTTTGATCAGGACCCTCCTCCTAATACTGCAGAACCTAAAATGAGGCTCTAGCTGTATCATCACAATTAGCTAGTTGTCAACTAAAACCCCAAACCTTTTTCAGACCATGCTACTGGCCAAAATTCCCCTGTGCTGTGTTTGTGTAATTGATATGTTCCTAATCACACAGTTAACATTTATTCTTGTTAAATCTCTTCATGTTGGTTTTATTTTTTTTCTGATACCCTTGAATTCTGACATCTGCTTCCTGAATAATGTCAGCAATGCATCCATAGTTCAGGTATTCTTTTCTTTCAGAGGATATTCAGTATTTACCAAGTCATACAGTTTGGAGGTATGGTTTTAGTAATAGTAAAATGTCTGCTGTGTATAACCACATTGTAGGTTACCAGTCTCCCTGTAGTAGATAACTAGTGTTACAAATCTGATCATTAATCAGGCTATTGCTGTTTAGGATAATTCAATATAATGCATTTGTTATAAAATGTAAATACAATGGCAAGTTTGCAGTTGTTAATTGATAAAAACTAAGTCTGCTTTTTATACTCTGTTTGCTGTAACATAAACAGCACAATGCGTTTTCTTTTAATGAACATTAAATTTTGTGTATATTCATGAGAGGAGGGAAAATAGATTACCTAATTGTTGCAGGGAGTATGGCCAGAGTCGCAAAAGATGAGTCCGCAAACAAAATGCAGTTAAGTGAAGGTCCTGACTCCAAAATGAAGCTTCTTTTTATTAGGATAATTGCTAAAAGACTACGTACATAAAGTCAGCTAAGCAAGTGTGTTAATCAATCTAATGGTTTAGTTTTTCAAGGTTGAATTTCGAGTTAATTGGTTTCTATAGCACTAGGAAGGGTCAGGTGTGAAGGAGGATCTGGCCCTGGACCATGTTAACGGCTCTAGTGTTCAGCTGTGTGAACGTATCCTAAGGCCTTGCACCTTCTCCAGCCCTTCCCTTTTGAAGTCTTTTCCTTTGATGCTTCTCCTGCATCTCCCACATCTAATGATTTAGTACACTTATGAAACAAATGTTTTCATGAAATGGTACTAATCCGTATTACATATTCTCTTCCTCTTGTTTAAGATTGCTGTAAGGTATATACCTTGTAGTGGAGTGCTAGGTCTTTAGATTTTGTTCAGCATTGTTAGCAGTAAATTTCCTTTTTTTTTTTTTTTTTTTTTTTTAAAGTATTTATTTTGAGAGAGACTGCGGGAGAGAGACAGAAAGAGAATCCTAAGCAGGCTCACACTGTGTGCTCAGAGCCTGACTTGGGGCTCAAACTCATGAACTGCAACATCATGCCTGAGCCAAAATCAAGAGTCCAATGCTTAACCGACTGAGCCACCCAGGTGCCCCAATGGTAAATTGGTTTCTGAAGTGGCAGTACCATATTAGTCTCCCACTGACAGTATAAAACACTTCTAGGGGCTCTGGGTGGCTCAGTAGTTAAGGGTCTGACTTCGGCTCAGGTCATGATCTTGGGGTTTGTGAGTTAGAGCCCTGCGTCAGGCTCTCTGCTGCCAGCACAGAGCCCGCTTTGGGTTCTCTGTCTCCCTCTCTCTGCCTTTCCCCACTCACATGCTCTCTCTCTCTCTCTCTCTCTCAGAAATAAACATTTAAAAAAAACTTTTAAAAACACACTTCTAATTGAACCACATCCTCACCTACATTTGGAATTACCTAGACTTCTTTATGTTTGCATATCAAGAGGGTGTAAAGTGGTATATTGCTGTGGTCTTAATTTGGATTTCCCTGATTAGTAATGAAGTTGAGCAACTTTTCATGTATTTATTAACCATTTATGTTTTCCTTTTCTGAGGAATGCTTGTTTTCTGTTTCTCATTTTTTTAATGGGTTGTCTGTCTTGTGGCTTCATGGGGATCTTTATATATTTAGATATTAATTCTTTGTTTAGTGTGTATTGAAAATATCTTTTCCAGTTTTTGGCATATTTGTCACCTTTATTAAATCTTCTGATAAATGGAAGTTTTGGATCTTAATATAGTTGAATTTATCTTATAGTCAATACTTTTTGTGTCTCATTCAAAAAATTGTCTCCAATTACAGCATTATAAAAACATTGTCCTGTGCTTTTCTTCTAAACATTTCAAAATTTTCCTGTTAAGACATAGAAACACTTAATGTTTTGTGTGTATGTTGTGTGAGGTAGGAATGCAGTTTCATTTTATTCCATTGACTAATTTCCCTAGCATCATTCTCTCCCTTCTACCTCACTCACCTCTCTGGCCATCTCTGTCATGTGTGAAGTTTCCACGTGTATGGGTCTGTTTGTGACTTTTTGATTTTGGTTTTTTGGGTTTGTTTTTGTTTTTGTTTTTTCCTGTTTTATTGGTTAACTTTTCTATCCCTGGACCAATTCCATACATTAAGCACTACAGGTTATTAATAAGCCTTAAAATGAGGGACAAGTGCGCTGACCCTATTATCTTGCTATTTTTGATTCTTTGCTCTTACATATAAAATATAGAAACAAGTTTGTCAAGTTGCTTGAAAAACCTCTTGGGTTTTTTTATTGTAATTAATCTTTATTGACATCTTTATGATTTTTTTAGTATTACCTATGAATATGGTCTAGGTTTCTGCATATTTAGCTCTTCATTTGTCTTCCAAAAGTACGTTTTTCTCATAGAAGTCTTGTACATCTTTGTTGACTTCATAAATGTATTTTATTGCTATTATAAGTGGAATCTATCTTAAAAATCATTTTAACTGCTTCTAGTGTGTATAAAAGCACATTGGGTTTGCATATTAGCCTTATATCCAAAAATCTTGTTACATTTTCTTAGTCTGTAGACTTTTTAAGTTCCCTGTGAAGATGTCCTCTTCAATTAAAGGATTTCTTTGATTTTCAGTCTTTATACTATAAATTACTCTTCTTACCGTGCTGGTATCTCAAGATACTCTTGCATTATTCCTGATCTTGAAGGGAATTCTTATAAAATATAATTGAATTTTATGTTTTTAAAGGTGTTTTATAGGCATCCTTTATCAGATAAAATAAGCTTTTACCCATAGCTTGTTGAATTTTTAATCATGAATAAATGATTAAATTTCATCAAATGCTTATGCTGTATCTATTGAGATGGTTGGTTTTTGCCTTAACCTGTTAATTTAGTGAATTAGATTGACAACTTTTCTAATGTTAAAACTTCCTTGCATTCTGAGAAGTGATTAAGATGTATTATCTGTTTTTCTACATCATGAGATTTGATTTGCTAATACTTTGTTTAGAATTTTTACATCTATATTCATGAGTAAGTTTAGACTATAAGTTTCTTTTTTACACTGTTCCTGTCTGGTTTTCATATCCAAGTTATACTGCCTGAATAGGTATTGCCTTTTACTTGTGTATCACAGGAAGAGATTATATACTATAGTTTGAAAGATTGGACCTGGACTTTGTGGGAGGATAGTTACAGAACTATTTAGGCTTCCTGTTGTTTCTGAAATCATTTTTTAATATAATTTTAGGAATTAGGCAGAATAAACAGTTTTTAAATGTACAGGCATGCATTAGTTTATATCTTCTCAATCTCTTCTGGATCTGTTGTTACGATTCCTTTTCCATTTCTGATGTTAAATTTAATATCTTTATTTTTTCTTTGAACAATCTTGCCAAAAGTTTGCCTATATCTACTAATCTTTTCAAGAAGTGACTTTTGGCTCTGTAATATACTGGTTTTCTCTTTGATTAATTTCTGCTCTGTTTTTACTTCCTACTTCCCATTTGTTTTGGTTTACTATCTTTTCCTAATATGTTAGAGTCTTAGCTCACTGATTTACACAGCCTTTCTTCTTTTTTTACTACTGCTTTGAAATTGTACATTTCCCTCCAAGTTTTACATTCACTGAATCCCAGGTTTTGTTTTTTTTTTTATTTTTTTTAATTGGCATATAATTGACATACATTATGTTAGTTTCAAGTGTACAACCTAATTATTCGGTATTTCTATATATTACAAAATGATCACTACAATATATCTAGTTAATATCCATCACCACACAAATCCCAAACTTTATATTTTTATTGTCATCCCATTTAATGTTTTTAAATTCCTATTGGGATTTCTTCTTTACTGTAATTATTCTGGAGTATTTTTAGATTTCCAAACAGGACTTTTTGGGGAGGGTTTTGGATTTCATTTTATTTATTTGCATTGCAGTCAGAGAATAGACTCTCTGAGACAGTCTTTGGAATTGGTTAAGATTTGTTTCATGCCCTTTAGTAGTACATGATCAGTTTTTATAAAGGTTCCCTGTGTGCTTGACGAGAATGTGTATTCTATATTAATGAGTGGCTTTGCTGTATATTCATGTGCATTGGGTCAATCTGTTCTTCAACTTTTCTATATATTTCTGTTGATTTTGACTACTTGTCTGTCATTTACTGAAAGAGATTGTTTAAATTCTGCCACTAATTATTTGTCACTTTCTTCCTGTACTTTGGTCAACTGGTTTATATATTTCGATGCTTTTTCTACTCCAACTAATCTTTTATTATCTTAAAGCTGTTTTATCTGATATTACCAGGTATCCCATCTTTCCTTTGTTTAGTATTTGCCTGGCTTATCTTTTGCTGTCTTTTACTTTCATCCTTTCCATCTCCTTATGTTTTAGATGTATCATTTTTTTTGAGTTTAGTATTTTTTAATTCTTTTTTTTTTTAATGTTTATTTATTTTTGACAGAGAAACAGAGCATGAGTGGGGGAGGGGCAGAGAGAGAGGGGGAGACAGAATCCGAAGCAGGCTCTGGGCTCTGAGCTGTCAGCACAGAGCCCGACCTGGAGCTCGAACTCACAGACCATGAGATCATGACCTGAGCCGAAGTCGGACGTTTAACCAGCTGAGCCACCCAGGCGCCCCAGTATTTTTTTAAATTCTAGGGGCGCCTGGGTGGCGCAGTCGGTTAAGCGTCCGACTTCAGCCAGGTCACGATCTCATGGTCCGTGAGTTCGAGCCCCGCGTCAGGCTCTGGGCTGATGGCTCAGAGCCTGGAGCCTGTTTCCGATTCTGTGTCTCCCTCTCTCTCTGTCCCTCCCCCGTTCATGCTCTGTCTCTCTCTGTCCCAAAGATAAATAAACGTTGAAAAAAAAAAAAAAAAAATTCTAATCTAATAATAGGCTATTTACATTTTTGTGGTTATTGATATATTCATTTAAAATCTTGCCATCTGTTTATTTCCTCTTTGTCTCTCTTCTTTCATTGATTGCATTTTTTTGAGTAAGCCTTTATTGTAAAATAATTTTCAATTTATAGAAAAGTTGCAAAAGACAAGACAGATTTCTAATACGCCCTTTACCCAGCTTCCCCTAATGTTACATAACATCTTATGTAATCATGGTATATTCATCAAAACCAAGAAATAACATTGGTATAATACTATTAACTGCAGACTCTTCAGATTTCTCAAGTTTTTCCACTAATGCCCTTTCTCTGTTCCAGGATCCAATTCAAGAATCCACATTTTAATAAAGATTTTAGTAAATAATTTTAAGGTTTTCCAAACATTAAAGGAATACAAACAAATATAAACAGAAATCTGTTTTATAACACCCACATTTAACAAATACTAATATATTGTAGGTCCATCATTCCTTATTTGTGATTATAAAATATTTTTTAAAACCCTTGAGAACCAAAAGCTTTTTCACAGGTTATATGGTGGCAAAACAGTGTATCATCTTTAATTTTAACGTGACTACTTTTAAGTCTTTTATAGATTTAACTACAAGTGTTAGAAGGTCCTCACTCCTTGTATCTCAGAGCAATTCGGGATCCATTACTTCTTTCTGAAGTATGACCTTTAAAAATTCCTTTAGTGTCAATGTATCAGTGGTAATTTTTCTCAGATGTACTTATCCAAAAGGTTTGCCTTCATTCTTAAAAGACAGTTTTGCTGGATGTATAATTCTGTGTTGACAGGAATTTTCTCCAAGCCTTTTGAAGATTTTATTCTACCTGATTCTGGCTTCCGTTGTTACTATTAAGCCTCTCCTGTCAACCTAATTGTTATTCCATTATAGATGACCTAGCTCCAACTCCATTTAAGACCCTGTCTTTGATGTTTTGCAGATTCACTATGAAGTATCTAGGTTGTTGTTTCTGTTTTTAGTCCTCCTTTATTTACAGAGTTCCTCAACCTACAGATTGATATCTTTCATCAGTTCTGAAAAGTTCCTAGCAATAACTTCTTGTGATTTTATCTTTACTCTGTCTGAACTATGAATATATGTCGGACCTTCTGATTCTATTCAGTTCTTTGTAACTCTCACATTTGTCTCTTTGTCTCAGCCTTTGCTACGTTCTAGGCAGTTTCTTCAAATACATCTTCAGTTCATTTATTCTCTGCAGCTTTCAAAGTTATCTAATTGGCTAATCCATTTGTAAAGAGTATGGGACAGGAAGAACAGCATGTACAGCCAAGGCATTCTCTCAAGAAGTCTTGAAACAAGCCCAAGTGCACTCCCTAGGCCCCCCTCAGGGAGGCACACTTAGCTGTAAGTGGGAGTGAACCACCTTAGCACAGAGAAGTCTCTCAGCACATAGAACCCCAACAGTTTCTTTATTCAGTCCTGATACAACACCTCAAGACCTATATGCCGAATCTTCTCAGTCTTGATGCAATTCTTAAATTAGGGGATTCATAATACATTATATTGATAATCAGTTCTCCTGATAGTAGTGCGAAATAAAGCATTTGCCCTCAGAGCAACTTGTTTTTTTTTGTTTTTGTTTTGTTTTTAAGTTTATTTTGAGGGAGAAAGAGAGCACAAGCAGGGAGAAGGCAGAGAAAGAGGGAGACTGAGAATCCCAAACAGGCTCTAAGCCCAGTGCAAGGCTTGATCTTGTGAACCAAGATCATGACCTGAGCCCTTTAGCCAAGATCAAGAGTCAGACGCTTAACCACTGAGTCACCCAGGCACTCCAGAGCAACTTGGTCTTTTAAGAAGGCTTGCACAACACTGTCAGGTAGAGCCGTTTTTGTTTTGTTTTTGTTTTCCCCTTGTAAATTTTCCCCTACACTGAGTAATCTTACATTTATGCAGATCTTTGTTTTGTCCTTTCATAAATCTAGTTAGTGATACTCTCTGGAATGATATTTAAATTCCAAACTTGAAAGAAAACTGAATTCTAAATGTAAATAAGTAATACTTTTTTTTTTTTTTTTTTTAGTTTAGTTTTGAGAGAGAGAGGGTGCAAATGAGAGAGAGGGAGAGAGGGAGAATCCCATACAGGCTCCACACTGAAAGTATGGAGCCTGAAGCAGGGCTCCAGCTCACCTTAAGCAGGGCTCGAACTCACGAACTGCAAATCATGACCTGAGCTGAAGTTGGATGCTTAAACTGACTGAGCCTCCCAGGCGCCCCTAAATAATACTTTCTGAATACGCTTTCACATATACATGCACACAATTCATCCGTTACTCAGTCTTTCTTCTAGAAACATACAGGAACACGTTTTTGTTTTCTCTGCTGCGCTATTCAGGAATTTGAAACTGAACACAGAAAGGGGGATCTTTCAGAAGATGTAGTTGTCAAATAATTTAAAAAACAGCATTTAAACAGTTTGTTTGCTATCATCCACATTCTTCCCCAGTTGCCATTTAGAATGACTAAATTAAAAGAATTAAATATAGAGGCACCTGGGTGGCTCAGTCAGTTAAGCGTACAACTCCTGGTTTCGGCTCAGGTCATGATCTTACAGTTTTGTGAGTTCGAGCCACATGTCTGGCTCTGTGCTAGCAACACGAAGCCTGCTTGGGATTCTCTACTTTTCTCTCCCTCTCTCTCTCTCGGTCTCTCTGTCCCTTCCCAATTCACACTGTCTCTGTCTCACAATAAATAAACTTAAAAAAAATTTTTTAAATAAAAGAATTAAATATAAATATGGCATCATTTGTCAAAGGGATTTTAATATGGGAGGCTTTGGAGAAAATCTGATACTATTTAAATGAGTAGTCGAAATGCTAAGTTTTTTGTTCTTTGGCAGAGTATTGCTGTTTAGGTGCAAACTGGGTGTACTGCAGTATACAGTTGTCAGACCATTCACCACCATTGTTGCTCTGTAAGTACAAGGAACTCATTATTTTTTTTTTATTCTCATGCTCTTGAGAACAATTGAGTAGACATACCAAGAGCATTAATTTACTTGTTTATGATATATATATACTCTTATAAAAAGCAAAGTGTATGAAAACACTACTTTTAAAAATAAATAAGGTGACCGTTTATAGGCAGAGAATCACTATGGAATTCTTCTAAATAACATTCTCTAGTTCATTCTGGAAAACATTTTTAAGGTACTTTTTTTCCCAAATATTAATATTCACACAGCTTTACAAAAACATCGATTACATGAAGTTAAAGTATACTACTTTAGGTTCATTATATGGTTTTGTTTTCTATATGGTTAACTTAGAATATGACTACTATATTCCAAGGATGAAATCATAATTTTCTTATTTAAGAATTCTGTCAAGGCTTAGGAGATGAGGTAAGATGGTATATCATTAAGCTATCTGGTAAAACTATTCCCTAAAAATTTAAGAACATCGGATAATTTAAAGTGAGTAGATTGCATATTTTATCTGCTAATCATAACTAATATTGTGCATATTCAGAGAAAGAAAGGGAAGAAAGGTGAAAGAAGCATTCAGTTCTTTATTCTACCTTTGACCTAGCAATTCTTTAGCAGTATTTACCTTAGAATTAAAGCTAATTAACTTGTTTATGATGGCAGGCTTTATTTGTCTGCAGTTTAGAAACTGGGTAATCACATAAGCTAATACTTAGATATGGGTATTCATAAAATTTACCTCCCAAGACAAGTTGTAGGAAAAGTGATACTTGTAGTTATAGACTTGGATTATAAGCCTATAACTATCAAGCTTTTGAAAATTAGGCAACCTAATTTTTTTTAATCTAGTAATTATCCTTTCTAGTTCAGTGCATGTATCTTATTTTGGAATTAAGATGCAGAAATAATCATTTGGTAATGTTACTAAAAAATGTTTAATTTTGAACCACTTCTATGACCAAAATCAAGTGATTATCTATAGGGTCTTTTAAATAAACTGACTTCTAAATTTAAATATTTCTGTCAATGCTATGTTTTAAAATATATATTTGATTTAATCATAGATCTTATTTTTACCATTTTAGAATCTGTGAGCTGCTTGGTATATATGATGAAGGAAACTTTAGCTTTTCAAATGCTTGGACTTACTTGGTTATAATAAACAACATGTCACAATTGGTAAGTAAATATTTTTTTTATTTATTTTTTTTTTTAAATTATTTTAAGTAGACTCTATATCCAGCATGGGGCCCAAACTTAAGATCCTAGGATCAAGGGTCACAAGCTCTACTGACTAAGCCAGCCAGGTATCCCAATAAATATTAACTGTATTAAATTAGTATCTGTGACTCTAAATTTTCTTAGGAAAAGTTTGAGAATGAAGTTTGTTATTTTTTAATCTTGAAATTTGATTTATAGGAAAGAACCTGAAGAAACTTTAACACGTCCTTATACATATATAAAGATATAAATATCTTTGGGTTAATTATTTGGTGACTTTTACCTTGACCTGTTGATCATGTTTGTTCATTTGGTTGTGGTAGTCACTACATAGTTGTGTGGATATGTCATAAATAAAAGCACAATGCTCTCCTTAAAATATACATAACCAGGGCATACTCAATAAGAGAATATATCTAATTGGATTATGACAGTACAAGGTTTGAATAAAAATGGGAGAATAAAATACTCTTATGTATTTGGAATTAAAGGAAAATTGTGAACGCCAAGTTTAAAAAAAAAATGTTCTAGAGGGGCACCTGGGTGGCTCAGTCGGTTGAGCCTCTGACTTTGGCGCAGGTCATGATCTCACTTTCCGTGAGTTCGAGCCCCACTTCGGGCTCTGTGCTGACAGCTTGGAGCCTGGAGCCTGCTTCAGATTCTCTGTCTCCCTCTCTCTGTCTCTGTCCCTCCCCTGCTCATGCTCTGTCTGTCTCTCTCTCTCTCTCATTCTCAAAAATAAATAGAGGTTTAAAAAAAAAATTTTTTTTAAATGTTCTAGAAACTGAAATGCTCTAAAAAAATAATTGTCCAATCCTTTCAACTTAAGAACTTGCACTTCATTTAAATCTTTAATGTTTTCGGGGCGCCTGGGTGGCGCAGTCGGTTAAGCGTCCGACTTCAGCCAGGTCACGATCTCGCGGTCCGTGAGTTCGAGCCCCGCGTCAGGCTCTGGGCTGATGGCTCAGAGCCTGGAGCCTGTTTCCGATTCTGTGTCTCCCTCTCTCTCTGCCCCTCCCCCGTTCATGCTCTGTCTCTCTCTGTCCCAAAAATAAATAAAAAACGTTGAAAAAAAAAAAAATTTAAAAAAAAAAAAAATCTTTAATGTTTTCAACAAAATAATAGGTGGAATGACATGCACGTGTGTTATTAGATGTTTATAATAAAAATTATATGCCTGTGGGGACATCTGGGTGGCTTGGTTGGTTAAGCATCCAACTTTGGCTCAGGTCAGGTCATGATCTCATGGTGCATGAATTCAAGCCCCACTCTGAGCTCCCCACTCTCAGCATGGAACCCACTTTGGATCCTGTCTCCCTCTGTCTCTGCTTCTCCCCACCTCGTGCTTTCTGTCAAAAATAAACATTTAAAAAAAATTATATGCCTGTGTATTTAAAGCTTTCCCTTATGTTCATGTTCTTTAAAACCAGTAATTCCATTACTGGGAATGTAATCCTCAAGTAGTTGTAAGGGGGTGCCTGGGTGGCTCAGTCAGTTAAGTATCTGTCTTGGTTTCAGTTCAGGTCATGATCTCATGGTTTGTGGGATAGAGCCCCTCATGGGGCTCTGCAGTGACAGCATGGAGCCTGCTTGGGATTCTCTCTCACCGTTTCTCTCTCTGCCCCCACTCCTGCTCATACATGCATGCACGTGCTCTCTCTCAAAATAAACATTAAAAAAAAGAAATAGTTGTGTTTTTGGTTTGTTGAATATCTTTGTATATACAGACTATTTGTAATAGAAAAAGACTGGAAACCATTCAAAGCCCAGTGATAAGGACTGGTTAAATGTATGATGGTCCTTCCACTGGTCAAAATACTAGGCAGTAATTAAAAATAATCCTTATGAGGGGCCAACCTAGTTGGCTCAGTCGGAGGAACTTGCAACTCTTGATCTCAGGGTTGTGAGTTGGAGCCCCATGTTGGGTGTAGAGAGTACTTAAAATCTTTTTAAAAGTATTAATAATAATCCTTATGAAATATATGAAAAAGTAAGGTACTTTAAGTGAGGGAAAATCAGGCAACCAAATTTTATTTTCAGTTGGTGATACCTGTTAAAAACCACCTATATGTAGAATGGAATGGTTGGACAATGGGACTATAGACAACTTTATATTTTACTTTACTGCTTTTATATTCTAAAATATTTCAAAGAAACATTTTCTATGACTGTAATGGGAAAAAATAAACTTTTAGGGAAATGTTTATTGCTATGTACACTATACTATGTTATTACAATTGATTTTTAAAAAATAGTTAATACTGTCTTGATCGTTTATTTTAAAAAAGTAAATTCAGCCAGATTAACATACTGCCCTCAAGAAAAATTGTTGATTCCTTACTTTCATTTTTCATGGGCAAATTTTATTCAAATAGTACTTATTTACTGTGTTTTATAAATAACATATATATAATAGAGTAAGATAGTCAAACTTAACTTTTATAAAATTAATGATAATTTGTATATAAAAGCGATTAATAAGCAGATCAATATATTTTTATCTTGGCTGAGGGACAGCCTTTTCTTCCTTTCATGACAGTCACTTGTTCATTGTTTTCTTTATGGGTTCCAGTAAGTGAACACTTAAAGCCACTTTCAGGGAAGACATTATGCATCTCTTATTAGAAATTTCATATCATTATTTTCATCCCCAGTAAACTATAAAAGCTTGTTGTTAATCTAAAAATAACAGAATAGAAAACCTAAAAAATATTGCCTGAACCATGACTGTGTACCAGGTTCTGGTTTATAACTAACTGTATGATTTCTGTTACCATATTTAATTAATCTTATTGAAGAAGTTTAACTGTTAATCTTGTTTCTAGTTTGCCATGTATTGTCTGCTGCTATTTTATAAAGTACTGAAGGAAGAACTGAGTCCAATTCAACCTGTTGGCAAATTTCTTTGTGTAAAGCTGGTGGTTTTTGTTTCCTTTTGGTAAGTGTTGCTTTCTCTTAAATGTTCTTAGTTTCTACAGGGTAATAATACTGTTGATTAGGGAGGATTTTCAAAATGGTCTTAATGTAGAAGATGAATTAAAATGTCTCTGCTTACCTTTTAAAAAGTTCATCCTTTTAGCCCTTCTTGGTTTTTCATAAAGAAGTAATCAGATAGCATAACATTTACAAGAAAATAATTTGAGACAATCTAAATGTCTCAACACTAGAGGAATCATTAAAATATATCATGGTCCTTTCACATAAGAGAATAGTCTGCAGTTTGGAAGATAAATATAGAATATTTAATACTGTGAGGTATAATGTTCATTAGTAAAATACATTCTTTAAAGCAGAAGACAAAACTGTTCATGGTCCCAATTTAGTGAAAGAGTGGGTGATAGGGGACCTAGAAACAAATACACTAACATACAAATATGAAAAGGGGAAAAAGAATAATCCTTGAACTCCTACCACCCAGAAAGAATGATTAACATTGTGGTGCACATAATGTCACATATAAAATTCCACAGAAATGGTTTCATACTATAAAAACTTGTAGAATTCAATGATACATTCAGTATATTGTGTATATAGTTCTTAGTCTATAAAGTGAGGATATAATTTTCTTGTTGTTTGGGTTTGTTTTGTTTTTTGGTTTTGCTAAGTATTCTGTTTTGTGGATCTAACTTTTTAACTAATCTTCTATTGACATTTAGTATGTTCCTGATTTTTTCACCATTACAAGCAATATTGAAGTAAAATTCTTATATGCAGAAATATGAAAACTCGTCTTACTATCTTATTATTAGCTGTCTAAATTTCACCTAGGGTTATATCCATAGATGTGCTTGAAATGTTCAGTGTGACTCCATCTTGGGAGTCTGACACCTTCTGAGTTTGTCTCTAGTTCCAGCACTTCAAATAAGACGGGTTTTAATGTTTTAAAGAATAATCTGGATAATTAAGACAGGTGTAAATAACATTGAAGTATCTGTCCTGTATTTTATTTTAAATGCCTGATATACAAGGTGTTAGGCATTGTCTATGTATAGGAAACATTTGCTTGTACACACTTTCAAAACAAAAAGACATAGAAACCAAATACTGAGGTTACATATATTTAGAAATACATAATGAAAACTCATACAATGAAACTATACTAGAAGAATAAATTTGTAAAGCAAATAAATGTTTTTAATATAGATATATGCTATAATATAATATGCTATGAAGACAGGGTGGTGGTGGTGGTCCACAAGTTGTGCAGGGTTAACTTTTTTAAATGGCATATTTGTAAAACAACTGCTCATTTTATGCTTGATATAGATTTGGCGTTTACCTTTTCCTAACATATAGGCAAGCAGTAGTTATTGCTTTATTGGTTAAAGTTGGCGTTATTTCTGAAAAGCATACATGGGAATGGCAGACTGTAGAAGCTGTGGCTACCGGACTCCAGGTTAGTGCTATCTGTGAATTTAATATAATTTTACTATTTACCCATTTTACATATTATCTCTGAAACCTGACAACAAGCAGGCTGTGGGGCTACTATTCTCACTTCACAAATGAGGAAACGGGGAAGTGTAGGGAAACTAGCCATCATCACTCGTGGTAGAGCCAGGAATAGAACCTAGAATTTGTTTTTCCTTCTTTCTCTGTGCATTTGTCTTTAGTCCTTGGGCAGTGGATTGAGAATGCACTGTACTTTAAGATATACTTGATTGGGGAGTATAAAGGAGGTTTAGATTTTTGCCATTTTGCCTTTTTTTTTTTGAGGTCGGAGACAGTTATTTTGGAAAATGAGTATAATATGGGGAAAAACAGATGTCAATACTTAAATACTTTTTGAAAAGAAAGATAGTGCTTTTATTTACAAAACTAGATTTAAGCTCAAAGATGGCTGATGTTTTTGTTGCTGTTGTTGTTGTAGGACTTTATCATCTGTATTGAGATGTTCCTTGCTGCTATTGCTCATCACTACACTTTCTCATATAAACCCTATGTCCAAGAAGCAGAAGAGGGCTCATGCTTTGATTCCTTTCTTGCCATGTGGGATGTTTCAGATATTAGGGATGATATTTCTGAGCAAGTAAGGCATGTTGGTAAGTACCAGCCATTTCATTCATCCAAACAGGTTATTGGAGTTCTCATACTAGGGCAATTTAGTAGCTATTTTTAAGAGATGAAAAGACTGTTTAAAGCAGTACCAGTAAAATTGGGTGTGGGGAGGTGGAACTTATTTTTAGCATGGTAAGTTTATAGTGATAAAAATAACTTTTGGCTAACTTGAAAACCTTTCTATTACTTTAAAGGAAGGACAGTCATGGGACATCCTAGGAAGAAGTTTTTTCCTGAGGACCAAGATCAAAATGAACATACAAGCTTGTTATCATCATCATCACAAGATGCAATTTCTGTTGCCTCTTCTGTACCACCTTCACCCATGGGTCATTACCAAGGGTTTGGACACACTGTGACTCCCCAGACTACGCCTACTATGGCTAACATACCTGATGAAATGTATAATGACACTACAGGAGATAAAAATGAACTTTCAGATAAATCTGTGGCCTCCTGAACAAGTGTGCAGAAGCAAACTGTGCTCCTTCTACCATGTTATTTCATCACTTGGTATCCCACTGCTCAGGATTTTGTGCTTGGGACAAGCCATAAATGATGGAAAGTTTTCAACACAAAGAAGGTGAGAAAGCCAGGTACAACTACTGGATTTATATAACTGAGTTTTGTATATCACAAATAATCAGTCTAAATATCCTAGACTTAGACTTGATTTCTTAACATTAGAGTATCACATACTCAAATGGTAGAAAATGACTCTACTAAATGTTCCTGGTGTTACATTGCTTTATCAAGAGGATGGACATTAAAAAAAAAAAAAAAAAAAAATCAATGCTTCTACCACTGCTGCATGAATAGAACGCTCTGGAATTTAGCAGAAAGTATAATTTGGAAATACGAATTAGTGGAACTTAATCATAATCATGTGCCATATATGCCTACCTAACAATTATTTCTCTATTTCTCAACTGGATGTCTTTCAATAAATAAGAATTTATCATTTATTTTCTGCAATTTTTTGTCTCCCATTACTTCAACATAAACTCTTAATGTTTTTTTCAAAAAGTTCTTGATTAGAGGCACAGCAAAAAAGAAATAAGTGCAAAAAAATTAAAGGTTAAAGATTACACACCTACAATGAAGGATACCTATATCTTCTATTCCTTTTAGAAGAAATGGGACCTAATATAAATCTTAAAACAACTACTATCTAAAAATCTTATTTGCAACACTACTAATAGATTAATAAGTTATCCATGATTTTCAGATGAAAAGAATAAACTGGATAGAAGATTGGGAGGATAAATAAGAAACTTATTGGGCATCTGGGTGGCTCAGTCGGTTAAAGCATCCGACTTCGGCTCAGGTCATAATCTCATGGTTCACGGGTTTGAGCCCCACATCGGGCTCTGTGCTGACAGCCCAGAAACTGGAGCCTGCTTCGTGGATTCTGTCTCCCTCTCTCTCTGCCCCTCCCCCATTTGTACTCTGTCTCTCTCTAAAATAAATAAAACATTAAAAAAAAACTTATGATAGCAATGGAGTCTACTTTTCCTCAATGCTGTCACAGGTGTCAGCAAATAAATCTAGGCTGAGTAGTCTTAATTATTCATTAAACCATAGTCAGAAGACATGTAGGTGCTATTTGGGAGACACTTCTTACTTAAGATGGAGTTTCTCAAATTGCTAATCACAACCAACTGGGTTATATACTGCAAATAAAATCTAGAAAGTGCCAGAGTAGTATGTTACAAATAGCAATAATAAATATTATTTCTCAAAATCTTTGCTTTATATATTTATGCACACACATTCACATACATATACTGGTTCACTGTAAATTGGAGTCTTTATTCTGTCCGCTATTATAAACATTTCTATTGAAAGTAAAGCTGGGTAGTATAATACTAGAGCAACAAGAGCAGGCAATGTAGAGAGAAGGTATGTCTTATTTTCTTTGTGGCTTACTTACAAAGAGCACACAGTATTTACAAGGTACATCTTATTAATCTTCCTGTTGCAAGTCTTTAAAAATTGGACCAATTATTATATATTTCTTACTGCACATATGGATCAAAACTTTAAAAAATACTGATTTAGGTTTACCTCGTTCTTGAACTTACCAGCTTTTTCATTTTCTTTGCCAAAGTAGACCAGGAAAAAGGCTCCCTCTTTAAAACTTTACTTCATCCTTAACTCTTTTACTCTCATAATTAGATTTAGCTTATAGCTTAAATTCTTACTCAGGTTTGCATTCTCCAAACACAAAACCCAAGGAGTTTCAGAAACATACTAAGTATTTAAAAGAAGCAAGCTTGGAATTTATAAGTAACCATAACCCTGTCTTCAATTGAAGCCAACTTTCTGATAGATCCCAATTATAAGTTTGGACTTAAAAAACTCAAGATGCCTAAAAAATTAAAAGTTTGCTTTACTTACACAGGACAATGAAGACGGGACTCAAATCCCTTATATTTATAGATTTAGAATGTAGACTAAAGCGTTTAGGAAAATTGAACCCATTGTAAGTACAACCAAGCAATAAAAACAAAGCTTACTTACTTGAAAAATTAATAACAGCCTTTTTGAAAAAAGTCTGCAGCAATATTTTTATAATAACGCTCCTCTTTAAAATCTTTTAAATATACTTTATTAATCAATTTAAAAAATATTTAACCATTACAAGGAATTAAATCTTTATACCCCCATTTCATGAATACAATTCCACTACTAATTCAGACCAGAACTGCACACTTGCTGCTCTGCCTGAACAGTTTTTCATTAGAAAACTACTCTTCATTGTTTTACTGTGATGCTGACATTGCTTTTGTGATGCTGGACACTGAGTACTAATTCTTCTCCCATTTCCACCTGGATGGGATTATCTAATACAACTGCAGCTTGTTTCCAGTGGGAGGCTTCACTTGAAGTATCCAACCTAATCTCGTCATCAAGGTACATATGATACCAAAAGGGAATGGCAGTCACTTGTCCAGATTTACAAATGTGTACCTATGAAAATTAAGAAATTATGAAAATTTCATCAGAGTAAATAGAGCAGAGTTAAATAAGTAAGTTTTTGTCTTTTTAGTCAATTTTAGCTCCAAATTTTATAAAGATTTAATCATCCAATCCAAATATCAACCTATTTTATTCACTAGTATTTACCAAGCTCATTTTTGAATATTGTTTAGAAAAAAAACCTAACATTTAAATCTTCAAAGAAAGTGACTAATACTATTTTGTGTATATATAGTATTACCTAGCTTAAGAAAATTCTGACTATGACAAGAATAATCATTTTGTATTACCTTTACTTCTCTGTTAGAGGTGTTCAAATATGGAGTCATTAAATCTAGTCTTAAGAGTTCCACTGGCTTGCTTAAAGGTATACAGGGCAATGAGGACAGATCCAAAAATACACGTATAGGTACCTAGAAAAAGTACAAATTTTTCACTTTTACTCAATTCTTTCTGTGGCCCAATGACCCTGAAGTGCTTACTTTGTACTTGCATCAGTATGATACAATGCTTTTTACACCTAATATCTCATTTAATTTAATTCCCATATCAACCTTAAGGCATAAGGACTTTCATGATTCCAGTTTTATAAGAAGGATGAACAAACCAAGGCTTAGGCAGGTTACATAATTTGTTATGGTTTCAATTATCTACGAATTCTTTTCTTAGATGAAAGCAGATTAAATTTTTACTTAAGCCAAATAGCTCCAAAAATTTTAAACACAGATGTGCTTATGTGTGAAAGATGAACTAATTAGCAAATAGTACAATATTATTGTACTGTTTGAGAAAATGCCAAATAATAGTGGATTTCATTGTAAAATAAAGTTTAATTCTAGAAAGCAATGTTTCCCAACTTCGGCTGCAAGTTAAAATCACCTAAAGAGCTTTTTAAAAGCCTCAACTGTTCAGGCCATACCTCAGATCAATCTGGAGTTGGGAGCCAAGTATCTATAGTTCTGAAAGTTCAGTCAAGGTTGAGAGCCACTGCTATAATGTGTTCCATCAATTTTAGCAGCAATAGAACCTTCCTACCAGTAACTTCAGCCTCTTCAATTTGAAGCAGAAAGGAAACTGTTGTTTTAAAAGTGCCCTCTTTCCTTTGAGTAAAATATTAGCAACTGTTCATGGTGAAACAATGGACACAGATATACCAACCTCTTCCTGGGCATCCTGAAGGCATGCAAGCTTCCCTCACCATAAAAACAGCAATTCCATGCCATTTCCAAGACTGATTATGCCCTTTACCCTCATTTGTATCAGTCACCAGAAGAAGCCCTAAATTCCTTTGTTACCTCTCATCACATGCACTCTACTCCTTCATAGCCTGTCCTCACTTCTGTTTCTCAACCTAGCCCACTGGCCATCCCTGTCATCTGTGTTAATTCTTCTCACATTTCCCATCTAGAGTTCATCATTTCATGAGTTCTCTAGAGTTCAGTTCTTTCTATATACGCCCAAGGTGATTTCACTCAGACTTAGGGCTTTAAATATCATGTACCACATTTTATCTCTAGCCTGTATCTTTCTCTGAATTCTTATAAATGATCCTGCAAACACATAAATGCAACCTAATCCTCCTGCTATTTTCCCCAAATCAGTAGATGGTAACTATCCTTCCAGGTGCTCTCATTACCCACATCGAATCTATCACACAATGCACCTTCAAGTATGTCTACAATTGGAACTCTGCACCGTCTCCACACTGCTATGACTCACTCCTAAGTCACTACTACCTCTTACCTGGATTACTGCAATAATGCCTTTGCCTGCTCTCACAAGTGGCTTACTTCTAACCCCTTAACCATAGTAACCCTTTCAAAACAAGATACCTCATGTCACTCCTCCACGTGTTTTCCACCCTTTTCACAGTAAAAGTCTTCCTATGACCAAAACGGTCTACACGATCTGGTTCCTAATACTTTTCTGACTGCATCTTTCATCTGACTCACTCATGGTATCTTCCTGCTGTTTCTGAACACTCCAATCATGCTCTTGCCTCAGGCCATTGCATTTGTTGATCCTTTGACTTGTTTATGATTTGCTTCCTTATTTCTTCAGCTCCCTGCTTAACTACCACTTACCCATGAGTCCTTCCCTTAGTCATTACCTATATGAAACAGTATATATCACATACCCCCATTCCCTGTATTTCTTAACCTGCTTTATGTCCATAGCACTTCTAACCATCTATCATACTAATCTTTTTACTTGTTTATCTATTTCTTGTTTGCCAATTTGAGTGCTAGCTCCATGAATGCAGGAATTCATCTCTTATTTTCCTAGGCCAGTAAAAAAAAACAGAAGAGAAGGGATATGAAAAGTATACAGACCATGAATACAAACTATTAAGGAAGGGAGGATATAAGACAGGAAGTACAGTGAAAAGATGGCAAGGTCAAAATATAATAGATTCTGATGGGACCAAAGAGTTGCTTGCTGATCAAGAGGGAATAAGCTAGAAAGAAAGGAGATGGTGGTATTTTTGAACCACACAATTTAAACTTCTTCTTTTTTTTTTAAGTTTATTTATTTTTTTAGTAATCTCTACACCCAATGTGGGGCTTGAACTCACAACCCCAAGATTATGAGTCACACACTCCTGCAACTGAGATAGCCAGGTGCCCCTAAACTTCTGTCTTCTGATAAGTGTATTCTCCTTATTAAACTCGCAAAAAATCTGAGATTAAACAAACTCTAAAACTTGTTAGCCAGCCCTGAAAAAAGCATTTTCTCAAGAAACTTATATTTGCTAAGTACTGTTCACATAAGATCTAACTGCATCTTCAAGGGTTTACTATGTATAGCCTTCAAATAAAAGTTTTAGATATCACTTCTTGAATTCTGTACCCAAATCCTACTTCCCAAAAATTCTGCTTTGGTTTACACATCAGTATCGCATCAGTAGGTACCTCCTGCCTCTGTCTTCAACCCAAACTTCTTCCCTTAAACATTCTATCCACTCACACAATTTTAATCCGCAAATCTGTATTCTGCTAATACCTTTGCCAGCACTAGATCTTGACTCCTTGTTTCCCAAATAGCAACTAAACCCTTTGCCTTGCGCTCCAGTTTCCTAGGCTCCTATATTCTTACCCACAGCAGTCTAACTGTCTAGACACTAGCTGCTTACATCTATCACCTGCCAGCCTGAGGTTTCAATGTACTAAAGGGTTCAAGTTTGGAACACAGGTCTTTTTCTGACTGCTTCTGCTTTAGACAAGAAGCACCCTTTTTCATAAGACTAAACCTAGTACCCTATTTTCACTTAGTGGTTCAGAAGAATATCTATAGACTTTTGTCAATAGGAACAACAGAATTCCTTGGCGATTCTAATCCCTATGTTGATTTTCACTCATAAATTCCTTTGCTCTAGGAAACTGATTACCATCCTGATCCAGCTAAACACAGTGACTGTATTAAACTATGGAGAAAGATAAGGTAGATGGTGGGTAATAGCCACCTGATGGAACTTCTCTTCTAAACACTTACCTGAAACTGATTAATAAAGGGTGCTATATTCAATCCAAGAGTGCGTTCTGTTCCTTGAACAGCACTCTCTTCTACCAGTGTCTGTGATTCCACAAGCAACCCAAACATCAACACATATTGAGGAAAGATCTTGCCTCCAGATTGCAGCAAACACCTAGAGAAGGAAAAATGTTTTAAAAATCATCGTGATTCCCTGCATTTTATAAATACCAATAATTAATTCATAATGAATTGGTAAACTACAGATTGTACCTAATCTAATGGACTGTATGTTATTGGCTGGTTGTTCAGAGTGATAAACCACTGGAAATAATTTCCCAAAAAGTCAAAGTGGCCGCTGATCCATGAAAGAGAAAAACAACCAGTTGGCTTGATGGATGTAAGTCTTTAGATTCAGGAAGAGTAATCAATGGATGTTAAAACTAGTGGGTGAAAGTTTTATTTGGAAAAAGATATTTACATCGTCTCCAAGTATCGTCCCCACAAATGGCTTACTAGTTACAAAGGGAAAAACAGCAACTTACTATGGAAAAACCCAGTGAATACAACTTAAAACACACTGACCTAAATTAATATCAACAATCATGGGATAAAGCAATACTATATGCCTCCTAATGTGACAAAACTTCTGTGAGGAAAACTGAGGAAGACTGGGGAGAAAAAAAGGAATATAGGATATTACTGGGATAGGGAAATGTTTAATATAGACTATATGTTAAATAATAGTATCTTTATCAATGTTAAGTTTCCTGAATGTGATTTTATTGTGATATGTAGGGAAAAGCCTTTGTTCTAAGGAGATACACGCTAAATGTTAAACCGTGAAGGTTATAAAGACAAAAACAATAGTCTTATGTTCATTGTTACTATTCTTGCAATTTTTCTTAAGTTTGAAATTTTGAAATATTTCAAAATAAAAAGTTGATGGAAAACTTTATGATAAGTAAACAGACTGCTCTTGTAACAGCTCTCCCTAAAGATTAGGTCATTGGAAGCCAAGTCATAACTGGGTCATTTGATGAACATGGAATCAGCAAGGGAAGTTAGAGATGATTCCTAAGTATAATGCCATTAGACTGAGAAAAGTCATGATCTTAAACCAAGACAATCTCTCTTCAGTAAATAAATATAAGTACATCATCATTTACATTGTAGTAAGTCCTACATATTATAGATCAGCCTAAAAAAGGACTTCACAGTACTTTGCTCATTTTTGTTATTACTTTCCTATCAACTTCTAGTATTTTAGGTAAAGTCTAATAGAAATTAATCTCTATAATTAATAAAATTACACAGCTCTTAACAAAATTCCTGTCTATGTCTTTACCAAACCAGATAAAAATGTGTCTTCCTAAAAAACTGGAGAAATCTACCTGTTTTGCTCAAATGGATCAGGTTTATTCCTGATAATTCAATGGCACTAATTTTTCTGAAAAAATGATGAAGTTATCTCTAATTGTGATCCATTTAAATAGAGCCAGATCTAATCACTATTAAGATCACAATTTCTCAAATGACAGACCAGCCAGAGCTTTATGCTCTTGACTAAATTCCCTCCATCCCCAGTAACCACAAGAGGGTACTGTTCTATGAAATTTGCAAGCTGAAAAAGCACATACGGTTAGAAGTCAACCTTCTAACCATAAAAATCTATGGGGAAAAGGAAGGGAGGGCATTACATTAAATCATTTCAGAAAATTAGACTAAACAAAATATCAAAATTTTATCTTCTGAACCCTAAAAAGTCAGAACAGGCTGACTAGAGTACTAACAACTGTACTAGAGATAAATACTATACACAAAGGCAGTATATGATAATTATTTTAAAAGACCATGGTCATACTATTTTAATCTAAAATGTTATACAATGGGGCACCCGGGTGGCTCAGTTGGTTAAGCGTCCAACTTCGGCTCAGGTCATGATCTCACAGTTTGTGAGTTCGAGTCTCGCATCGGGCTCTGTGCTGACAGCTCTGAGCCTGGAGCCTACTTCAGATTCTGTGTCTCCCTCTCTCTCTACCTCTCTCTGCCTCTCTCTCTCTCTCTCTCTCTCTCTTTCTCTCAAAAGTAAATAAACATTAAAAAATTTTTAATATAAATAAATAAAATGTCACACAAATCCTTAACTCAATATTACTGTCACTAACAGGAATGCTCCTTAGTTATGTTTAGATAAAAGAGTAATTGCCTTGAAATTCTGCTTAGCTTTACTGACACTGTTTTGTTGTCACTTATACCACTGCAGCTGCCAGACTCCTCGATGGATCCTCTGCAAAGCCAAATAATACTTCTGAACCATC
This sequence comes from Panthera leo, assembly GCF_018350215.1. NCBI lineage: Eukaryota > Metazoa > Chordata > Mammalia > Carnivora > Felidae > Panthera > Panthera leo. Next base: position 79,486,820 of record NC_056682.1, on the reverse strand, counting down.
TGTGCCTTCAGCAGTGAGAAAATACGTTCCAACTCAAAAGTCTAACCATAAATGGCAAAAATTCTGAAGAAACTCTTCAGTTTCCTTGTGACCCAACACAAGATGTTTTTAAATGCGTTTTAAATTTAAAAAAAGAAAAGTACCAAGCTTTTAAACTTCTTCCTGTATTTTAATCTAGTATGACTGAGCAAAGTCTAAGAATGAAGATTTTAAAACAATGACTACAAAGAAAGGTAGCTAGAAACTAAATATTTGAGTCTGTGAAATGGCTCATTTTCCCTTGCCTTGTTTGGGGGTGCTCAGAGGAGTTCTAGTAAGACAGATGCCCTTATCCCAGATATAACTTCACCCTCTTTCACCAGTCATGAGACCTCCCCTCTGTTAAACACTGACCATTAATAACAGGAGGCCTGTGTGAGAAGTGTCTGCATACCTCTGTCCCCAGAATCAAGATAAGCCCGCCCATTCAGGTAAGGAGATTGAACAGTAGCTTGGGCTGAAGGAAAGAAGCACTGGTTCTTCACTGTTACTCAGGAGGTAGGGATTTGGAGGGGAGGGAACACTGGTTAAAACAATAATCATGGGCACTACTAGCATTTAGTGACCAGAGGTGCCAAACATCCTGCAATCCATAGGACAATCCTATATAAGAAAATTAAACCAAAACTGTCCCACCCAAACTTCCAATAGGACACCCGCCCCAACTAAGAAACACCAGGAAAAGGAGTTGGTAGCTTTATATGTTTCCCACTAATATAACTAATCATTCAGACAGAACACACTGCTCAATTGTTTTTATAACCAAACATGCTTTTTAAAAATCCTTTAAAGGTTACATTTAAATAAAATGTGACTGACTGAACGCTTTTCCACTAAAGATCAGGAACAAGAAAAGGACACCCACTTTCATTACTTCCATTCAATGTAGTCACTGTAAGTCCTAGGGGAAGCAATCAGGCAAGAAGAATAAAGGGCATCAAAGTTGGAAATGAAGAAGTAAAACTATCTCTGTGCATAAACAACATTATCATATATGTAAAAGCCTCTGAAGATTCCACATAAAAATATTACAACTAATTAATTCAGCAAAGTTGCAGGACATAAAACCAATACACACAAATTAGTGGTATTTTTGCAATTAATATGAACAACCCAAAAAGGAAATTTAGGAAACAATTTCACTTTCTATAGCGTCAAAGTAATAAAGTACTTAGGAATAAACTTAACGAAGCAGGTGGAAAAGACTTGTAAACTGAAAACTACAAACATTGCTGGAAGAAATTAAAGAAGACACAAATAAATCAAAAGATATCCCACATTCACAGACTAGAAGAAAATACTGTTGCTACCCAAAGTGAGCTATACAGATTTAATGCAGTCCCTTTCAAATCCCAACAGCATTTTTTACCAAAATAGAAAACCCCATCCTAAAATTATATGGAATTTCAAGGGATCCAGAATAGCCAAAACAATCTTGAAAAAGAACAAAGTTGGAAGTTTTATACTTCCTGATTTCAAAAGTTACTACAAAGTACAGGGAAAATGACCATATAAATAAAATGGTAGAAAAGGAAGCCTCAGATTCACCTCTTCCCACAGAGACACTTACTTACCCAAAACGGCACAGACTAGGGGCACTTGGGTGGCTCAGTCAGTTAAGCATCTGACTCTTGATTTCAGCTCAGGTCACGATCCCACAACTTCTGAGTTCAAGCCCCACCTTGGGCTCTACATTGGCAGTGTGGAGCCTGCTTGAGATTCTCTGTCTCCCTTTCTCTCTGCCCCTCCCCCACCTGAGCTCTCTGTCTCTCTCAGAAATAAACATGAAAAAAAAAAAAAAACCTAAAAAACACACAGACTAAACTGTTTCTGTGAGATACCTAGAAACTAGTTAAGAGGTTCCTGTACTCCAAGCCAGTACACGGCCAGAAAGAACTATATGGAAGATGATAGGAAAGTGTATCGCATTTACTTGCCACAGTCCCCAGCTACAGCACAGTACAATCAAGAGACAACCCCCAATTCCCAGCTTCTTGTTGGGGAGAGAAACAGAAGAATGGAACGTACATCCAACACTATGACTTTTGGGAGTGCTGCCCAAGGAACTGGTTTCTGTCTCACATGAAATCTAAGTGACAAAAAATGGGCGCCAGGCTGGGGCCCTCTGGTAGATTACAAAGGCGATGACTTGGCTTAAAGACCAGAGAGTCTGCAGTTCCACAGACAGTCATCAGGGTGAGCTCTGGTACTATGACTTGCTATAGCACCAAGGGAGCTGCAGTACTTCAGACCAATACTAGGGGAGCTCCTGAGGAGAAACCAGCAAGACTTCAATTAGCTGACACACAAAAGCCCCAAAGAAGCTACAAGCCCAGAAAAGGCTTGCAAGGTCTTCAGAATCTCTAGTCAGGCTGAATGGTAAAGGTCCTCCCTGTACAAAGCCTCCCTGTACAAAAACTGAGAGAGATGAGGCATTCTTCTAAAAGCTCAAGTCCTAACAAAAGTTAACGTGGCATACAAATACGGAAACATGGCGTAATCAAAGGACGTTAAATATCCAGAAATTGACCCTAATGAAACAGATAAAAGAATTAAAATTAACTATCATTAGGATGCTCAAATAAATGAAATGCAGAAAATGATGCATAAATAAATAGAGAATATCAACAAAGACATAGAAACTATAAAAAAGAACCAAACAAATTGTGAGCTGAAAAATAACTGAATTGAACATTTTACTAGTGGGATTCAACAGAGACTTGACCAGACATAATGATCAAATTCGAAAACAGACAAATGAGACTACATCAAACTTAAAAAATTCTGCACATCAAAGGCCTAAAGGACACAATCAACAGAGTGAAAAGGCAACCTATGAAATGAGAGAAAATATCAGTAAATCATGTATCTCATAAGGGGTTAACATCCAGGATATATAACAAACTCCTATAACTCAACTACAGCAAAAATCCGATTAAAAAATGGGCAATGGACTTCAATAGGCAGTTCTTGAAAGAAGATATAAAAATGACCAACAACAATATGCAAAAATGCTCAATATCACTAATCACGAGAAATGCAAATCAAACCATAAAACATGAGCCTACACCCATTAGGATGTCTACTATCAAAAGAACAGAAAATAAACAAATGTTGGTAAAGATGTGGAGAAACTGGAATCCTTGTGCACTGCTGATAGAAATGTAAAATGGTACAGCCATTATAAAAAAGATTCTGGAGATTCCTCAAAAAATTAAAAATAGAATTACCATATGACTCAGTTAATTGCACCTCTGGATATATATCAAAAGAACTGAAAGCAGGGGCGCCTGGGTGGTTCAGCTGGTTGAGCATCAGACTCTGGATTTCGGCTCAGGTCATGATCTCATGGTTTGTGAGTTCAAGCCCGGCATCCCTGCTTGGGATTCTCTCTCTCTCCCCCTCTCTCTGTCCCTCCCCTACTTGCACTCTTCCTCTCTCTCTCAAAAATAAATAAATAAACTTAAAAAAAAATCAACTGAAAGCAGAATCTCAGAGATTATTCACAGTAGCTAAAAGGTAGAATAACTCAAGTGTCCATCAATAGATGAATGGCTAATGGCATATTTATATAGTGGAATATTATGCAGTTTAAAAAAGAAGGAAATCCTGTTACATGTTACAACATGGGTGAACCTCAAGGACATTATGGTAAGTGAAATACATCAGTCACATAAGACAAATACCATATGATTCCACATATGAAGTATCTAAAGTACTCAAAATAATACAAAATAGACATAGAAATTGGAAAGGTGGTTGCCAAGGGCTTGGGGGGTGAGGGGAATTAGTGTTTTGTGGTTATAAAGTTTCAGTTTTGCAAGATGAAAAAGTTCTAGAGACCTATTGGTTACAATGTGAAAATACCTTAGTACTACTTAGCTGTATACTTAAAAATGGTTTAGATGATAAATTGAATGTTTCCCACATAAAAAAAGAATTAGTTACTTAAAAACAAACTTATTATGAAGCTACAGTAATCAAACCAGGATGGTACTGGCATAAAGGGAGACATGTAGATCAATGAAACAGAATTCAAGAGTTCAGAAATAAACCTTGACATATACGGTGAAATGATTTTTGCCAAGGGTATCAAGAGCATTCGATGTGGAAAAGACAGTCTTTTCTATTAACAGTGTTTGGAAAACTGGATATCCACACTCATAGGAGTGAAGCTCCGCCCTAACTATATACCATATACAAAAATTAAGTCAAAATGGATCAAAGACCTAAATGTAAGACCTAAAACTATAAACACTCTTAGAGAAAACATGAGAGAATAGTTTTAGGCCACAGAATCTGACAATAATTTCCTGGATATCAAACCAAAAGCACAGGCAACAAATTTAAAAAAAAAAAAAAAAAAGTGGACTGTATAAAAATTTAAATTTCTGCACATCAAAAGACACTTTCAGGGCACCTCAGTTAAGCATCTGACTTCAGCTCAGGTCATGATCTTGTGATTTGTGGGTTCCAGCCCCACTTCAAGCTCTGTGCTGACAGCATGGAGCCTGGAGTCGCTTCAGATTCTGTCTCCCTCTCTCTCTCTGCCCCTCCCCGCTCCTCTCAAAAATAAACATTAAAAAAACAAAAAGATACTTTCAATAAAGTAAAAAGGCAACCAACCCACAGAATTGGAGAAAATATTTGTAAATTATCTGATAAGGAATTAATATCCAAATACATAGAGAATTCCTAAAAATAAAAAAAAAAAGTCTGACTCAAAAATTGGCAAAGAACTTGAAAAGACATTTTTCCAAAGAAGATATAAAGATAGCCAATAAGCACTTATTTTAAAAAGCTCAACAACACTAATAGGGAAATGCAAATCAAAACATTAAGACATCATCTCCCACCCAGTAGGAGAGCTACTACAAAAAAAAAAAAAAAAAAAAAAAAAAAAAACAGAAAATAACAAGTGCTGGTGAGGATTTTTTTTTTTTTTTTAAACGTTTTTATTTATTTTTGAGACAGAGAGAGACAGAGCATGAACGGGGGAGGGTCACAGAGAGACAGAGACACAGAATCTGAAACAGGCTCCAGGCTCTGAGCTGTCAGCACAGAGCCCGACGCGGGGCTCGAACTCACGGACTGTGAGATCATGACCTGAGCTGAAGTCGGACACTCAACCGACCAAGCCACCCAGGCACCCCACAAGTGCTGGTGAGGATTTAAACCCTGTGTACTGCTGATGGGAATATAAAATTGTACATCAAGTGTGGAAAGCAGTATAGCAGCTGCTCAAAAAATTAAAACTAGAATTACCATATGATCCAGCAATTCCACTTCTGGGTATATACCCAAAAGAATTTCAAGCAGGGTCTGAAAGATATTTGCATTCTCATGTTCATTATTATTGTTATTCACAATAGCTAAAAGGTGGAAGTAACCCAAGTGTCCATCAATGAATGAATGAATAAGCAAAATGTGATATATACATACAATGCAATATGATTCAGCCTTAAAAAAAAAAGAAGTTCAGGGGCGCCTGGGTGGCTCAGTCGGTTGAGCGTCCAACTTGGGCTCAGGTCATGATCTCACAGTTTGTGAGTTCGAGCCCCACGTCAGGCTCTGTGCTGACAGCTTGGAGCCTGGAGCCTGCTTCAGATTCTGTGTCTCCCCCTCTCTGTCCCTCCCCTGCTCATGCTCTGCCTCTGTCTCTCAGTAATAAATAAACATTAAAAAATTTAAAAATAAATAAATAAATAAAATTAAAAAAAAAGAAGTTCTGACACATGCTACAACATGGATGAACCTGGAGGACATTATTCCAAGTGAAATAAAGACAGTAACAAAAATATATAGTATGGTTCCAGTCATATGAGGTAGTCAAACTCATAGAAGCAGAGACTAGAATCATGATTGTTAGCTGCTGGGGAGTGGATGGAATGGGGAGTTATTGTTTAATGTGCAGAAGGTTTCATTTTACAAGATGAAAAGAGTTATGGGGATAATTGAAGGTGATGATGGTTGCACAACATTATGAAAATATTTAATACCACCAAACTGTACATTTAAAGATAGTTAAGATGGTAAATTTTATGTTATGTGCATTTTACCACAATAAAAAAAATTTGAAAAAGAATTAAAACTGAAGATAAAATAAACCATTAGGTAAAGTGTCTTTCTAAATAAGTCAAACTTCATTTGTGTTAAAAATTCATAGAGCTGAAATTCCTTCCAAGGTGGCTAATGCAATATCCCTCATTTTACAGATGAGGAAAACTGAGGATGAGAGTCTGTATTATGTGATTTATAGAAAATTTCACTACTTCAGGAATTCATTAACAAATGTGAGACTAGCTCTGAACCCTTTAAGCACCACATTCTGGGCGCCTCGGTGGCTCAGTCGGTTAAGCGGCCGACTTTGGCTCAGGTCATGATCTCACGGTCCGTGAGTTTGAGCCCCGCGTCGGGCTCTGTGCTGACAGCTCAGAGCCCGGAGCCTGTTTCAGATTCTGTGTCTCCCTCTCTCTGACCCTCCCCCATTCATGCTCTGTCTCTCGCTGTCTCAAAAATAAATAAACGTTAAAAAAAAAAAAAAAAGTTGGTTAAGCACCACGTTCTAAACTCTATCGAGTATATCTGATTAAAATTTTATGTGCATGTATGTATGTATTTGTGTCAAATCTCTGTATCCCCATAATTTGTGATATGTACAAAACTGTTTTGAAGAAAAAAAAAGTGGTGATTTTTATTTGTTACTCCATAAGAAGAGCTTGGCTAACAAAAGAAAATGTATATAGAACCTAAAATATAATTACCCATAGAATCACTTTTTCCTGGTTTTGTCAAATGTTTTTTTCTTCAATAGATAATCTGCCTTTGCTATTGCAATCTGGTCTGTATTCCCTGCTTTTCCTATACTACAAAACAACCCATATATACACCACAAAATCCAAAATCTATAACATTCATTTTACTCAAACTTGGATCCCCAAACGTTAAATATTGCCATCTTTTCAGATCTGAGCAGCATGACCAAAGGTCTTTGAAGCTTAGCCAAATTTGCTTTCAGTATTAAATATTAGGGTCAAGTTTGCCTCCAGCAACAACACTGAAGGGAAAATCTCTTAGGGAGATAACTGTACTATAAAATAAAGATTTTAAGACCTAAGAGGACTGGGATTGTTCATCAGAAGCACTCTGCTCAGGGCACCTAGGTGGCTCAGTTGGATGAGCATCTGATTCTTGATACCTGCTCAGGTCATGATCTCACTGTTTGTGAGATTGAGCCCCGAGTCAGGTTCTGTGTTGACAGTGTGAAGCCTGCTCGGGATTCCCTCTCCCTCTTTCTCTGCCTCTCCCCCACTTGTGCACATACACACTCTCTCAAAATAAACATTTAAAAAAAAAATTTTTTTAAAGAAGCACCCTGCTCTCCCAACATATCATCAACTGTGTACTATATATCTCTTAAAGATACGTCTTATTAAGATGTGATTTGAGGGGCGCCTGGGTGGCTCAGTCGGTTAAGTGTCCGACTTCAGCTCAGGTCACGATCTCGCGGTCCGTGGGTTTGAGCCCCGCGTCAGGCTCTGGGCTGATGGCTCAGAGCCTGGAGCCTGCTTCCGATTCTGTGTCTCCCTCTCTCTCTGCCCCTCCCCCATTCATGCTCTGTCTCTCTCTGTCTCAAAAATAAATAAAACCTTAAAAAAAAAAATGTTTTTTTAAAAAAGATGTGATTTGATTTTTCCCTATTTACCCTGAATGTCTTATCCGTTCTTATAGATCTCTGCTTAATTCTCTATATCATACATAGACAGTCCAATCTCAAAGCAGGCTCTCTTCTTCACACCTACAGAGCAGGGATTCCTTTAGACCAAAAACAACGAGTAATGACATGCACACAAAGAGAAAGGCATAAAGTCACATGTCCTGAAAAGCAATGCTTAGAAACATACTATGATCATAACTCATCTGTACAGTTATGCCATTGAAGAACTAAACCAATTTATATCAATTTAAGCTCAAAATACAAAAGTTGCATTTTGTGTTTTACCTGGATATTGCAGCTTTTTCCATTATTTCCTGCTGAATGAGCCCAGATGGCTCAATGACATCCAGTATAATTATACTCCACAACTTGTCTGATTTTGGCCTTTGCAACACAGCAGATTCATCTTCCACATGTCTCAGCCAAAACTCAAGTGTTTCTTTAGGAAAGTGATTGGCTTCAGATATGAGGTCCAGAGTTATACGATGTTGGTCTTTCTCCACAGAACTGTAAGGTTTAACCTGCCCAAGTGTGCCAGCAATTATGGGCAGAATGGAGAAGCCTTCGGAAACATCTAACACATAGAATGGTTCAGGGATGCTCTCTTCTGAATTACTCTGTCCACTTCCACAGCTCATCTCGTTATTCTGGCAGTGAGTATCCATGGCCTGACACAGTTTCTCTGGAGTCAAGGAAGACAACACTTTTCTCATTGCCATTTTAAAGCTTTCATGATAGAGGTTGTTATTAAGCAAAGCAATTTCTGTGGATTCCAATATACATGTCTGCTCCATAGCATCTGGTTTGCTGGTCTGAAGGTTAGCCAGGGCACTACAGAGTTCAGCTTCACTTCCTAAGGAGAACAAGTCTTTATCCTTGCAAAAATCTTTTCCAACATCCATTTCATGTTCTGAACTGAAAACACTGATATTCTGGATTCTTAAGTAACAATCTTGACAAGACACTTCCATCATCACCTGGTCCCCAGATTTTATCCAGTAGTCTCCATAAAACAGTAAGAAAGAAAGAAAAATTGTAATTAATATATTTATAAGTCTAAGAATCATACAAATACTTCCACCCTCCCCTCATTTTGAAATCACTACAGGAAAGATTACATCTATTGATTTAATAGAATTAAGTGAATCAATTTATTCATGTCCTACAAAAAAACTAGGAAAAATCCCTACAGCTTTACTTAGTGAAAAACTTAAGTTTGAAGATTCAATTAACTAATGGCATAATAGATTCAAGAGCTCCATTACTGGACCCCAACTATTAGTTTTATAGTGCCTTTACTGCAATCACTAGGTATCATGTCCCCATATTATGGAGTGGGGAAAGGGGTACAGGAGACTCCAAATCCTCTTCAGTAGTGAAGCGAATAACAAAGATAAATAAAAGTCAGGGATCAATACCAAATCTCACTTTAGCTTAAAGGAGCATTCTTTTCTCTAACAGCAATTTCCAAAAAGAACAAGGCAGCATTCAATAGAACCTTGTCAGTAATATTTCTGTTTATATTTAAACGTTCTTTCATGTTTAGGAATTTGATAATATAAGGAAGGACTAAGTCCTACAATAAAGAGTGTATCATGGTCTTATCCATGAACTTTCAAACTTGGTAAAACTTTAAAATGTGCATGTATAATCACAATTTCTTCTTATCAGCATTTAGATATGGTTGAAAATACAAATTATTCTTTTGTTTACACATTTAAAATGTCCTTTCCCTAAGAAGGATTAAAATTTTTAAATCCCATCTAAGTTACTATAAGAAAGTTAGAATAAACAAAATAACAAATGAAAAGATGTGCAACATCACTAATCATCAGGGAAATGCAAATCAAAACCACAGTGAGATATAACCTCACACCTGTCAGAATGGCTGAAAAAAAAAACACAAGAAACAAGTGTTGGCAAAGATGTGCACTGTGGGTGGGAATACTGTGGAAAATAGCATGGAGGTTCCTCAATAAATTAAAAATGTAATTACCCCTGCTGGGTATTTATTCAAAGAACACGAAAGCACTAATTCAAAGGGATACACACACCCCTATGTTTATAGCAGCATTATTTACAATAGTCAAGGTATGGAAGCAGCCCAAGAGAACACTGATAGATAAATGGATAAAGAAATGTGGTATAGAAGAGAGGTGGGCTGGGGGATGGGTTAAATAGGTGATGGGGATTAAGGAATACACTTGGTATGATGAGCACCAGGTGATGTATGGAGGTATTGAATAAGTTTAAATAAAAACTTAGAAAAAAAAGATGTGATATATACATACAATAGAATATTACTCAGCCATAAAAAGGAATGAAATCTTGCCATTTGCAGCAATATAAATGGATCTACAGAGTATAATGCTTAAGAAATAAGTCAGTCAGAGACAAATACCACATGATTTCATTCATACGTGGAATTTAAAAAACAAACAAACAAAGAAAAAAAAAGAGACAAACCAAAAACAGACTCTTAACTATAGTGAACAAACTTATGGTTACCAGAGGAGAGGGAGGTGGATGGATGGGTGAAATAGGAGGTGAGAATTAAGAATATATTTATGATGGGGTGCCTGGATGGCTCGGTGCATTGAGCATCTGACTCTTGATCTTGGCTCAGGTCATGAACTTATGGTTTCTAAGATCATGCCCTCCATCAGGCTCTGCACTAACATCATGGAGCCTGTTTGGGATTCCCTCTCCCTCTCTCTCCTCCCTTCCCCTACTCACATGCATGCACATGCATACATAATCTCTCTCAAAATAAATAAGCATTAAAAAAAGAGTATATTTATGATGAGCTTGAATAAAGAATTGCTGAATTATCACATTGATGATCTGAAACTAATGTAACACGGTATGTTAATTATACTGGAATTATAGTTTTAAAAATAAAACAAATAAAGAAAAAATGCCACTTACTGAGTGCCAGTTGCTATGATAGGCATTTTACATCCATTATCACTGATAATCCCTACAACAATCCTACCAAGTAGGCAGCAGCATCCCATTTTTATACATCACATAATAACAGCTCTGAGACATAACCAGCAAGGCTAGCCAGAGAGTCAGTAGCAGTGCTAAGACTTGAATCCCAAATCTACCTGACTGATTCCAAAAACACCATACTAGCCGCAACACTATACTCATCCCATGACTTAATGGTCTTGCCAAATTAAATCCTTGACTAGGAGACTAAACAGAAATAGAAACTTATTACCTCCCAGTTTAAAACAGGTATAATTTTTCTATGCAATACAACTTACGTGAACTACACTAAAACCCATCAAATTGCTGGCAAAAAAATTTCTACAGAAAAATATCCTTAACATAGAACTTCTCTAAGGAAGTCCATGAATTTATGAGCCCTCTAAAACTGTAAAATGTTGTTTATATGTGTGTGTATGCATTTCTACGACTCGTGGCTCCACAAATGCCATCAGATTCTAAAAGCAGGAAGCACTCCTGCACTAGTACTTTTCTACCATGTTCTATAAAAAATGGACTAGCATTCTATTATCTGCTGATAACCAGAGTAATCAGAGCTGAAGAAATTTAACGATAGACATTTTTGAATGGTATGCAGCAATTATGTTTTATTCTCTTTTCTTAACTATATATATTAACTATTTAAAACTACTTTTTAAAAAAGAAAGTTCTGAAAAACTTAACCAATCTCCCTCAACTGGAAACTTCATATTCAAAGTAAATTTTCTTACACTGATTGAAATGCTTAGAAGATTAAAGCAACAAGACTAAACAAACACACCAACAAACAAACAAAAATTAGACAAGATATACCTGCAAGGTCATGGACGGGGTAGACAGCCTGTTCCCAACATGTTTCCTCACTAGGACTTGTGGATAAACTGTGTTCATCATCAAGCTGGAGTACAAACCAAACCACAATAGCATCTAGTATGCCTTCTTTAATCACAGGAATACCAATTTTACCAGATTTTTTAGTTGCAAGACTTTTTAATTCCTGACAAAAATGTAAAAGGAATGAAAGCAGTTTATATATGCAATATATACATGCCCTACTATTACATCTCTTTCTATTTCTGTAAGTTCTCAGATCTGCCCAGCATCACTGGGGGAATCAGTATCTTGACACACCTATAGCCATTTAAGGCATACTAAATGAGAAGCTCCAATCTACCACAGTGGAAAACTGTGGAACTATTAAAAACAATGAGGCAGAGTGAGTGGGTGGCTCAGTCAGTTGAGCATACGACTTTAGCTCAGGTCATGATCTCACAGTTCGCAAGTGAGAGCTCTGCATAGGGCTCTGTGCTGCCAGCACAGAGTCCGCTTTGGATCCTTGTCCCCCTTCTGTCTCTGTCCCTCCCCCGCTGTGCACAAGCGTGTGCACGCTTTTTCTCTCCCTCAAAAATAAACATTAAAAATAAAATGAGGCACATACATAATACTGATGTAGAGACAAATCCAGGATATACTGTTGAACGAAGGAAGTGAATGGCAAAGAAATAGGGATTGTTTTTGAAAACATGAGCACATGAGTGTGTGTGTGTGTGTGTGTGTGTAGAAACACAGAAAAGCAAGTCTCAAAAGATATACTTCAAATTGGTGATCTGAGAAAGTAGGACCTAGATTTAAAAAAAGGAAGGGGTGCCTGGGTTGCTCAGTTGGTTAAGTGTCACACTCCTGATTTTGGACGCTCAGCCTGGAGCTCTGAGCTGCTTGGGATTCTCTTTCTCTGTCCCTCCCCCAGCAGCATGCATGTGTGTACTCTCTCTCAAAACTAAATAAATAAAGCTTAAAAAATAATAAAATAAATTAAAAAGGACGACATATACTTTTTATTCTATTCTTCTGTATTACTTGAAAGTGTTAAAACAAGCAGATGTTACTTGAAATTTAACTGTGGCAAAGAAAAATTAATGTAAACTGTGGCAAAGAAAAATTAACGTAAGAAAATCTCAAAATAAGGACAGCTTTGGGGTATTTAGCAACTATAATCATGTTGATCCCTACTGTACAGTTATATCAGAAAAGAAATGCTCTTGAAGCTCAGCCTCAGTAATCAAAGTGTTAATGTAGCTCCAAACCACCTCAAGAAAAATCTAGTAACAATTAATAAGGGATTAAATTATATTAAATGCATTAAATTATAAAGATCTTAGGCTAAAATGACCTTCACAAAGTGTTCTGTGCTCACGCAGGTTTCATCTAATCTGACTTAAAGACCTTCAGAGAAGGACTCGATGTGACCTTTTTTCATTTCCTTAGGCACTTCCTTTGTGTAGCACAGCCTCCCACCACCTACCAATACACACACACAGACACTTAGGGCCATCAACTTGTCCTGGTTTGCTCAAGACTGTTCTAGTTTTGTTTTTTTTTTTAATTTTTCTTAATGTTTATTTATTTTTGAGAGAGAGACAGAGTGAGACACAGCACGAGCAGGGGAGGGGCAGAGAGAGAGGGAGGCACAGAATCCGAAGCAGGCTCCAGGCTCTGAGCTGTCAGCACAGAGCCCGAAGTGGGGCCCGAACCCAGGGACTGCGAGATTATGACCCGAACCGAAGTCGGACCCTCAACCAACTGAGCCACCCAGGTGCCCCAAGACTGTTCTAGTTTTTAAAAATGAAAGTCCCGCGCCTTGGGAATCTCTCATTTTTGGGCAAACTGATATGGGTGCTCGCCCTAATACACATACAATCTAGAGATCTGGATTACTGTTCATTTCAAGGAATACTGTTAACTTAAAACGACAGTACAACATTGAGAAAAGTCAGAAAGCTCTAGGTTATAACTCTTGCATTCACACCTGCATAATCTGAGGAAAATGAATGTAAACAAAAGTTCTCTCATCTGTACAGCCCAAGGATAAGTATAACTATATTGCAACACTGTTGTAAAAGCAATCTAAGAACACATGTGAAAGCACCTGGCACATTATACATTCCCAACAAACTTTAGGGATTTTCTTCCTATGTATTTAAAGTAAATAATTTCAGGAGAAACTACTGGCTACCATTTAATCATTTTCCTTACATATAGTAAACAGAATCCCATGCAAACTCATAAAATAAGACTGTTCTATGTAGTACTTTAAACAATGCATGAAATTTAATGCTCAAAATTGTAACTTTTTTTTTTTTTTTACCTGAAGATTGTTGAAATCTACTGTCATAATTTCAAAGCACTCTGTCAAAGCCAAATATCCCCCAGGAACTCGACTCATCTTTTCAGTTGTATATGGTTCCACTGTCTCTTCAGTATCCACAGAAGAACAAGCTGGACTCTGAAATTTCACATTTGTTGGTAAACAGATCCCAGCAACATCCTTAGTACACACCCTGGTAAGAGGGAAAATGAGAAGCGGAAGGGAGAAAGATGGGGTGGTTTTTTTTGTTTTTTTGTTTTTAGAATTGAGTCGAGAAAAAATAAACAAAAATGACATAAAAACTTTATTGGCAAAGGTTTCTTAAACACAATACATACACAATCACTAACTATAAAGGAAAACAAATGAAAAATAGATCTACATTACAATTAAGAACTCCGTTCATCAAAAAATACTCAGCTTTAAGAAAGTAAAAAGGCACATTGAGTAGAAGCAATTTATAATACACCTATTCAACAAAGGGCTCATATCCAAAATATATTTTTAAATTTCTACAAATAAAAGAAAAACAAAAACGGGCAAAAGACTTAAACAGACAGTTCACAAAAGAGCATATCTAAATGGCCAAAAAGCATACAAAAAGTTGCTCAGTCTCACTAGTCACCAGGGAAATGAAGTTAACATACTGCACAACCACCAGAATGGGGAAAAGGGAAATGTCAGTACCAGGTGTTGGTGAAGACACACTAGGATCTACACTAGAAGTCTAATACACTATTGGTAGGGGTTTAAAATTAGTAAGACCACTTTGGAAGACTTTTCTTAGTACCTACTCAAGCTGAACATACCCATTCTAGATTCATTCTTAATATAGGAACCTGAAGGTATGTGGCTTTTCTACTTCTGGGAATACAGCCAACAGAAATTCATGTATACAATCACCAAAAGACTGTCCAAGAATGTTTATAATTGTACTACTTCTAATAATCAAAGAACTGGATATAATGTAAATATCCATCAACAGTAAAATGGGCAAATGTCTTGGTATATTTGTACAGTGGCATACCGTACATCAATGAGAATGAACAAGCTACACACCAGTGGATATGGATACTGAAAAAAGGCCAGGCACAAAAAAAACCATTCTATATGACCCCACTTGTACAAAATTCAAAACAAGCAAAATAATCTATGATGTCAGAAGTCAGGATAGCAGCTATGGTGTCAGAAGTCAGGATGGCGGGTTTCTACCTAGGGACTTTGTGGGGTGGTGGTAAGGTTCTGACCATTGATCTGAGCATTAGTTACACAAGTGCATCAACTTCATGAAAATTCATCACACCATAAATTTATGGTTCATGCACTTGCTATAACAATGTTCTGATGTCAATAAAATTCTACACTGAAAAGAACACTTCATGAGCATTTAGCAGCACAATTTTATGAAAAAGAAGGACTCCAGAGGAGCCCAGTGGCTCACTTGGTTAAGCATCCAACTCTTGATTTCAGCTCAGGTCAAGGTCGTGAGATTGAGCCCTGCATCAGGCTCTGAGCTGAGCATGGGGCCTGCTTGAGTTTCTCTCTCTCCCTTTCTCCTCTCCCTCTACCCCTCCCCTGCCTGCACAGGCTCACTCTTGCTCTTTCTCTCTCTCAAAAAAACAAAAACAAAACTCCGATCTTCTCTCATCTCAGAGGTGTTCATTTATTGGTCTATCTGCCCTTACAGGGTTGAGGTTGAGTTGTGTACTTCTAGAAATTATTTTATTATACTCTCAAAAGATGAATGAAACTATTAATGATTTTAATAACTCAGAAGTGTTACAGAAACAAAAAGGATATGACAACTTCCTTTTAATTTCTTATAAAATACATGAATATAAATTTATCAAAACTCATGATCACATGGTTGATGGGTCCAAGCCCTGTGTCAGGCTGTCAGGCTCTGAGCTTATAGCACAGAGCCGGATTGGATTCTCTCTCCCTCTCTCTCTCTCTCTGCTCCCCCCTGCTCAGGTGTGTGTGTGTGCGCGCTCTCTCTCTCTCGCTCCCTCTTTCTCTCCCTCTCTCTCTCTCTCTCTCTCAAAATAAATAAATAAACTTAAAAAAAAAAAAAAAAAACCATACCACAGGGTGCCTGGGTGGCTCAATCAGTTAAGCATCTAACTCGTGATTTTGGCTCAGGTCATGATCTAACGCTCATTTATTCCTGGGGGGGGGGGGGGGGAGGCAGGGAGGGGCAGAGAGAGAGGGAAGAGAGAATCCCAAGCTGGCTTGGCATTGTCAGTGCAGAGCCCAATGTGGGGCTTGATCTCACAAACCGTGAGACCATGAGCCGAGCCGAAATCAAGAGCTGGATGCTTAACCAATTGAACCACCCAAGCATCCCAATAAGAAATTGGTTTTAAAAAATCATGCAGCATATCTATTAACATGAAGAGGCTCACAAAGAAAAAGCATATATATTTATTGATATTTTTAAAACAAAATTAAATTTATACACACATACACATTTACTTACAGAGCTGACATTCAACCAGGCACACTAATTCAGCCTATCTGCTAATTAAGGCCACTGTTTGGCTGATGCTCTATGCCCTACCAACCACTAAACATTTTTACTTATCACCCCGTAACATGCATAGAGAATAAGGAAGAATATACAATAAAGATGAACAGTAGTTATCTAATGGTGAGGAGTTTAGGATAATTTTTATTTTCTTCTTTTACTCATCACTATTTCTTAAAATAATTATATGTTACGTTTACTACTATTAAGTTATAGGAAGGGGACCTCTTTAAAAAGTCCTAATAAAATAAGGATCAGTATTTTAGCAAGATAAAATATTTTTTAATGCTCAAGAAAAAAAATAACCAAGAGGCTTCTATGACTAAAAATATTTAATATCACATTTTCACTTGTGTCATATTTGATAAGTAAATCTTAGAATTTCCAGAGCAGAAACTTCCTAAAATTTCATTCTACATAACCACAAAACATTATAATATCAATAAAGTTATTAAGAGGGAAATAGGAGAATAAAATAAATTATTTTCACACTGGAAATTTTTATTTCACTTTCATCTGAAATCAGTCTGAACTTAATATTTTTCTATATGAATCTATCACACATCAAAAAGATACCTAATTTGGGGTGCATGGGTGGCTCAGCTTGGGATTCTCTCTCTCCCTCTCTTTCTCTGCCCCTCCCCTGTTCACACACTTGCATGCTTTCTCTCTCTCTCCCTCTCTCTAAATATAAACAAACTTAAAAAAAACAGATACTAAGTTGTATCAAAATTAATTTTCCACTAAAAAATCTAAAGCTGGTTTTAATTCTTTCTTTAAAAGAAAGAAAGGGGAGCTGGTGGCTCAGTGGGTTGAGTGCCTGACTCTTGATTTCAGCTCAGATCATAATCCCAGGGTCATGGGATTATGGGCCCTGTGTTAACCTCAACTCAACTCGTGCTCCATCCTGAGAGTGGAGCCTACTTGGAATTCTCTCTTTCTCTCTCTCCCTCTGACCTTCCCACATTCACACACTCTCTCTCAAATTAAAAAAAATAATAATTTTAAAAAATTTTTAAATAAATAAAAGAAAAAGGCAAAAAGGGAATTAAGACTGGAATAAACATCATGAATTTAAAGGTCACAAAACTACAAATTCTCATCCAAATAAATATTCCCTAAATAACCTTTCAAGGACAGTCTACTCCTTAAAATTACTGTTTTCTAATATTTACTACTTAAATAATCACTTACCTATGATGTCTTCTTATTTCTGCACATTCTACTGCCATTCCATATAGAACAGCACTTGCTGGTATAACTTTCCCATACTTTTCACAATTACCATTTTCACCTCTGGTCTAAAAATATAACAATAAAAATTATATTCAGTTATATGTATGCAAAAATATGTGTGCATGATTATGAGAAAGAAAATTAATTTTTAAAAAACCTTAAAAGCAATGGGTAAGGATAAACAACTTAAGGAACTTTTTCTTTAAAAAGCTTCTTTTGGGGTGTCTGGATGATTCAGTTGGTTGAGCATCCAACTCCTGATTTCGACTCAGGTCATGATCCCAGGGTCTTGGGATTCTCTTAAGACTCTCTCTCTCTCCCTCTGCCCCTCTTATGCATGCCCTCACTTACGCACTCTCTCTCTAAAAAAAAGTAAGTTTCTTTTCTGGGGCACCTGGCTAGCTCAGTCAGTACAGCATGTGAATCTTGATCTCAAGAGTTGTGAGTTCAAGCCCCATGTTAGGTACAGAAGATTGCTTAAAAATGAAATCTTTTTAAAGACTGTAATTAAAAGTTTCTTTTGTTAACTAGACTCATGGTGATCATTTCATAATATATACCAGTTTTGAATCATTAATTCTACACCTGAAATTAATGTAATGTTATATGTCAATCACACCTAAATAAAGAAGTTTGTGTATGTATATACACATACAGTGTGTGTTTATATATCATGTATGTGTGTATATATATGTACACATACATTGGAATATTAGCCATAAAAGAGAATGAAATCTTGCCATTAGCAACAACATGGATGGGTCTAGAGGATATAATGCTAAGTGAAATAAGTCAGAGAAATACCATATGATTTCACTCATATGCGGAATTTAAAAAACAAAAGAACAAAAAAAGAGACAAAAAACACCCTTAAATACAAAAAATAAACTGGTGGTTGCCAGAGGATAAATGGGGGGGGGGGGGGGGGGGGGGGGGGAATGGGTGAAACAGGTGAAGGAGATTAAGACTACACTTATTATGATGAGTGCTGAATAATGTATAGAATTGCTGAATCATTATATTGTACACCTGAAACTAATATAACACTATGTATGTTAATTATATTTGAATAAAAACACAGTATTTAAAAAAATCAAAAACAATGAATGGGATCCCATGTTAACACTAACTTTATTTTTTTTAAGCTTATTTTACTTTCATTGCTATATGTATGTGTGTGTATACATTAATTTTTTTCATCAGTACAAATAGGAAAAGGAGGGTAGCTAGGAAGTCTGTATACAGCAACAAACTGTTGGGTATGGCTAACAGAGAAGCCAAAATCACTAATTTTTTTTTAAATCATTATTACCTAGTTGAAAAACAACCTCTCTTCTTTTTAAACTTTAATTAGGTATTTTAAATTCAAATCATTTTCTGTAAATAGTAAATTCTTGTTAAAAGCCTTTCATTCACATTACCTATTACAAAAACCAAATCGACAATTTGTGGGCCACATTAGAGGATTTCATTGCAAAACATAAGTTGGCAATTTTAAGAGTTGGTCCTGTCCAATCAATTGGTACGTAAAACATATACAAAGCCAGTTACCAATATCCCTTTTGATAATTTGCCAAACTCCAATCAGTGAGGACTGTGAGACTGAAAGCACTTCCCTTTCTCAACCCTACTCAAGAATTCCACAATGCCGGTCCACAATGTAAGCTTAATTACCATGAATTCCTTCTTGGAGTGTTTTTGCCTGAATACCCCATTTGGGTACACAAGCGTACGTTATATGATTAAATGTGGTTTTTGCATGGATTTCTTTCCACCTACAAAGTATACACCTTGACAGGATGTATAGTAAAACCTTGGATTGCATATAAGTTGTTCTGTGAATGTTCCACAAGATGAGCAAACATTTTTAATAAATTTTAACCTGATAAATGAGCAATGTCTTGTAACACAAGTAGTACATGACACCGAACATCACATGATCACAACTAAGCCAATGGTTCTTCTTGCTCTCTCTCTCTCTCTCTGCGGGATTATGGGTGATCGTCTCCCATGCTCAGGTGCTCCATCTCAGGCCGCAGTGTTTGGCAGAAATCAGTAATTTTTCAGAACGTTGGAAGGTGTCCACAACTGGCACTAGTGTATTTTTTGTCACTTTATAAAGCACCTATGGATAGTCCTTCGCTTTTCCACACAAGAGTAAGCTTAGGAATGCTTTCCTTCATTCTAGGTCAAGATGCCTACAGATATAGACCCTTTCCTCTGTTGCCTTATTGCCAGTTACATTAAATACAGTATACGACAAGAATTTATTGATACTGTAGTCAACATCCGTATGAGCATATACAATGGCTCCCATGCAGACAAAGATTCCACTGAGCCAATAGATAGCAGTGATACCATTACTGACAATGAAAGGCACCCTACACAATAACGCTCCTCTCTCGTCTCCCCCACACCAGCCATGAAGGTTTTCGAAGGTAAGTGCAGGTTATTTTTCTTTATATTTCGTATTTTCTTTATTATTTTGTATCATGCTACAGTAACGTAATCATTTTTGTATGAATATTTTTGTGTTGTGGGACAACTCATCTGAGTTTCCACTATTTCTTATGGGGAAATTCACTTTGATATATAAGTGCTTTGGATTGCAAGTATGTTTCTGGAATGAATTATGCTCACAAACCAAGGTTTTACTGTATTTCATACTGCTTTGCAAATACACGAGGGGTTCGATAAATACCTATTGCAATAATGAATTCTTAATCAAATTTAAGTGTTTTCATGCTGCTTACCTTTGGCTGCAAAAGTAAATGCTCCCATGCATGAATTAAACTCTCCACAATTCCTTCTCCAAATAAACCTGCATCGACAGTTTCTGTTACAACTAGGGACACTCTATAGAATGATTTTTTAAAGATATATGTAAGTAAAATATCATGCTATTTATGTAAAGATTTCAAAGCTGAGAGAAGAAAGGAAGAGTATATTATAGAAACAGTCCATATATAAAATTTTCTAATACATTTCATTTTTTATTTTCTACCCACAAATCTTAAGGAACTTGACTCTACTGTTCCTCAGGCTCCTCTGTTCTCCACTGACACCTTCTGGGGGTGGAGAGACACACAACCTTCCCTTGACCCTGCTACCTCCTCAGGCTCTTCTTTCATTCCCTAAATCCTTAAGAGTGCTTCATAGCCAGTCCCCTCCTTGATGTCAACACTCCATAAAAATATTGTCATAAATAATTCCCTTACTTATCAAGATGATTCTTTCTCAGGTCTCATTTTCCTTAATCTACAAACATGTAATGTATATGAGAAGGCCTCCCTCTCAAAATCCTTCTCTTCCTTCATTACCCATGTTTACCTCTTATATATTCATAGGTCTCTTGTTGCTTCTTTTGCTTCACCTACTACCTGCGAGTTATCACAAAAGAGCCACAGAGCTCTGATCTTTTGACTGTTCTTTCTTTCTAGAAAATTTCACTCAAAGACATACCAAAATAATTCCTCTCTTCTCTGAACTTCTTTAGCACTTATTCCCAGTATCATTTATTTATATAGCTAGAAGATAAAGAAAAACTTCATGAATATTCCTTATCTTCCTCTTTTGATTGTGGGCACCTTGAGGACTGAAATAACTTTGGTATCCTCTACAGGGCCTAAAGCCAGTATTATACAAGTCCACAAAATTTTCAATATTTAAAGGCTGCAAACATATAGAATGTTGAAAGTATCCCAATCATCTAGTCCAACATCTTGATGTCTCTAGATTTGCTCAGGGCCAAAATAAATTATAACAGAGTCAGTATTAGAATCCATATCTCCTAATTCAAAGCTGTAGGTCCTTCTACCACACTATCTGTGAGAGAAATGAAGGTTAAATTAAAGTAACTGATTCATACCATGGACTGAATTGTGGACCACCAAAATTCATAAGCTGAAGCCCTAACCCCCAATGTGACTACATTTAAGGATAGGGTCTTTAGGAGGTAATTAAGGTTAAATGAGGTCATAAGGGTGGGGCCCTAATGTGACAGGGCTGGTTTTCTTATAAAAGCGGAAGAGACACAGGCACTCTCTGTGTCTCTTCACATGCACAGAAGGAAAGGAAAGGAATACAGCTGTCTGCAAGCTAGGAAGGGAGCTCTCACCAGAAATCAAATTTGCCAGCACCCTTGATCACGGACTTCTAGCCTCCAGAACTGTGAGAAAATAAAAGTCTGTTGTTTAAGCCACCTAGTCTCTGGTATCTTGTTAGGGCAACAAGCAGACTAAGATAATTCAGGAGACTGTTGATTTCTGCCACAACAATCTAGTAAGACTTCTTTCATGCAAACAAATGTAGAGCCCATTAAAAAGTGAATTATGTATACAAAAATACTATTATACATATCGAAGAAGACTTTTAAAAATCATAGTCCAAATGACAACAGATGATAAAAGTCATCTTTCAATATAAGCTGAACTTAAGAAGACAGACCACCCAAGAGAGGTAGTAAAGCAAGTGCTACATAAAGAAAGCTCTGTCTCTAAAATAGTGTTGGACCAGATGATATATAAATCCATTCTAGCTCTAAAATGCCATCAGCCTTGTGATATAGATCAAAGCAAGATGACATACTAAAAAGCCAAGACTTATGAGACAATATTCAAAGCATCTGAAGAACCCAGGCCAAAATACATGGACAGCTGACACTTCCAAAGCTTTCATTTTAGCCAAGGATAACACAAAATGTGAGAAGTCCATCAAGCTTGATCTACTCACGTATTATTTTTAACTATAACTTTTAAATAGTTATTGACCATACAGGAAGTATTACCCATTTTCACAAACAGAATATTGAAATTAACAAAAGTAAGGTAACTTGCTAAAGGTCAAGTTTATCTGTTAAATTGCTTGGCGCAAAATTTTTTCAAGATCTTTAAATATTTTTTATCAAGAATATGACATTATGAAAATTTATCTTATGCTAAATGATCCTATATCGCTATCTTTACAATATAAGGGTTTTAGCATTTTTATTTGGGCTAGAAGCTATAAATGTGAATATCTTAATTTTTTTAAATAAAATAGTGGATTATAAAAACTAAAGTTATATATATTACATAGTACCTTTCAGGAATGTGTTTTGGAATCTCTATGTCAAGTGACTTCATATGTAAGAGTTTGATTCCTGCTTCCATCTTGTTTGCTGCTACTACATCACAGGCAAGTTCATACATGGTCTTGGATAACTCACAAGCATATACTGAGTGTGCTCCAGCTTTTTTAGCAAACATGCTGCAAGGAAAAAGGTGCCCCATCAAGAAAAAATAATCCACTATGGTTTTTCAAATTTAATGGAATCATAATGTTAAACATGGGGTTTTTCTTTTATTCTGTAATACAACCATTATTCATTCCACATTAAAAAATGACCCAGGGGTGCCTGGGTGGCTCAGTTGATTGAACATCTGACTTTGACTCAGGTCATGATCTCACAGTCTATGGGTTAGAGCCCCACATCGGGCTCTGTGCTGACAGCTCAGAGCCTGGAGCTGCTTTGGAGTCTGTGTCTCCCTCTCTCTCTGGCCCTCCCTTGCTTACACTCTGTCTCTCTGTCTCTCAAAAATAAATAAACATTAAAACAACAAAATGAACCAATATTCTTATTAAGAAACAAATCATACAGGGGCACCTGACTGGCTCAGTCAATGGAGCACGTGACCCTTGATCTCGGGGTTGTAAGTTTGAGTTCCACCTTGGGTGGAGAGATTACTTAAAAATAAAATCTTTAAAAAAACAAAATAGAAACAAACTATACAATAAATCATGACATTTATGTTTTTAAGAAGATACAACTGGCATGAAAAATATCAATAGGTTTTAACTTAGAGAACTAGATTCAACCAAAATATTAATGCAAAAAGTACTCTAAAAAGGCATTCAAAATTTCAATCATAACCTCAAATTCTCCTTAGTAGTTATGTCCAGTTCTTGATAAATTAAAGTTACAGTAAAAAATACAATAATAGTAGTTGCATGAATAATCATAAGATTATTAGAAATAAAGTAAACTCTGTTTCAATTCCACTGTTAAATTTTCCATATTTGGCAAAAGCTTTAATTTACCTTGGTGTATATGTGTATATAATTAAAGCACAATTACGACAAACCTTAGTATTCCAGTTCCTGCTCCAATGTCCAAAACACTCTTGGACCCCAAACAAACTGCATCCTGGATTGCTGCATTATAAATTGTATTCCGTTTGGTGTCATTAAGCATGATAAAGTGCCAGCGTTCCACCAACCAGTTTGCAACACGATAAAAATTCTCCTTTGCATCATTGAAATCTGGGTTTAGTTTCACTGCTTTATGAAAATACCCAGCTGCTTCATCTCTAAAGCCCATTCTGTAGTAAAAAATGACAGAGAAAATATTCAATTACTATGATAGCAATTACTGTGCCTTTATCCATGGCACTCATCTGGCCTAAGAATCCCTCTCCAGTACCCCAAATCCTACTCAACCCAAGCACCATCTCCTTTTGTAAGGACTGCAATCCTTGATCACTTCTTTCCTCTCTGAACCCTTATTGTATTTATGCATTCTAGGAGACAGACTATAAATTTACTATTGTAACTAAAGTATAGTAGAAGCTCTCATAGTCCTCTTCAATTTAACCAACCCACTAAAACACGATTGCTTTCTAAAAACCATTCCCTGTGTAAAACATATCAATGCCTATAGCTAGTAGGCTCCTCGCTGGTGTGCCTGCATACCTTTTCTCTCAGCAACTGAATGAATTATCAAGAGTCGGTTGTGTTTGTGGGGTACCTGGGTGGCTCAGTAGGTTAAGTGTCTGACTTCAGCTCAGGTCATGATCTTGCACTCCGTCAGTTCTAGCCCCACGTTGGGCTCTGTGCTGACAGCTCCGAGCCTAGGGGTTGCTTCAGATTCTGTGTCTCCCTCTCTCTCTATCCCTCCCCGCTCCCTTGCACTCGCTCTCTCTCTCTCTCAAAAGCAAATAAACATTAAAAAACAATTTAAAATAAAAGAGTCGGTTGTATTTGCTGTAAGACCAGTTTACACCAGTTGTATTTGTTATTATAATTACATATTTTAATTAAATATTACAGAAACTAAATAAATTATGACTGCAAAAAGAGAGCCACTGTTTCTGAGGACACTTAGCTAAATAAATGCTTTGTAAAACATCAGAGGCAAATCACCCAAAAAACTGCTACTGAAGTTTATGTAAGCAAATCATCAATAAAAAGGGAGAAAACTTCCAAACTATCTAGAAAAGTGCTTCTTAAACATTCTGTGGTGAAGAACTCATCTCCCCTTTTCTAAATATCTAATATTTGTAGACCAATACAGTCGCACTGCATGTAATTAGTATGCAACTCACACATCAGATTTCACCCAAACTGGTCCACATTATTTTCAAGAAGTGAGTTTCATGATCACATGCTTGGGATTACAGCAATGTCAAACTGCTATATACATTTCTAAACACTTCCTCTCAATCTCTATACTTATCTATCACTAACTGATAATTTGTGGACCAGCACAAGTGTGTAGTCCATAAGCTGAAGAGAACTGAGCTAGTAAAACCCTTTTACACTCATACTTCTTCAGAAGAACCTTTAAGCATTCTGTCAATTTTAAAGAAACCAAATCAGATTATTAATTCTATGTATGATTTACATAAAAAAAGACATTCTGGAATTTCAAACAGGAAACTGCATGGGCAATGGCCCTATGTCAAATGATACGCACTCATGTTTTAGGTTAAAATAAAAACGTTTAAGATTAGTATCTGCTAGACAGAGCTATCTTAATCTGCAACTGACATTGCACACAGTACAATACAAAATACATTGGATGTAATCACTGCTTGGTGAGAGACAAAACTAGCAATGGATATTTTAAATTTTTAAATATCAACAATCTATTGAATCAATGCCACACCTGCCCCTAATAATTTCTTGGGGTTTATGCTTCCCTGAAGTTTGATTCTTAATATATCATTGTTTTCTTAAACTGTAACGATAATCTGAAAAATGTATGGTACACTCAAAATATATCTCATACTGATAGACTCAACAATGTGTCAGTATCAACAAACTATGAAACCACCTCTTTTCTTTTAACTAGAAAAAAAAAAATTACCTTCCCAATTAGGAACTTAAATGTTTTGTTTAAATCTGATGCTACTGGACTAACATAAGGTTGTAAAGTTGAGACATTCCAGACACAAATTTCATTTAATAAACAAAAGGAATAAAGGAAAGGAAGCTATCATTTACTCTGGAAATCTTTTTCTCCCGGAGCAGTGATTCTTTCAGTGGGAAGTGAGTGATCCACTCTTTGATGAGGAAAGTAGGACAAAAAGCTAAGAGCTACTGTTGTAGAGAACAAAGATAAACTATATAGCAAAAGCCGCATTCACACTATCACAACTGATGAAATCTCAATGTCTAAATTAGAAATTTTGCATAATTATATCTCCCAAAAGCAAACAAGCATGGTTTTTTTGTTTTGGGGTTTTTTTGTTTTTTTGTTTTTTTTGTTTTTTTGTCTCACGAATTGGTAACTGCTCAGACTAATATCCTGCAACAACAGGTCACCAAGTTAAAATCTGTCAAAAGTGTGTAGAGCTCCAATTTTCTGTTAAATTGAGTTTATCCTTAAAGATAAGTTCTAGGATGTTATGATAATAACATGTGCATTACCTGGAAATAAATTGAATCCCATAAAGTAACTCCTCTTTCATGGACTGAAGAACTAAAAAAACTTTGAAATTAATGGGGCACCTGGGTGGTTCAGTCGGTTAAGCAACTGACTCTTGGTTTCAGCTCAGGTCATGATCTCACCGTTTATGAGTTCAAGCCCCACCTCAAGCCCTGTGCTGACAGCGCAGAGCCTGCCTGGGATTCTCTCTCTCCCTCTGTCTCTGTCCACCCCCCTCCTGACTCTCTCTCTCAAAATAAATTTTAAAAAAATAATAAACTTAAAAAAATCTTTTAAACTAAATTTCATTTAAAGGAAAAGTAGTTGGGGCACCTGGGTGACTGACTGAGTGTCCGACTTCGGCTCAGGTCATGATCTCACAGTTCATGAGTTTGAGCCCTGCGTCAGGCTCTGTGCTGACCGCTCAGAGCCTGGAACCTGCTTCAGATTCTGTGTCTCCCTCTCTCTGCCCCTTCCCTGCTCATGCTTTGTCTCTCTCTGTCCTTCAAAAATGAATAAACGTTAAAAAAAAAATGAAAGGAAAAGTAGTTGCTAATTAATACAGATGGGAGTCTATGTAACAGGATCAGGTTAGCTGTTAGTGTGAACAAACAAGTGTCAGTTGACAATCTGCCTTATTTTCCCAGTTATTATCATACTCTACAATTAGAAACTATCAAATATTTATCTCTTAAAGGAGTACTCATTTCACTTCCCAGGCCATGTTGATTAAGACTATTAAACCATATAGCAGCTACCTCTCTGAGACTAACACACTTTGATAAAGGCATTTCTTATGTATAACTTTTCATTGACTAAAACTTAACATGACAAGATGAACAAAGCAGTAATACTAGAGGAAACTGCTGGAACATGTAAAATTATCTTACTATATACAGTAGGACATTATCATGGCATTTCCTAAATAAGAAGTCTTTTACTTTGTACAAAGAAGTGACACCAGATTTATTAAAACAAATCCAATACAAAAATTTTGGGTTTTCATCAGTTTTCCTAATTACACAGTTTCTATGAAGAACAGACAGAAATTCCAATGGCAAGTTTTCAGCAAGATCCAGAAAACAGAATTACAAGTTCCTTGGCAAGGCATCAGAGTGACTTCACTGCCACCCTGCAGCCCATGGCTGTGTCCTCTCCAACAAGGTCTGAATCTTAGCCAGGTGGAGGGAACTCTTCCTTGAATATTATATCCTAGCCCTAGGGGCAGTGGCTGTGTGGTATATGATTTAATGTTAAAACTGTTCTGTTAGTAAGTCGGACAGAGAAAGACAGATATCACATGTTTTCAGTCATATGTGGAATTTGAGAAATTTAACAGAAGACCATGGGGGAAAGAAAGGGGAAAAAACAGTTTCAAACAAAGAGGGAGAAAAACCATAAGAGACTCTTAAATACAGAGAACAAACTGAGGATTGATGGGGCGGGGTTTGGGGGGAAGAAGGCAATGGGTGACGGGCACTGAGGAGAGCACCTGTTGGGATGAGCACTGGGTGTTGTATGTAAGCAATGAATCATGGGAATCTAATCCTGAAACCAAGAGCACACTGTAAAAACTGTATGTTAGCTAACTTGACAATAAATTATATTTAAAATAAGAGAAATTTTGATTGCAGATCAATTGCCTTTATATGCTGGAATAAAAACACTTTCATCGACTGAGAAGAATACATCAGAATATTCAATCTGGATCACTTTCGATAATCATACGTTCCTGAGCATCTTGACTTTTTTCTGTATAATGTTTATTACTTTTCCTTATCTGTGTCATTTCTTATGGGTACATTCACAATTGTTTTCTTATATGAAACAAAAGTTGGTGTAATAAAAAAATGCTCTGTTATTACATGTTATATTTGTGATTCTTATATTCTTCTGAGTTCTCTTTATTTTTTACCAGCCAATCCTTCATTACTCTGATCCCCTGTCACAGTTGATAATTCTTTATATTAAACTTTCCCTTTCAAATTACTGTGTGATTTATCTCTGATCAAGACTGATACAGAATAATTCTTAACAAATAACACTGAAATCACTACAAACCTGAAGAGGTGTTCCCCCATACTATTGCAAATCACTTCATCATCAGGAAACAGTTCCAAAGCCTGCTCATAACAACCAAGTAAGTCTTGTGTTCGACTGAGAGCATCGAGCTCTTCAGCCCATCTGAACAGTGTATACTGAAAAGTTTCCTGTGTAAAAGAGAAAACAGTAATTTAGTCAATAATATAAATGATGGAAGAATATACAACACTGGTTGATAATTCCACAGAGAACAGAACGTAATTACTACTGACTGATCACTTCAAATTTTGTTTAGCTTTAGTAGACAGTTTGCTAAATAAACAAACGCATAAATGAATTTTACCACTTAGGTGGCAATAACATGCAGAATTAGACAATTTGAGCACTTTAAACTCTCTCCATTCTTAGCTATCATATCAAATTCTCCACCTACCTCTCTTTTGTGGGCTTCTAGGTTTTAGAAGTTGTTTTGCCTTCTTCTCTTTGTTCATCCATCTCTATCACCTGTTCTACATCTACATCTCCAATCAAGACCCTCTCTTCTGAATCTCAGACACACAGACACGACCTCCTATTAGTCATCTCAACAAGGGACTGCACCCTCAGCCACCTCAAATTCAGCACAACTCAAGTATTTCCTGAGCAATCAGTATGCAAAGAACTGGGGCTAAAATACAGCAATGAACAACATAAATCCTACTCCTATCCTCACAGAAGCCCTGTAGAAAGAAATTTAACATACAGTTCTTTAAAAATTCAAAATGCTCTAAACTGAACCTATTATATTCCTCTCACACAGGATATAAGGTTAAGGTACCACCAAACCTCAAATGACTAAGTCATCTTATAATGCTACCTTAACTTCCAATACAATTAGTTTCAAACCCAGTCAATTCTGTCTCAACATCTTTAACTATGTCACCTCCTCTCCAACCCACTGTTACAACAGTCTGGCCCTTATAATACTTTCTGGACTACAGTAACAGCATTCCCTCTGTCACCCTAGCTCCAATCTCACTTCTCTCCAGCCATTCTCCATACTACAACACAGTGGAAAAAAGGGAAGGCTTTAGTCATTCCAGTTTTTATCATGAACACAGTTTACATCATCTTCAGAGATTTATACAGAAGAGTTGAGACTTATAACTGAATCTTGATGAAGTTTACTAAAGAGAAAAGGATACGGAGGAAGACCTACAGTATCAGGAGAAAAAAGTACGGATGATATGAAATGGATAAGAGAATTTATAACTTGGTGTGACTGAAGTGTGGGCATAGGGAGTAGAGTGAGTAGTAGGAAATACGACTAAAGAAATGGCTCTTTCACAAACGCCCACATGAAGGAATATGGACTTTGTTCTACAGGAAACAGAACTAGTTTCTGAACCCTACTGAACACGAGGCATTCAAATACAGGCTTTAGATATACTTTTAATACACATTAAGTATCTATTTAAAAAGATACTGTCACTGTTTTAGAAAGGAGGAACCTTAGGAACAAAGAATTAAAGAAACAGCACTTGGGTTGATCAATCATTATTCTACTGCTGCCTACCTATAAGAACAAACTGTATCTCAACATAGCACTTTCTCCTCCTTAGGACCAGCTGCTCCTGAAATTTACACTAAGTTTATGTTAACTACAACCATCTAGAGGTTACTGACATCTAGTGGATAGATATCAACAATGCGGGTAAACATTCTACAATGGCGCAGGACAGCGCTCCACAACAAGAATCATTCCATCCAAAAAGTCAACAGCGCTGAGGTTGAGAAACGCTAGGTGAAAAAAAGCAAAGTAGCTTGAGGCTGAAAACGGAATACAAAATTTAGTTAAATAATTTTTATAAATTTAGACTCTAAAATAACTTGGAAAAACTTATCTATTACATATAGAACGATCACAATCCAGTAACTGAAGCTTAAATAATGCATCATCAAATGACTACTTTATAGTAGCTTATTCCCAACTTTATTCAATTACAGATACCCACGACATTCCTTCTGCATACAAGTGCAAAGGTGCTGAGGCAGGGACATGCTAGAATTAGATATAGGAGGAAGAGATCACCCTCGGCCTCATTTGCAATATGGCCTTTAGAATTCTGAGTAAGGTGGAAGTTTTGAAATAGATAAGTGGCATCGTCTGACTTGTTATGAAATGCTCACCCAGGCTGTGTTGAGACAGGTTGCCGGAGGAAGCCTAGTTATGAGCCTACACCAACAGCCGACAGATGACTGAGGCTTGAACAGGGGTAGTAAAGGAGAAGGTGGTGAGAAATGGTTAAGATTTTGGATACATTTCAAATATGGAGCCGAGAGGATTTTTTTGATGGGCTGGCTGTGGGTGTGAACAAAAGACATGTCAAGGATGAATAGTAAATATTAACAGCAACCACCAGCCATTAACCTTAGCCACCCCTCCCAATGGAAAAACACAGGATCTGCCAGCAAGTGAAAGAAGGGACATCCTCACCTTCACGTCCTCTTTCAGCTCCGGCGCCAGGCTGAGTACAAGGAGGTAGTGGGCATAGGCGGTGCCAAAGTCCTGGGCGCTCAGGCAGTGCTCTGCGCTCTGCAAGGACCGCGACACCAGCCGGTCGCGCCCGACTGCCCCGGCGCCACTCCGGGCACCCCGGCGGGGCCTGGGCCGAGAGTTCGGCATGACAGAGTCACCGCCCTGAAACCTAAGCTTGTATAACCAAAGTGAAGATGTTTTACTAAACGGAACGAGAAAACGGTCCCGTTGGCTACACTTCCAAATGACTTAAACAGAGCGCGAAAACCGGTAACGTAAAGTTATGCCTGGGCCCGGGGTGTGCGCGCCCACCTTAGCCAGGCAAAAGCCCCGCCTCCTCCCTCCCAGGCGGAGTCTGCGAGTCGACCCGGCAAACTGCAGACACCAGCCCAAGGCGCACGCCCAGCGAGCGTCAGTGCGCTTGACGTGTGCACGCCGCGGTCCGCCCCCCTCCCCGTGGAAAGGGAGGCGCGAGGTGGACGGGGCGCCTGCGCGGAGGGCAGCGCTTTTAACGGTCTTGAGGTTCTTGCCTTCCTCTCCCTCGCCTCGCTTCCCCTTGCGCCGAAACCGGCGTTTTCTGTCCCTTCTTCCTGGCCGTCAGAAGTGTGTGTGTATGTGTAGTGTGTGTGTGTGACTTCGACTGCAAGACCCGACTCTGCAGATGCAGTTAGCGCGTTG
Organism: Panthera leo; assembly: GCF_018350215.1. Taxonomy (NCBI): domain Eukaryota; kingdom Metazoa; phylum Chordata; class Mammalia; order Carnivora; family Felidae; genus Panthera; species Panthera leo. The sequence continues at coordinate 79,455,237 of NC_056682.1, read as the reverse complement.
CTGCACCCGACCGTGAGGGACATGGGTGGCTGTGAGGAGGTCAGGCGTTTGTGGTGATGTTTTAAGATATTTGGATCGGGATGCCTCATCTCAAAATGGCGAGACTGAAAAGAGCCCAAGGTTAACAAACGCACCCTAGATGTAGTGGAGCAAATGCTTTCACAGGCGTTATTTAAAATCATCCTCACAAAACCCCGTGAGGTGGGCTTCTAAATCACAATCTTAAAGGCGGCAAAGGGGACATTCTGAGAAGTTACTTGCCCAGTATCACAAAACTGGGTAGTGGGAAAGGCGTGACTCAAACCCAAGCTCTCTGTTATTTTAAAACGAGTTTAGGATTTATTTCACTGTTCGATGGGTCACCACTGTATACTGGCTATATTAATAACGTAGGAAAAAATGTTCTACCTTCAAGTGTGGCCCCTAAGGGATGGATTCAAAACTTTAAAAGGGGAGGGGGGCGCGTGGAAATTACAGCTGAAAGAAGTCATTTTTGTCCTCATTTTCAAACATCTCAGTAGTGAATATTTTACTTAACAAAAAATAAGACCATTTGCATATCTAACTTTGGGGGGCTCCTACCATTTTCTGCCTTCTCTATTGATCTGATTATTTGAACCACTCTTCCTCTGGGCACTTACCACTGTAAACCCTAATCAGTTCTTCAAAGTCCAGGTTACTAGATTATAATCTCCTCCTGCCGTCAGAAAGTTCCTCAAAGGCAGTAACTGTTCTTAACCATTTTTGTAAGCTTTACCTCTAGCAGAGTCTAGTTCAGAGTAAGGACTCAAAAATTTTTTTTTAATTTTAATGGAAAGTACATTCCACTACCAGGTTTCACTTGTAGATTTTCCCCATCGTTCACATCCTTTTTTCTCTCCCCTTCTGAATTGCCACTTTTTGTACTAAGCAATTTAAGATTTAACTATATGATTTTTCCCTAACAAGCCTGAAATGCTAGTCCCAATAGGATGTAGTAGAACATGCAAAGGCCACTGAACAATACAAAACAAAAAAGTACATTCTAGTGCAAACTTGGTCCTTTTCTGTCCCTCCAATAACCTTTCCTTAAGAAGCATTATTTGTAAAAAGGCCTAACAAAGCTAAATTTCCTACTTTGGACATAAGATTGATATAACCATCAAATGAGATAATGAGATGTGTAAAAGCATTTTATATATAAGGTGTATTTAGTGCTAGGCATTGTTTACCTTTAGAGTTATTTAAAACTTATCTGGATTATTTTTTATTTTTCTGTTTATCTTTGAAAGAGAGAGGGAAACACAGAATCTGAAGCAGGCTCCAGGCTCCGAGCTGTCAGCACAGAGCCCAACACGGGGCTGGAACCCATGAAACACGAGATCATGACGTGAACTGAAGTCGGACGCTTAATCGACTGAGCCACCCAGGTGCCCCAAAATTTATCTGGATTATTAAAATGAAAATTATGTCACAAACACCTTTAAGCACTTGATCAGAAATGGTGCAACTCATATCATTTAAGAGTCTAATGTAATTGGCTGGAATCTCCCTTCAGAAACCAAAGGGAAACCTCCCAAGCTTTCTCTGCAGAGATTTGGGTCAATGGGGAATCACTTAGACTTCATCATTCTAGTAATCTCTGTGAGTCCACCATTCAGCTGAATTAGTTTACTTAACAGGTTATCTGTGGTTCAGGACATGCTTTCCTATTCCACAGGGACAAGGTTTCTTTTGTCTTATTTTACTTGTTTTGTTTTTTTGATCTGTTGGTTTATTGAGATAACCTGCATATCTCAAACATCTAGACCACATGAAGCTTAAGGTGGACAAATGTTACCAATATAGGCTAAGAAATGAAGAGGCTTGGCAGGAAGTGAAGAGAAGGCAGAGAAAAAATGAAAGGAGCCAACTTCTATTGCATCATCACCTACAGTATCAACCTGTGGTCAGTGACCACTGCTAAAAAAGTACAAGGGATGCTACCTGCTGTTTGTAAAATACTTCAGGTACCTTTGTCAGCTACTAAGGTTTACTGAGTTCTGATGTGATTTATCTACACGGAGAAATCAGAAGTTATTTGCATTTATTTGTAGTTTATACCTTAGACACTATATAGGGTAAGCCATTTGAAAAAAATGAACTCACACGACTAACATGGAAGAAAAATGGAATAAAATATATTTTACTATTTCCTTTTATTACCTCATTCCTAATTAAGACTTAGAATTAGATTTTTCATATTTATTGAAGGTTAATTGTATTTATAGTAATTCTTTCAGTCCTTTTGAAAAGGCATTATATTCCATTACAAAAAACTCAAAAGTATGTTGCAAAACAATCATAGAATATAGATTTTACTTATTGATCCTTAAAGTTTTCTTTAAAAATATTAAAGGTATTGGGGTACCTGGGTGGTTCAGTCAGTTGAGCATCTGACTTCGGCTCAGGTCAAGATCTCGTGGTCTGTGAGTTCAAGCCCGGCGTAGGGTTCTGTGCTGACAGCTCAGAGCCAGGAGTCTGCTTTGGATTCTGTGTCTCCCTCTCTCTCTGCCCCCTTTCTGCTCATGCTCTGTCTCTCTCTCTCTCTGTCAAAAATAAACGTTACAAAAATATATTGAAGGTATCGCTCCATTGTTCACAATACCCTTCCTCTCACTCCCATCTCACAACCAAAACTGTAATCTTTAGAATTAGAGAGTCTATTTGATTCCTCCATTTATGTGTTCTAGTTCACCCTTTTTAGGGTTCCAAGAAAAACCCACTGATTAGAAAACTGCTGACTCAGAGGCAGGTTTAATTGTGGTTGTTTTTGACCACGTTCTGGGCAGCTTGTCAACAAACCACACATGCCAAACAAGGAAGCAAAACCAACTGAAAGTCTCTCAGTCAACTTTCCAATTTGCAAAAGTTGAAGGTTAACGGGGGAAAAAAAAGGCTCACAGGAAGTTCATTAAGAAGAGATAAACAGCTTGCCAGGCACAAGTATCTCATGTTTATACTTTCTGTGGAGATTCATATCTTTTCGTGTGATTTAGTTTGTTTTACAGTTTTGTAGTTTGGAGCCTTGTTCTGAACTCGCTGTGCATTTTAGAATCATCTGAGGAGCTTTTAAACAATAACAGTGTCTAGGCCTTATACCTAAAGATACTGATTTAATTGGCCTGGTGGGGTCTGGGCATGAATTCTTTTAAAAAGTTCTCTGAGTGAGTCTAAAATACGTGGTAGGGGTGGGGGGTATGGTGCAAGCTTCTGTTATATCTGATATACTTCAAGTATTTAAGGTATGCAATATAAAGGCAATGTAGGGAGTAGAAAAATTATTTCTGGCTTCACAAGAATTGTGAAGATTCTCTATTCTTTTGAATGAAGTTGTTGCTATATGATAAAGAATAGAATCATATTGAATTACTTGTTGGAGAAAAAAATACATATAATTGGATCAACAGTGCACTACCGGCAATGGACCACTGAAATTTACATTGATACATTCCCATTGCTAAATATTCCCAGTTTCTTCAATCTTTTTTACTTTACTACAGTTAGGATTTTATAATAGCCCCCTTCTTTTGCCCTGTGTGCAAAATACAAAAAACAATTGTGTATTTTGTCAAATGCTTTGTCTGCATCTATTGAGAGGATCATGTAGTTCTTGTCCTTTCTTTTATTAATGTGATGCATCGCATTGATTGTTTTGTGGATATCGAACCAGGCCTGCATCCCAGGTATAAATCCCACTTGGTCGTGGTGAATAATTCTTTTAATGTATTATTGGATCCATTGACTAGTATCTTGTTGAGGATTTTTACATCCATGTTCATCAGGGAAATTGGTCTGTAGTTCTCCTTTTTAGTGGGGTCTTTGTCTGGTTTTGGAATTAAGCTAATGCTGGCTTCATAGAAAGATTTTGGAAGTTTCCTTCCATTTCTATTTTTTGAAACAGATTCAAAAGAATAGGTGTTAAGTCTTCTTTAAATGTTTGGTAGAGGGGCGCCTGGGTGGCTCAGTCGGTTAAGCGGCCGACTTCGGCTCAGGTCATGATCTCGCGGTCCGTGAGTTCGAGCCCCGTGTCGGGCTCTGTGCTGACAGCTCAGAGCCTGGAGCCTGTTTCAGATTCTGTGTCTCCCTCTCTCTGACCCTCCCCTGTTCATGCTCTGTCTCTCTCTGTCTCAAAAATAAATAAATGTAAAAAAAAAAATTTTTTTTAAAAAATAAATAAATGTTTGGTAGAATTCCCTTGGAAAGCCATCTAGCCCTGGACTCTTGTTTTTTGGGAGATTTTTTATTACTAACTCAATTTCTTTGCTGGTTATGGGTCTGCTCAAATTTTCTATTTCTTCTTGTTTCAGTTTTGGTAGTTTATATGTTTCTAGGAATTTGTCCATTTCTTCCAGATTGCCCAATTTATTGCAGTATAATTGCTCATAATATTCTCTTATTATTGTTTGTATTTCTGTGGTGTTGGTTGTGATCTCTCCTCGTTCATTCTTGATTTTATTTATTTTGGTCCTTTCCTTTTACTTTTTGGTCAAACTGGCTAGGGGGTTGTCAATTTTATTAATTCTTTCAAAGAACCAGCTTCAGGTTTCATTGATCTGTTCTGTTGTTTTTAATTTTGATAGCATTGATTTCTGCTCTAATCTTTATTATTTCCTGTCTTCTGGTTTTGGGTTTTATTTGCTGTTCTTTTTCCAGCTCTTTAAAGTGTAAGGTTAGGTTGTATATCTGAGACCTTTCTTCCTTCTTTAGGAAGGCCTGGATTGCTCTATACTTCCCTCTTATGATTGCTTTTGCTGCATCCCAGAGGTTTTGGGCTGTGGTGTTATCATTTTCATTGGCTTCCATGTACTTTTTAATTTCCTCTTTAATTCCTTGGTTAGGCCATTCATTCTTTAGTAGGATGTTCTTTAGTTTCTAAGTATTTGTTGTCTTTCCAATTTTTTTCTTGTGGTTGATTTTGAGTTTCATAGCGTTGTGGTCTGAAAATATGCACAGTATGATGCCAATCTTTTTGTACTTGTTAAGGGCTGATTTGTGTCCCAGTATGTGATCTATTCTGGAGAATGTTCCATGTGCGCCCAAGGAGAATGTGTATTCTGCTGCTTTAGGATGAAACGTTCTGAATATATCTGTTAAATTCATCTGGTCCAGTGTGTCATTCAAACCATTGTGTCCTTGTTGATTTTTGGTTTAGATGATCTATCTATTGCTGTAAGTGGGGTGTTTAAGCCCCCTACTATTATGGTATTATTATCAATGAGTTCCTGTATGTTTGTGACTAATTGGTGTATATATTTGGGTTCTCCACGTTTGGGGCATAGATGTTTAAAATTGTTAGGTCTTCTTGGTGGATAGACCCCTTAATTATGATATAATGCCCTTCTTCATCACTTGTTACAGTCTTTATTTTAAAATCTAGACTGTCTGATATAAATATGGCTAGTCTGGCTTTCTTTTGGCAACCATTAGCATGATAGATGGTTTTCCATCCCCTTACTTTCAATCTGAAGGTGTCTTTAGGTCTAAAGAGGGTCTCTTGTAAACAGCATATAGATGGATCTTGTTTTCTCATCCATCCTGTTACTCTATGTATTTTGATTGGAGCATTTAGTCCATTGACATTTAGAGTGAGTACTGAAAGATACAAATTTACTGCCATTGTGTTGCCTGCAGAGTTGGAGTCTCTGGTGGTGTTCTCCGGTCCTTTCTAGTCTTTGTTGCTTTGTTGCTTTGTTGCTATTTTGTTTTGTTTCATCTTTTCTCCCCTCAGAGAGTCCCCCTTAAAATTTCTGGCAGCGCTGGTTTAGTGGTCACAAATTCCTTTAGTTTTTGTTTGGGAAACTTTTCATCTCTCTTTCTATTTTCAATGACAGCCTTGCTGGCTAAAGAATTCTTGGCTGCATATTTTTTTCTGAATCAGCACGTTGAATACATCCTGCCACTCCTTTTTGGCCTGCCAAGTTTCTGTGGATAGGTCTGTTGCAAACCTGATCTGTCTTCCCTTGTAGGTTAAGGACTTTTTTTTCCTTTGCTGCTTTCATGATTCTCTCTTTGTCTGTATATTTTGTGAATTTGACTATGATATGCCTCGCTGATGGTCAGTTTTTGTTTAATCTAATGGGAGTCCTCTGTGCTTCCTGGATTTTGATGTCTGTGTCTTTCGCCAGTTAGGAAAGTTTTCCACTATGATTTGCTCACATAAACTTTCTACCCCTTTTTCTCTCTCTTCATTTTCTGGGACCCCTATGATTCGGATATTATTCCTTTTTAATGAGTCACAGAGTTTTCTAATTGTTATATCGTGCTCTTGTGCCTTAGTCTCCCCCTTTTTTTCGGCTTCATTTTTCTACATAAATTTGTCCTCTGTATCACTGATTGGCTGCTCTGCTTCATCCATCCTTGCCACTGTGGCATCCTTTCAAAATTGCAGCTCAGTTATGGCATTTTTAATTTCGTCCTGCCTAAATTTTACTTCCTTTATAGCCACAGAAAGAGATTCTATTTTATTTTCCAACCCCAGGTAGTAGTATTATTATCATGATTCTAAATTCTGGTTCAGACATCTTGCTTGTATCCCGGTTGATTAGGTCCCTGGCTGTCATTTCTTTCTGTTCTTTCTTTTGGGGTGAATTCCTTCGTATTGTCATTTTGGAGGAAGAAAAATAATAAAATTAAACTTAAAAAGAACAAAAAAAATCAGCTAAAGGATGCTAGATCCTAGGTGTGTTATCATCTGATGTTGAAAAAAGCTTGATAGAATAGAAGGAAAAGGGAAAGAAAAGAAAAGAAAAGAAAAGGAAAACATTTGAAAAATTTTAAAAAATGACTATAATAGGGGTGCCTGGGTGGCTCAGTCGGTTAAGTGACAGACTTTGGCTCAGGTCATGATCTCACAGCTTGTGGGCTTGAGCCCCATTTCACGCTCTGTGCTGACAGCTCAGAGCCTGGAGCCTGCTTTGGATTCTGTGTCTCCTTCTCTCTCTGCCCCTCCCCTGCTTGCACTCTCTCTCTCTCAAAAATAAACATTAAAAAAATTTTTATTAAATGAATACAATAAAATAGAATAAAATGAAATGAAAGTAAAATAGAATAAAATTTTCAAAAAATTAAAAAATATCGTTGAAAAAATTCAATAATAATCTTTTTTATTAAAAAGGAAAATAAAAATAATTTTTTCCCTCTGTATTCAACAATAAGAAAGGAAAAGAAAAAGAAAAAAATTGAATAGATGGACTGACAAATGGAATGGAATATGATTGAAATTACATCCAGTTTCCCGTAGAAGTCAAACTATGAAGAACTTTATAGTCTGTAAACTAAGCAGGCAGAGAGACTTGTGGTGTTCCTCTAGAGCATGGTTGGTCCAGTTGGATGGGGCTTGGTGTAATGACTCCATTCTCCATTAGATGGCCCTGCTTTGTTTATCAGGCCTATACCTTGTGGCACATGTATGCATGTATGCATATGCATGAGAGAGGTGAAAATGGTGTCACCCAGCTACCCAATGTCTGGTATCAGAATTCTGTGCTCTTGCCAACCAACAATCAAGCACCCCTCCTTTGTCTCTGGCTTTCATCCACTCCCCGCTTCTACCCTATCAATAACCAAGTCATCAGCCTGCCAGGTGGCACCTGCCTCCTGAGTTTTATCTCAGATGGGGCTATGTTTCCAAACCCCTCACTTTTGAGGCCCTGTGGCTTTAACCTGCTCAGACCTTCTGGAGGAGGGTCTTGCCAAACAATATCCGGGGCTGGCCCACCCCCAGGAATAGTCACATGACCGCACCACTGAAGATGCCCAGAGACTGGGGCCAGGTGCCAGTCCACCCCAGAAAAGGTTCATGCAATTGCATAGCAGAGGCCTTTCAGGGATTATGGTAAATTGCAATATACATCTGGTGTCTGGCTTCACCATTTCTTAATGTCCTTGTTCCAACACCAGCAAACATGGCCATTTTCCGGGGTCCTCTGGGACCTTTGCCTGTGGGGAGGCCACACACAAATGTCCTCTCAGGAGGGAACTGCCTCCCTGTGTGGCCCTCGGACCCCTTGGACCTCACTTTCTGCTCCTGGGGATTCGCCCTTCCCACCAGAGCTCCACCAGGTATCGAGCTGCAGAGTTTCAGACTCTGCACTCCCCTGTTCATAGTCTTAATGGTATCCAAACCCTCTTCTTTATCCCTTGTTAATTCCCTTAGGGTGTTTTCAGTCTTTCTTTTTCTCTCCAGCCACTTTTGGGGTAGGGGAAAATGCCTTTCCAGTACTCTACCCCCTGTCTCCATCCTCTCTCTAAAAGCAAAAAACAGCTCTTTACCCTCTGCAGCTTCTCTCTTTCCCAGTTCACTTCTCCATGCCGTGTACCTGCTGACTTCTGTGGTTCAAGTTATGTAGATTGTTGAGTTGATACTCAGATCAATTTTCTAGGTGTACAAGATGGTTTGGTGTTGATCTAGCTGTATTTCAGGGATGAGAGACGCAAAAAACTTCCATGCTGCTCCGCCATCTTGGTCCCTCCCCTATATTTCTTTGATTTCTTATGATCTCCCATCTATAACTCTATCTTAGCACTTACCCAACTATATAAGTGAAATGATATGTTTGTGTTTCTGACTAAAAAGTGAGTTCTAGGCCTTAGGAAGTATACCCTTATTCATTCCTTATCTCCAGCATTCAGATAGTGACTAGAACTTAAAAAGCAATTAAATGTGTGGTAAACTAAGCTAAGGGCAATAGTAGGAAGATCAGAGAAATGATGATTTGGAAGATGTGTAGAGAACAGAATCTAATCAACTTGAAACAGTTATATGATAGGAGTACCAAAGACATAAGGAAAGGGGAGAATGCCAAAACTTTTTAGCTATAGGGACTTGGATACATGATGGTGCTGGCAACCAGGATAGGCAGTTCAGGCAACAATATCAACAACAACAACAACAACAACAACAACAACAACCAGAATTGAAGAAAAAGACATGAGTTTAATGGCTGTATGTGAGATATCAATCAGTATCAAGTGAAGATGTCCAGTGACAAGGTAAGAAAATGTATTTAGAGCTCACAAGCAAGATCTGGTCTAGAATTATATTTGGAGGTTTTAATTCTACTGGTAGGTTGAGTTTTGTAAGTGGTTATTATTCTAAATGGAAAGTGTGCAGAGGGTAGAAGTGCCCAAATCAAAATGTTGAATGAGAAGAGAACAGCCAAGACTCTGATTGGGAGAATCCTCTGAAATTAATAGTGGAGGAAAATAAAATCCTGGGTAAGGTGTATTGTTTTTTAGACAAGCACTATTCGAAGGAATGGTTTATAAATAAGACCGGAGTCTTTCCCAAATCCAATTGGGCCAATAGCATATAGAATAGATAAATATAAGGAATATGAATGGCATATTTTTCTCACCATAATGGTATAAACTCTTCAGATTTCTTTTGGTTTGTGAAAATAGGTACTAATGTAGGTCTTTTCTAAAAGCAAAGTGATGGAACACAGACTTTTGGAAAACAGGGAATATTCTTCAGTTTATGCCATTTCAGCTTACACAGCTTTCATAGGAATATTCTGCTTTCAGATAGTAGCGGGAAGCTATATTATAATTCATCTTTATGAGGAGTTTTTGTAACTTACTGAAAGTGAGAGTTGGAAAGTTGGAATTTATTGGTGTTTCTCCAGGGAAGTCTATTGAATGCATTAAGTAACTTAATGTTTAAGTGATTTAATATTTCACCAGCCAGCATCTCCCCTCTCTTTTTCTGGGAACTTCTTATACTTGTCAACTTTCACTGAGTTAATGCTATATAACAAACAACTGGGAGTTCAGTGGTTTACAAAACAAAGTACCTTCTTGCTTATATTACGTATAGATCATAAGTTGCCTACAGTGTTGCTTCAGGCTTTTAGAAGACTCTGCTGTGCACCATGTCTTGTCTCATCCTGATTCCAGGCTGAAGAAGACCTGCCCATTCTCATGGCAGGGATGGGGGAAAGCTGCTACTAAATCACAATGCCTCTTCTTCTCTTTTTTTTTTTTTTTTAAAGTTTGTTTGCTTGTTTGTTTGTTTAATCTCTAGGCCCAAGGTGGGGCTTGAAATCATGACTCTGAGACCAAGAGTCACACACCCTTATGACTGAGCCAGCCAGGCACCCCTAAAATCACAATACTTCTTTTTTTTTTAATTTTTTTAACGTTTATTTATTTTTGAGAGGCAGAGAGACACAGAGCATGAACAGGGGAGGGGCCGAGAGATGGAGAGACACAGAATCTGAAGCAGGCTTCAGGCTCTCAGCTGTCTGCACAGAGCCTGATGCAGGGCTCGAACTCACAAACCGCAAGATCATGACCTGAGCCGAAGTTGGACGCTCAAACGACTGAGCCACCCAGGCGCCCCAAAATCACAATACTTCTTAAAGCTTCTGCACAAGTGTGTTGTATGTCATGTCCTTTCACTTCATTGGCTAGAAGATATCATATGACTAAGCTCAACCTTGATGGATTGGGGATATATACTCTTAACAAGGAAAGGGACACTTCAAGTCACATATACATATACATGGAAAGGGAGGAGCAAATAAGTTAATAATACAATTGGCCACATTATTCCTCTGTCAGCTTAAACATTGTGGCTTTTGTGGGCAAATGCCCATGTTCCTACATATTCCCAGTTTTTCGGCCTTCGTCAGAGTTGAGCATATAACTAATTCAAACAGAACCCTTCTACTTTCTAACAAGAATTGAGACAAAAATTTTAAAAAAGAATCTCCAGTAGCCACATTATAAAATGTAGTGCGTAGGAGGAGTTGTCAGTGACCATATTCTTCAACAAGTGAAGAAAACCAGGCTGTAGTGGCAGGGAACAGAGTTGACACAGAATAAAGTTAAACAAGGATGGGGAGAAAGTTATGGCATCTCTGCTCTTTCTATGGTTTGGTTGTCCATCCATTCTTTGGATTCTGTAAATTATGACTTTTTCTTTTTGTCTAAGGTAAAATGGAATTGGTTTTTGTCATTTGTAGTGATATCATGGTTCATGGATGTGTGTAATTTCATTAATCCTAACACAAATACTTTTAGGCAGGTACTGTAATTAACATTTCACAAATGAGGATCAGAGTTAGGGATGGAAGTTATCTCTGATACCCTGTCTAGAAGAAATATTTTACAAGAACACCCAACTACATTATTCTACACTATGCTCACCAAGCAATTCTTTGTCCTGGTTTCTTCCAAGGGCACTATATACTGGGAAACAGTGTCCCTCCGCCCCCCCCCCCGCCCCCAAAAAATGGACTGATGTTGGTTATCTAAATTGATACTATGATTTATAAATTAAGGGGGTTTTTTTACTGACTTTGGTTGGTGTAAATCATTTCTGAGAATTTGCATTCACTATTTTTTAACATAACCTCAAGATTTTATTGTCTTCATAATGTAACAAAATATGAGGCCTCGAACTGAATCATTTGGCCCTTTCTCTTCCTATCTCTTTCCAGTTCAAAATGTTTGCATCTCTTCAAAACCAGCATTCTCTTAGACCTGTAGTTGGGCTCAACACATTCAAGCCTCAGCACAATCTTGTTTGTAGTTTTAGCCTTTTTCTGGAAAATCAGCTTACTCTGCCCACCAAAGCCACTCTGCTTCCTGTCATAATGCCACTTTCCCTGGGCATAAAGAGAATATTTGCTTTTCTTGTCCTTACGTGTAGGGTTGGTGCTTGCCACACTTCTTGCAGAAAGTCCGCAGGTTTTAGGAATGTTCACCATGTTTGTAAGAGCACTATCAGAAAGTTAGTTAACTATTTAGAATTTAAGAATCTGAAAATTGAAGATCATCTTAGAGGTGAAACTTATCAGGATCTGATCTTGCCTAGAACACCTGTACAGCCTATTTTTGGACAAGTACTTACTGCACAGCCACCATAAACTTGGATTTTTCAAGATGCTGAAAGATAGAAATTCTATGAAGAACTGACTTCTGGACACAAAACTGAACTTTCTGGTCAGTTAAGTCTCAAAAAGATCTAAAAGATGTATTAGTCACCTACATTGTGCTTAGCCCTTGACTGGCTACTATTGGGGTTAAAAATGACCTGAGGTGATATCAGTGAAAATAGCACAGTAGTATACTCCAAATTTCACCCCCCCCCCATAAAGGAAATGAAAAATGGGAAAAAATGTCAGAATCAACTTTTTTTGTAATTTTGGAAATTAGTGAAAGGCCTGTAGCAACTTGTCAAATACAATACTCAGAAGAAATGGCTGTTTTTTATTAAAGAACTATAAAATTTATGGTGTTTTAACCTATGCCAGCCCCATCCCTTGCTCCTCAGATCAGTGGTAGCTGTAAAAATAACAGTCTGCATTCCTGATACCAGAGGGAGCAAAACAGACCTCATAAGCAAAGAATTGTAATTCATTGCCGTTCGCCCTTGAACAATATAGGCTTGAACTGCATGGGACCACTTACACGCAGATTTTTTTTTCAATAAATACAGTACAGTATAAATGTATTTTCATTATGATTTTTTCTTTTTTTAAGTTTTATTTATTTTTTGAGAAAAACAGTGTGAGCAGGAGAGGGGCAGAGTGGTGGGGACAGAGGCTCCAAAGTGGGCTCTGCACTGACAGGCTGACAGCAGCAAGCCTGATGCAGGTCTTGAGCTCAAGAACCGCAGATCATGACCTCAGCTGAAATCAGACGCTCAACCAACTGAGCCACTCAGGCACCCCTTCATTATGATTTTCTTATTTTTTTTTCTTACTTTGTTGTAAGAATATAGTATATAATACATATACAAAATATGGGTTAATTGACTGTTTATGTTACTGGTAAGGCTTATGGTCAATGGTAGTAGGCTATTAGTAGTTACGTTTTGGGGGAATCAAAAGTTATAACTGGATTCCCAACTGCACAGGGGGAGACGGAGGGGTTCACCATCCCTAACCCCCATGTTGCTCAAGGGTCAACTGTATTTGTTCTAAACTGCCTGTTGGCTCCCTCAAATATAGGCTTGTCTTTATTTTGCTTAACTCCAGACTAGCCTCATGCTAAAGCTCCTTCCCACAGGGCATTTATTGAAAACATTTACAGTATAATGTCTTAGGTTGCTGCTCCTGCTGTGATAGATAATAGCTGGGGTAAATAATAGATTAATCAGAAAGGCTGGGCTATGAGTGTCCTGTAAGCTTACAAAGCTGAAAATCTAAAAGGCTAAATGCATGCTCAGGGAAGTGTGGATGCTAAGGAAAGATTCAAGAAAGCCCTAAACTCACTCCCTCCTGACTTTGAGGTTCTAAGAAAGAAGGACGTGATGGCTAAGGCAGAGTTGTAAAGTGACTGGTGGATGTTGAATGCATGCCACAACAAATATACATAGGTTCTCTCCAAAGACTGGGATATCCCTTGGTTCCAAGTATTTAAGAAAATCTGTGGCCAATCATTAGGTGACCACTAAGCTACCATAACAGATACTTCAGGGGCTACATACAACAAAGAACAGACTGCAGAATTAGTTCAGAAAAGTCACTAAACAGGTGCCTGGCTAATTCAGTTGATAGGGCATGCAACTCTTGATCTCTGGGTTGTAAGTTTGAGTGTTGGGTGTAGAGATTACTTAAATTTTTTTTAATGTTTTATTTATTTTTGACAGAGATAGAGAGACAGAGCATGAGCAGGGGAGGGTCAGAGAGAGAGGGAGACACAGAATCCAAAGCAGGCTCCAGGCTCTGAGCCGTCAGCAGAGAGCCCGACACGGGGCTTGAACTCACAGACCGTGAGATCATGACCTGAGCCGAAGTCGGACGCTCAACCTACTGAGCCACCCAGGCGTCCCAGGTGTAGAGATTACTTAAAAATAAAATTAAAAACAAAATTAGGAAAGTCACTAAACAAAAAATAACAACTACAATAAATGATAATATCAACAAATCCTAGGGAATGGAGAGTTAATATAATATCACCCAAAGTCTATATTTACATTAAGGTTCATTCCTGGTGTTGTACATTCTATGACTTTTGACACATGTTTAATGACATATATCTTCCATTATAATATCATACAGAATAGCTTCACTGCCCTAAAAAAAGAAAAAAAAAATTTTTTAAAGTTTTAAGTAATCTCTACACCCAGTGTAGAGCTCCAACCCACAATGCTGAGATCAAGAGTTGCAAGCTCCACTGACTGAGGCAGCCAGTTGCCCCACCCTAAAAAATTTCTGTGCTCTGCCTGTTCATCCCTTCTTTCCCCTCTGACCTCTGGTAACCACTCGTCTTTTTACTGTCTCCATAGTTTTGCCTTTTCCAGAATGCCATATAGTTGGAATCATAGTATGTAGCCTTTTCAGATTAATTTCTTTCACTTACTCATATATATAAAAGGTTCCTCTATATCTTTTCATGACTTGATAACTCATTTGTTTTTAGAGCTGAACAATATTCCATTTTCTAGATGTACCACAGTTTATCTTTTCACCTACAAAAGGACATCAAGTTTTGGCAATTACAAATAAAGCTGATATAAACATCTGAATGCAAATTTTTGTGTGAGCATAGGTTTTCAACTCCTTTGGATAAGTACCAAAGAACATGATTGCTAGATTGTATGTTAAGACCATGTTTGGTTTTTAAGCAGCCTCCAGTCTTCCGAAGTGACTGTACCATTTCTCATCCCCTGCAGCAATGAATGAAAGTTCCTGTTGCTCCACATCTTCACCAACATTTGGTATTGTAAGCATTTTGAATTTTGGCTGTTCTAATAAATGTGCAGTGATATTTCATCGCTGTTTTAATTTGAAATTCCCTTTTGACATATAATGAGGAGCATCTTTTCATATGCTTATTTGACATCTGGTATATCTCTTTTGCTGAGGTGTCTGTTCATATATCTTTTGCCATTTTTTTTAGTTGGGTCGTTGGTTTTCTTATTGTTGAGTTGTAAGAACTCTGTATATTTTGGAAAACAGTCCTTTTTCATATATATCTTTTACAAATATTTTCTCCTACTCTGTATCTTCTCTTCTCATTCTCTTCACATACTATTCACATAGTAGAAGTTTTTAAATTTTTACTTAGCATTTATTCATCTTTGAGAGACAGAGAGAGACAGAGGATGAGCAGAGACGGGGCAGAGAGAGGCGACACAGAATCGGAAGCAGGCTCTAGGCTCCGAACTGTCAGCACAGAGCCCAACGCAGGGCTTGAACTCATGAACTGCAAGATCATGACCTGAGCCGAAGTCAGACGCTCAATCGCCTTAGCCACCCAGGCGCCCCCTCATAGTAGAAGTTTTTAAATTTAATGAAGTCCAATTTATAAATTCTTTTTTTCATGGATTGTATCTTTGGTGTTGTGTCTAAAAAGTCATCACCATACCCAAGGTCATGTAGATTTTATCCTATGTTTTTACTAAGGGTTTTATAGTTTTGCATTTTATACTAAGTCTGTGATCTGTTTTTAGTTAATTTTTGTGAAGGGTATAAAGTCTGTGTTTCGATTTGTATTGTTACATGTGAACATTCCAGTTGTTCCAGCACCGTTTGTTGAAAAGGTTATCTTTGCTGCATTTTCTTGCCTTTTGCTCCTTTTTCAAAGATCAGTTGACTGTATTTACTTGGGTCTAATTTGGAGCTCTTTAATCTGTTCCATTGATTTATTTGTTATTTTGCCTATACCACAGTTTATAACAAGTCTATATGTCAGATGCTGTCAATCTTCTGACTTTGTTTTTCTCCTTCAATATTGTATTGAATATTCTAAGTCTCTTAATTAACTCTCCATTTAAACTTTACAATCAATTTGTTGATACCCACAAAATATCTAGGATTTTTACTGGAATTGCATTGAATCTATACATCAAGTTGTAAAGAACTGACATCTTGATAATATTGAGTCTTCCTAGCCATAAGTATGTAATATCTTTCCATTTATTAGTTATTAAATTGCATTCACCAGAGATTTATAGTTTTCTTCAAATAGATCTTGTACATATTTTGTTAAATTTATACCTAATTATTTCATTTTGGGGTGTTAATGCAAATGGTAATGTTTAAAAAAATTTTTTTATGTTTATTCATTTTTTGAAAGACAGAGAGAGACAGAGCACAAGCAGGGGTGGGGCAGAGAGGTAGGGGGACACAGAATCCAAAGCAGGCTCCAGGCTCCAAGCTGCCAGCACAGAGCCCGACGTGGGGCTCGAACTCACGAACCACGAGATCATGACCTGAGCTGAAGTTGGACACTCAACTGACTGAGCCACCCAGGCGCCCCGAAATGGTAATGTTTTTAATGTCAAATTCTACTTGTTCACTGTTAATATATATTCATTGTTTGTATATTTACATTATATCCTGTAGCTTTGCTACAATTGCTTTTTCATTGCAAAAGCTGTTTTTGTCAATTCTTTCAGATTTTCTACATAAGTAATCCTGCCATCTGTGAACAAAGACAGTTTTATTTCTTTTTTCTTTATCTGTATACCTCTTATTTCCCTTTCTTGTCTTATTGCATTAGCTAAGTCTTTCATTACAAGGTTGAAAGGGAGTAGTAAGAGGGGACATATTTACCTTGTGCCTGATCTTAGCAGGAAAGTTTCTAGTTTCTCACTATTAAGTATGACATTACCTTAGGTGTTTTGTGGATTTCTTAAGTCAAAGGTGGGAAATTCCCCCTTTATTCCTAGTTTGGTGAGAGTTTTTATCATGACTGGGTATTAGATTTTGTCAGATGCTGCATCTATGATATGATCATATGAATTTTCTTTTTTAACTTGTAGATATGATGGGTTACATGAATTTATTTTCAAAGGTTGAATCAGCTTTGCATACCTGGAGTAAACTTCACTTAGTTTTGGCATGTAATTTTTTAACACATTATTGAATTTTATTTGTTAATATTTCATTGAAGATTTTTGCTCTGTGTCATGAGAAATATTAGCCTATAATTTTCTTTTCTTGTGATGTCTTTGGTTTTGGTATTAGGGTACTGCTGACCTCACAGAATGAATTAGGTATTCTCTGGCAGACACCAGTTTGTTCTCTGTATTTAGGAGTCTGCTTCAATTTCTTTTGTTACTTCTTTTATTCATTTGTTTTGTTTTTAGATTTCCACATGTAAGTGAAATCACATGATATTTGTCTTTCTCTGACTGATATATTTCACTTAGCAAAATACCTTGCCTGTCTCTCTGTGTTATTGGGAAAGGCAAGATTTCACTCCTTTTCATGGCTGAGTAAAATTCCATTGTACATATATACCACTTCTTCACTCAATCATCTATTGATGGACACTAGGTTACTCCTATATCTTGGCTATTGTAAATAATGCTGCAATAAACATAGGGATGCATATATCTTCTCGAATTAGTGTTTTCATTTCCTTTGGATAATAGAAAAAGCTTTTTATTTTGGTACAGTCCCAATAGTTTATTTTTGCTTTTATTTCCCTTTCCTGAAGAGACAGATCCAAAAAAATACTGCTAAGGCTGATGTCAAAGAAATTACTACCCATGTTTTCTTCTAAGAGGTGTATGGATCCAGGTCACACCTTTAGGTCTTTAACCCATTTTGAGTTTATCTCTATGTATGACATAATAAAGTGGTCCAGTTTCATTTTTTTGCATGCAGCTGTCTAGTTTTCCCAGCACTATTTATTGCAGAAACTGTCTTTTCCTCCATCATATATTCATGCCTCCTTTGTCATAGATTAATTGGCCATATAAACACGGGTTTATTTCTAGGCTTTCTATTCTGTTCTGTTGATTTATGTGTCTATTTTTGTGGCGGTACCACACTGAGTTTTTGTTTGTTTGTTTGTTTGTTTCTTAATAATTTCTTTATTTTTCAATTTATATCCAAGTTAGTTAGCATATGGTGCAACAATGATTTCAGGAGTAGATTCCTTAATGCCCCTTACCCATTTAGCCCCTCCAGGAAACTTCTGTTTGTTCTCTATGTTTAAGAGTCTTTTATGTTTTGTCCCTCTCCCTGTTTTTATATGATCTTTGCTTCCCTTACCTTATGTCCATCTGTTTTGTGTCTTAAAGTCTTCATATGAGTGAAATCATATGATATTTGTCTTTCTCCAACTACTTCGCTTAGCATAATACCACATAGTTGCAAATGGCAAGACTTCATTCTTTTTGATTGCCGAGTAACACTCCATTGTATATATATATACCACACCTTTATACATTCATCCATCAATGGACATTTGGGCTCTTTCCATACTTTGGCTATTGTTAATAGTGCTGCTATAAACATGGGGGTGCATGTGCCCACTTCGAAACACCATACCTGTATCCCTTGGATAAATACCTAGTAGTGCAATTGTTGGGTTGTAGGGTAGTGCTATTTTTAACTTTTTGAGGAACCTCCATGCTGTTTCCAGAGTGGCTGCACCAATTTGCATTCCCACAAGCAGTGCAAAAGAGATCCCCTTTCTCCGCATCCTTGCCAACATCTGTTGTTGCCTGAGTTGTTAATGTTAACCATTCTGACAGGTGTGAGGTGATATCTCGTTGTGGTTTTGATTTTTATCTCCCTGATGATGAACGATGTTAAGCATTTTTTCATGTGTCGGTTGGCCATCTGGATGTCTTGTTTGGAGAAGTGTCTATTCATGTCTTTTGCCCATTTCTTCACTGGATTCTTTGTTTTTTGGGTGTTGAGTTTGATAAGTTCCTTATAGATTTTGGATACTAACCCTTTATCTGCTATGTCATTTGCAAATATCTTCTCCCATTCTGTCGGTTGCCTTTTAGTTTTGCTGATTGTTTCCTTTGCTGTGAAGAAGCTTTTTATCTTGATGAGGTCCCAATAGTTCACTTTTACTTTGGTTTCCCTTGCCTCCAGAGACGTTTTGAGTAAGAAGTTGCTGCAGCCGAGGTCAAAGAAGTTTTTGCCTGCTTTCTCCTTGAGGATTTTGATGGCTTCCTGTCTTACATTCAGGTCTTTCATCCATTTTGAGTTTATTTTTGTGTATGGTGTAAGAAAATGGTCCAGGTTCATTCTTCTGCATGTCGCTGTCCAGTTTTCCCAGCATCATTTACTGAAGAGACTGTCTTTATTCCATTGTATATTCTTTCCTGCTTTGTCAAAGATTAGCTGGTCATACGTTTGTGGGTCCATTTCTGGGTTCTCTATTCTGTTCCATTGATCTGAGTGTCTGTTTTTGTGCCAAGTACCACACTTTGTGTGTATAGCTTTGTAGTATATCTTGAAATCTAGGTTGTGATACCTCCAGCTTTCCTTCTTCTTTCTCAAAATTGCTTTGGCTATTCAGGGTCTTTTGTTGTTCCATACAAGTTTTAGGATTCTTTGTTCTGGTTCTGTGAAAAATGCTCTTGGTATTTGATTAAGGACTGCATTGAATCTGTAGATTGCTTTTGGTAGTATGGACATTTTAACAATATTAATTATTCCAATCCATGAACATGGTATATCTTTCCATTTATTTTTGTTGTCTTCAATTTTTTTCATTGTCTTATAGTTTTCAGAGTACAGATTTTTCACCTCTTTGGTTAATTTATTGCTAGGTATTTTATTCATTTTAATGCGATCACAAGTGGATTTTCATTTTTTTCCCTTTTTTAATTATTAATTTTTATTTATTTTATTTTTTATTTTTTTTAAACATTTATTTATTTTTGAGACAGAGAGAGACAGAGCACGAATGGGGGAGAGTCAGAGAGAGAGGGAGACACAGAATCTGAAACAGGCTCCAGGCTCTGAGCTGTCAGCACAGAGCCCAACGCGGGGCTCGAACCCACAGACCGCGAGATCATGACCTGAGCCGAAGTCGGCCGCTTAACCGACTGAGCCACCCAGGTGCCCCTATTAATTTTTATTTTTATTTAAGTAGGCTCTGTGCCCAGTGTGGAGCCCAATGTGGAGCTTGAACTCATGACACTGAGATCAAGACCTGAGCTGAGATCAAGAGTCAAATGCTTAACTGACTGAGCCACCCAAGCACCCTTGGAACTATTTTTAAATTTCTTTTTCTGCTACTATGTTGGTGTACAGAAACACAACCAATTTTTAGATATTAATTTTGTGTTCCACAACTGTACTGAATGCATTTATTAATTCTAATAGTATTTTGGTGAAGTCTTTCAGGTTTTCTGTCCCTATAATACAAATGTTATTATGCTTGATATTGTCACAAAATCCCCTTAATCTACCCTAATTTTTAAATTCTTTATTCTTTTTGCTCTTCAGTTTGGGTGATTTCCACCACTCTATTTTCCAGATTGTGGATTCATTTTTTTGCCTTCTCTAATCTGCTGTTGATTTTCTCTAGTGTATTTTTCATTTGAGTTATTGTATTGTTCAGCTCTGATTGTTTCTTTTTAATGTTTTCTATCTCTTTGTTGAAATTCTCACTAAGTTCATCTACTCTTCTCTCAAGTCCAGTTAGCATTTTTATGACAACTTCTTTGAACTCTTTATCAAATAAATCAGTCGTCTCCATTTTATTTTGTTGTTTTTCTGAGCTTTTTTTCTTGTTCTTTCATTTGGAACATATTCCTTGACTCCTCATTTTGCCTGATGCTCTGTGTTTTTCTGTGTATTAGGTCAGCAATACCTCCTGGTCTTGAAAGCAGTGACCTTCTGTAGAAGGCATCCTGTAGTGTGCAGTGGCTCAATCCCCTAGGTCACCAGAACCCAGCATTCCAGGGGTATTCCCTATATGAGTTATGTGTACCCTCTAGTTGTGACTGTGTCATGTCTACTCTGGGTGCACTGGTGGGCAGGGCTGGCCCCTGGCATGACGGACTGAGAGGCCTGGCTATAGCTGCTTCACTTGTGCTGGTAGATAGGGCTGCTTCCCCAACCCAGGGGAGTCAGTGCTTTGGATGGGCATTTGTCCTGGCCAGGGCTCTTTGCTGGGTATGGCAGGAGAGTAGTTGCATTCCAGGGACACCAGTCCTGAACAAAGCTGTCTGCCATGTGTGGCATGGTGGGAGCTGCTTTGGAAAGAAGTCTTCCAAAGTCAGTAGGTTGGAAGGGACTGGACCACAGGGGAACACCAGGGCAAAGGAGAGGTGTTCTCAAGGTAGATGGAGAGTGTCAGAACTGGCTCCCACAAGTGTCTGGCCAGCTAGACTGAACAAGACCAATAAAAATAGTTCCTACCAGCACTTCTATTCCTGGAGAAAGTTCATACAAATTTCTGCCACTTTACTACAAACCTAAAAACTAGTCCATACATCTCCTTCATATATAACTCAGGTATTTTTCAAACTTCTGCCTCTGTGCTGGGTCTCAGAGCAAGTGATATATGTACTGACCCTTTAATAGGAATAGAGTCTTGGGGCACATGGGTGGTTCAGTCGGTTAAAAGTTTGATTCTTGATTTCAGCTCAGGTCATGATCTCACAGTTCACGGGATCAAGTCCCATATTGGGCTCTGCACTGACAGCAGTGAGCCTGCTTAGATTTCTCTCTCTCTCTCTCTCTCTCTCTCTCTCTCTCTCTCCCCCTCTCCCTCTCTCTCTGCCCCCACTCACATGCATACGTTCACACACTCTTTCTCTCAAAATAAATAAATAAACTTAAAAAAATAGGAATACAGGGGCACCTGGGTGGCTCAGTCGGTTAAGCGTCTGACTCTTCATTTCAGTTCAGGTCATAATCTCATGGTTTGTGGGTTTGAGCCCCATGTTGGGCTCTGCGCTGACAGTGCAGAGCCTGCTTGGGATTCCCTCTCTCCCTCTCTCTCTGTACCCTCCTCAAAATAAATTAAAAAACTTAAAATAAATAGGAATACAGTCTCAGCTTCCTATAGGTCTCCTGGAATTAAGCCCTACTGATTTTCAAAGCCAGATGTCAAAGCCAGGGGGATTATCTTCCTGGTACAGATACCCAGGATGGTGAGGAGCCTGATTTGGGGCTTGATGCCCTGGTCCTCTTGGAGGACTTCTGTGTCTATGATCCCCTCCCATTTGGGGCTGCTGGGCTAGAGGTATGGATCCTGACCCCATCTCTGCCCCTCCTACCCTTTTCAATGTGGCTTTTTCATTATATATTTATCTGTAGACGAGCTGTTATACCAGTCTTTTAGGTGGTTTTCAGAGTGAGTTGTGTTATATGTAATTGTAGCTGCGGTGAGTCTGTGAAATGAGGTAAGGTCAGGATCCTCCTATTTTGCCATCTTCCCCATCCTCCCACCTCAGTTCTTGTGGCTTCCTCTAAAAATTGCATTGTAAGCTCATTTAAATGGCTAGAATGAGTGGATAGACATTCAGGAAGGTGATAGGACTTGAACCAGGTCTTAAAGAATGGGTAGTATTTAGGATGTGCTCAGATAAGGGGAACGGTATTTTTTCCAGGAGAAGAGACCAGCAAAGCAGAAGCAAAAAGGTGAAAATGGATGCTGGAGAGAATAAAGAAAGCTGTCCCCACAGAAAACTATTTATTGTTGAAGTTGAGTATCAGTGGCAAATAAAATCAAGAGTGTTAAACAAGTCCAAATCATGGAAAAGTAGAGTATAATACAAGGGAAACTCTCTCGACTCTGAAGGCAATAAAAAAGATAGTGTGTGTATTTACTTTTTAAAAAAAGAATTCACATTTCTGGAATACTGGGAAATTAGTCTGACATCAGTTGCAAGATGAATTTAAAAGAATTCAGGCATGAGATAATTAAAGTTCTGGAAATAGGATTAAATGAGATTTAAAAGGGTTTTGTTACAAAGATAGAATATCGGGAAACAAATTGATAGTGATGAAGAAAAGAACCAAGTAAAAATGAATCATCAGACAATTAAGTAAACTGAGAGAGGGGCGCCTGGGTGGTTCAGTTGGTTAAGCATCCGACTTCAGCTCAGGTCATGATCTCACAGTCCGTCACTTCAAGCCCCACATCGGGCCCTGTGCTGACAGCTCAGAGCCTGGAGCCTGCTTCAGATTCTGTGTCTCCCTCTTTCTCTGCCCCTCCCCTGCTCATGCTCTGTCTCTCTCTGTCTCAAAAATAAATAAAAACATTAAAAAAAAATAAACTGAGAGAAAAATGGAAATTTAAAAAAGGACAACTTATAGAGATGTGACAATATTGAGATAACTACAGTTAGTAAATCCAATTCCAGTGAAATAGTAGGACTAGAGAAGCATAATCAAGGGATCTTCAGTTTAAAAGTCTTCAGTATTATTGGGGCATCTGGGTGGTTCAGTCTGTTGAGCATCTGACTTCGGCTCAGGTCATGATCTTATGCCATACATTGGGGCTCACTGCTGTCAATGCAGAGCCCACTTTGGATCCTCTGTCCCTCTCTCTCTCTGCCTCTACCCCACTCATGCTCCCTCAAAAATAAATTAAAAACATTTAAAAAAATTTATGTCTTCAGCATTATTGAACCAATGAATCATTTTTTTTCCAAATGAATATATAATGCTGTCAAAGGACTTTTCAGTAACCTGGGGACATTCTCCAATGTACTAGACAAGCAAAGAAGGAGTAAATATGGACTTCGGGAAAATTTGTACTTCACTTTCCCCTTCTGTAAAATGAGAATAATAAAATGACTGATATAGTAAGAGCTCAATAGCTATTGATTTGTGGTAGGGATGTTAAAGAACAGAAGTTTATTTTCTGACAGTTCTGGAGGCCAGAAGTCCAAGATCAAGGTTCTAGCTGGTTTAATTTCTGGTGAGGGCTCTCTTCCTCGCTTGCAGGTGGTTACTTCATCACTATGTTTTTACATGGCCTTCCTCAGTGTGTGCATATGGAGTTTGTTGTGTTAAAATACACATAACATAAAATTTGCTATCTTAATGGTCTTTAAGGTTACAGTTCAGTGGTATTAAATACTTTCATAGTGTTGTACAACCATCACCTCAAACTATCCCTGTAACTCTTTTCACCTTGTAAAAATGAAACTCTATACCCATTATACAATAACTCTCTCCCCAGCTGCTGGAGGCCACCATTCTTCTATCTTCTGCTCTGCTTTTACTCTGCTTTTCTACTGTTTCTATGTGACTGTCTTATTTTACTTAGTGTAATATTCTCCATGTTCATCCATGTTATAGCATGTCAGAATTTCCTTCCTTTTTAAGGCCAAGTATTATTCCACTGTATGTATGTGTGTATATATATATATATATATATATATATATATATATATATGTATGTATATGCATATAATTTTGCTTATCCATTCATCTGTTAGTAAACATATGAGTTGCTTCCACATTTTAGCTGTTTTTTTGTTTGTGTTTGTTTTGTTTTGTTTCTTAAAGAGAGAGAGAGAGAGAGCAATTGTTTTGTTTCGTTTCTTAGAGAGAGACAGAGAGCAAGTGGTAGAGGGAGAGAGAGAGGATCTTAAGCAGGCTCCATGCCCAGTGCAAAGACTGATGCAGGGCTTGATCTCACCACCTTGAGGTCATGACTTGAGCTGAAACCAAGAGTTGGATGCATAACTGACTGAGCCACCCAGGTGCCCCAAGGCACTTGCAATTTAACCTACCACGTTTTCATACCATCAATGCAAATGTGAACACACTGGGAAAGTCAAATAATGCCTTAGTATTATTAAGAAAATGTTTTTGACCTTTTGGACCCTCTGAGGTATTATTCAGGGATCTGAAGACCACACCTTGACAACTGATGATCTAGAATGTAAGCTCTATAAAAGCAGTGAGTTTCTTTTGTTCACTGTTAGATTTTTAGCACTATTCTATCTAGAAGGGTTCTTGGCACAATAGATGATTAATAAATATTTCCTAAATGTATTAGTAAAGCAAGGACAAAAGGGAGATTAATTCTTTATAGAAAACAATAATAATTTAGAATGTATTTCTTTTTACTGCATGTAGCTACATAACTAACCAACCCATGCCTCAAAATGGCATGAAAATCTAATTTCATTAATACCATTTCTTTTGCTAAAGATCCCATTGACTTCTAAATTATGAACAAAAAGACTAAAGGACGTAAGTGAAGGAAGAAAGGTGAAATATGCCAGAATCAGAACAAATGCTATTTTTTCATAAAAGCACAGACCTTAAATGCCTTCAGATCATCCAGCCCAATTCCTTCATTTTTGCAAATAAGAAAATTTAGCTGCCAAGAAAGCTCAATGACTAGCCCAAAGTTAGTGACAGCAGTAAAATACAGGATCTTTCACACTTTTTCTTTTAGATAGAAATGATAGGAACAATAATGGGAAGCAAGAGAACTGGTATGTATTTCTTCTATAGAAAAGTGGCTAAGCAAGTCTGAGCCAAATCCTTAAACCACTCCATGGGTACTTTAGGACAGAAGAGGAACTTGACATTAAGGGATAGGACACCTAAATAATACCTCCTGATAGAGTACCTAGCTCCTCCCCATGATAGCTCAGGCTGGAGACATGCAAAGACTGTATGGGTAGTCAGGCTAGTCCCATGGAGCTGTGAAGAGGAAAAGATTCAGGCTTGAGAAGTAAGCAAGGGCGGTCTGATGCCTAAAAGGAGGGCCTTTGGAGCTGTACTAGATAGTAACATGGATGGGGTCAGGGACTGAAAAAGCCCAACAGAAAATAAGAATGTCTTTGGTATTTTTCAGTTGGGAACTATTGGCATTTTGTATGGAACTGTCCTGAACTTTGCAGGCTGTTTATCATCCCTACCCTCCACCCACCAAATGCCAGTAAATTCCAAATCACTGTGATGACTAAATATGTCCTGCACATTTTCAAGTTCCCACTAGGGGGCTTGTATCACCCCTGACTACCATTTGTCACATGTTCACTAATAAACACTTCCTGATGGATGTAGTGGGATACAGTTTGGAGATAATGTTTCTCTCTTCACAGGCATTTTGGTTCTCCTCTCCCACCACCAGGTCTCCCCCTTCACCCACTGAATCAATACATTCATAGTTTCAAGATGAGGGTAAACAGCCAGGAACAAACAAGACAACTAAGTTTCTGAATGAGTTGTTTGTTTGTTTTTCATCTTCAAGTAAGTGACTTTTATTTTTCTCTGATACTTTACAGTCAATTTCTTCAAAACTTTAAGATCTCCAGAGAAAATCTGAATGGGATTTTAAAATCAAAGCTAAAACAATAGGCTTTTTATTATAAAGGCAGTTTTCTCAAAAGAGGAAACGTGGGTTTTAAAATTCTAAAACAGTTACAGCTTGGAGAATTCAGGGCAGATTGTTTACACTATAAGCCAAAGAGTTAGGAGGTATGAAGTTGTCCACCAGAAGGACTGGTGGAAGGAGAAGAGAATCTGGAGTGCCTGTGACTATAATTTGGATGCTGGTGGATGCCTAAGAAAGGAATTATATCTCCTATTCACTCTTCTGAGTCAGATGACAGGACAGGAAATTTCCTGGAGGAAGAGAGTAAAGACTTAAGAGCAGAGAGGATCTTCATCTCTCTCAAGAAGACCCCTGCTCACCACACATCTGAGGCAGAATGACTGAGATGCTCCTACCCACCCTCCAGGATACTGAGCATCCAACAGTTGTTTCCTGAGCTCCGCAAGGCAATACAGAGTGGCTGAATGGTGTGACAGAATGGGAGGGGCCTTGTGGTCAGGATGAGGTTAACAGAGATGAATACAGACAGGGGGTAGCAGGGAAAGGAGTTCACAATCAAAGGTTAGACGTAATTGTGCATCCCAGCAGATCCTGGGGCCAGGTGCCTCTGAGGTCAGTACAACATATATATCCCCAGAAGAAGAGAAGGAAAGCGAGAAGGTCAAACCCCTGGATTGACTAGTTGAAATCTATAAATTGAAAAACTTACATAGAAAGTCAAGTTTTGGCTCTTAAGTGAAAAGGGTCCTAGCAACTAAGTGCAGTAATAAAGACATAAAGAACCCAGGAAATTCATCCTCAATACAGTAATGCATATTTACACCCTCTTTGCTTGAGCCTGCTGCTTAAATTTGCAGGAGTTACCTAGATGCCAAATATCAGCTATTTGTCTTGTTCAGGTTTTACTATTTGTGTGGCTTTGATGACTATTTGTTGACAAATGCTCCTTTTACTTCACTGTGATTGGAAATAACACTGAAATAGCCCCTAACTATATAGAGGTTGAAGATCAGTTAATTTTGCTGTTATCAATGGGTGAGATATTTCAGCTGGAATCCATTTTTTTAAAATATATTTATTTAGAGGCACCTGGGTGGCTTAGTTGGTTAAGTGTCTGACTCTTGGTTTCGGCTCAGATCACGATCTCACAGTTCGTCGGTTTGAGCCCCATATCAGGCTCCTCGCTGATAGTTCAGAGCCTGCTTGATATTCTCTCTCTCTCCCTTTCTCTCTGTACCTCTCTTGCTTGCACACACACTCTCTCTCTCTCAAAAAAAAAAACAAAACCTTAAAATGTTTATTTATTTATTTTGAGAGAGACAGAGAGAGAGAGAACATGAGTAGGAGAGGGTCAGAAAGAGGGAGAGAGAGAGAATCCCAAGCAGGCTCTGCACTGACAGCAAAGGGCCTCGATCTCACAAACCATGAGATCATGACCTGAGCCAAAACCAAGAGTCAGATGCTTAACCAACTGAGCCACTTAGGCACCCCAGCTGGAATCCATTTTTTAATCAATGGAATATTTACTCTCTATTTTATATGAACTATAGCTTAAAAATAACTGTCACTCAAAATAGTGTAATTTTGTAATTAATTGTCACTTTAAAACAAAGACTAACAAGAGACAAAAAAGCATTATATAATGATAAAGGGATCAATCCAACTAGAGTACAATATATAACACTTGTAAATATCCATGCATCCAACCTTGGAGCACCTAAATACATAAAGCAATACTAATACAATAATAGTAGGAGACTTTAAACACCCCACTTACATCAGTGGATAGATCATCCAGGCAGAAAATCAAATAAGGAAACAATATTTTTCTTTAAGTTTATTTATTTATTTAGAAAGAGAGAGAGTGTGTGCATGAGTGGAGTAAGGGCAGAGAAAGAGGGAGAGAGAGAATATCAAGCATGCCCCATGCTGTCAGCATGGAGCCAGATGCAGGGCTTGATCCCATGAACTGTGAGATCATGACCTGAGCTGAAATTGAGAGTCAAATGCTTAACTAACTGAGCCACCCAGGCACCTCAGGAAACAGTATTTTTGAACAACACTTTAGACCAGATGGACTTGACAGATATACACAGAACATTCCATCCCAAACCAACAGAATACACATTCTTTTCAAGTGCACACGGAACATTCTCCAGAATAGATCACGTTAGACCACAAAATAAGCCTTAATCAACTTAAGAAGATTGAAATCATATCAAGCATCTTTTTCAACCACAGTGGTATGAAACTAGAAATCAGTTACAAGAAAAAAAAACTGGAAAAAAAAAAACACATGCATGTGGAGGCTAAACACCATGCTACTACACAACCAGTGGGTCAACACAGAAATGAGAGGAAATAAAAAAATACATGGAGACAAATGAAAATGCAAACACAACACTCCAAAATCTTTGGGATGCAGCAGAAGCAGGGCTAAGAAGGAAATTTATAGCAATATAGATGTACCTCAAGAAATATGAAAAATCTCAATCTAATGACACAAAGAAATGGAAAGACATTCCACGCTCATGGATTGGTAGAACAAATATTAATAAAATGTCTATACTAACCAAAACAATGTAAACATTTAATTCGATCCCTATGAAAATACTATCAGCATTTTTCACAGAAGTAGAACAAAAAATCCTAAAATTTGAGAACCACTGCTACTGTTGCATTCTCTGACTCCATTTGGCCAATTCCCACCACTACCACCACCATGCCCCAGAGGAGCCCCAGTATGGCTGCCCAGTCAGGTACACTGCCTCACCCTTGTTCACCTGCCCATGCACCCACTGCCCTCGTTGCCACACTGGTCTGCTCTCTGGCCAACCTTGCCCGATGGGGCAGATGGTGTTCATGGCTATTGGCTCAGCTGTGGGACACATTGTTGGTAGTACCCTGACTGGAGCTTTCAGTGGGGGAGGCTTGGAGCCCACCCAGCCTGCTGCTCAGCAGGCACCCACCCACTCTGTCCCCTAGCCCCTGCAGATGGGGTGCTGGGCTTATGAGATCAAGCAGTTCCTTGACTGCTCCACCAGTCAGAGTACTCTGTCCCTGAATGAGGGCTTGAGCAGGCCCTGAAGCAATGCAAATTCAACCATAGTCTCAGCTCCCTCTCTTGAAGATCCATGGGCCAGCCCTGCACTCACCTTCACCCCTTCACCGACAGCCAGACCATGATGTCATATTGTACCCACGTAGCTGGAATTGGGAGTGAGGATGGGGATTTTCACCCCACAGATGACTAGAATCACAAATGTGTAATTAGAAGTGTCTATTTTTTTAGCCTAAAATTTATATGGAACCACAAAAGACCCCAAATTGCCAAAGCAATTTTGAGAAAGAAAAGCAAGGCTGGAGATACCACAATTCCAGACTTCAAGCTATATTACAAAACTGTAGTAAACAAAACAGTATTGTACTAGCACAAAAATAGACCTAGATAAATGGAACAGAACAGAAAACCCAAAAATAAACCCATAATTATAGGGTCAGTTAATCTTTGACAAAGCAGGAAAAAATATGCAATAGGAAGAAGACAGTCTCTTCAACAAATGGTGGTGGGAAAACCAGTTAGCTACATGCAAAAGAATGAAACTGGACCACTTTCTTACACCATACACAAAAATGAATTCAAAATGGATTAAAGACCTAAATGTGAGACCTGAAGCCATAAAAATCCTAGAAGAGAACACAGGCAGTAAGGTCTCTGACATTGGCCATCACAACATTTTTCTGGATATGTCTCCTGAGGCAAGGGAATAAAAGCAAAAATAAACTATTGGGACTATATTTTAAAAAAGCTTCTGCACAGCAAAGGAAACAATGAAACTAAAAGGCAACCAATGGAATGGGAGAAGATACTAACCCTTTAACAGATATGTCATTTGCTCAGTTGGTTGAGCAAATGACATATCTGTTAAAGGGTTAGTATCCAAAATATATAAAGAACTTGGGGCGCCTGGGTGGCGCAGTCGGTTAAGCGTCCGACTTCAGCCAGGTCACGATCTCGCGGTCTGTGAGTTCGAGCCCCGCGTCAGGCTCTGGGCTGATGGCTCGGAGCCTGGAGCCTGTTTCTGATTCTGTGTCTCCCTCTCTCTCTGCCCCTCCCCCGTTCATGCTCTGTCTCTCTCTGTCCCAAAAATAAATAAAAAACGTTGAAAAAAAAATTAAAAAAAAAAATATATATATATATATATATAAAGAACTCAATAAACTCAGCACCCAAAAAACAAACAATCCAATTTAAAATGGGCAGAAAATATGAACAGACATTTCTCCAGAGAAGACATCCAAATGGCCAACAGACACATGAAAAGATACCCAACATCACTCATCATCAGGGAAATGCAAAGCAAAATTATAATGAAATATCACCTCACACCTCTCAGAATGTCTTAAACACACACACACACACACACACACACACACACACACACACACACAAGAAACAAGTGTTAACAAGAACTTGAAACACAAGAAACAAGTGCTGACGGGTGTGTAGATAAAGGAACCCTCTTGTACTCTTGGTGGGAATGCAAACTGGTGTAGCCACTTTGGAAAACAGTATGGAGGTTTCTCAAAAAGTTAAAAATAGAGGTGCCTGGGTGGCTCAGTTGGTTGAGCATCTGGCTCTTGATTTCAGCTCAGCTCATGATCCCAGGGTCCTAGGATTGAGCCCTGCATCAGACTCCATGCTGAGTATGGAGCCTGGTTGGGATTCTCTCTCTCTCTCTCTCTCTCTCTCTCTCTCTCTCTCTCTCTCCCTTTTTCTCCCTCTGCCCCTCCCTCTCCTCATTGCCCCACTTGTGTGCTCTCTCTCTCTCAAATTAAAAAAAAATTTTTAAGTTAAAAATAGAACTACCCTATGATCCAGTAATCGTGCTACTGGATATTTACCCCCAAAATACAAAAACACTTATTCAAAGGGATACACGCACCCCTATGTTTATACCAGCATTATTTATAATAGCCAAATTATGTAAGCATAATATAGGAATATTATTCAGCCACAGAACAGAATGAAATCTTGCCAGTTGCAACAACATGGATGGACCTAGAGAGTATATGCTAAGTGAAATAAGTCAGTCAGAGAAAGACAAATATGGTATGATTAGACTCATATGTGGAATTTAAGAAATGACACAAATGAGCAAATGGAAAAAACAACAAAGAAAGAGAGAACAAGAAACAGACGCTCAACTATTGAGAACAAACTGATGGTTACCAGAGGGGAAATGGGTAGGGGAATGGATGAAGTAGGTGATAGGGGATTAAGGAGTGCACTAGTTGTGATGAGCACTGGGTGATGCATAGAATTGTTGAATCACTATATTGTATACCTATACTGAAACTAATATAACACTGTATGTTAACTATACGGGAATTAAAATTTTAAAAATAAAAAAAATAAACAATCTAAACTTACATTTAAAGGAACTAGAAAGAAAAGAACAAACAAAGCCCAAAGTTAGTAGAAGGAAGAAAATAATAAAGATCAGAGCGGAAATAAATGAAACAGAAACCAAAATCAACAAAATCAAAAGCTGGTTCTTTAAAAAGATAAATAAAATTCATAAACCTCTAGCCTGGACTTATCAAGAAAAAAGAGAGAGAGAGAGAGAGAATCCAAATAAAATCAGAAATAAAAGAGAAGTAACAACCAACACGACAGAAATACAAAGGATTATAAGAAAATACTATGGAAAATTATATGTCAACAAGTTGGACAACCTAAAAGAAGTGGATAAATTCCTAGAAACATACAATCTTCCAATACCAAATCAGGAAGAAATAGAAAATCTGAACTGAAAAATAACTAGTAACAAAATTGATCAGTAATCAAAAACTCCCAACAAACAAAAATCTAGGACCAAGTGACTTCACATGTGAATTCTACAAACATTTATTTCTTTTTTATTATTAAAAAGAACTTTTTGAGAGAGAGAGAGAGAGAGAGAGAGAGAGAGAGATATCAAACACGAGTGGGGCAGGGGCCGAGAGAAAAGGAGAGAGAATTTTAAGCAGGTTCCATGCTTAGCGTGGAGCCCAACCACTGAGCCCAATCCCTGACCCTGACCACTGAGCCTGTTTCGGGGCTTGATCTCAAGACCATGAGATCATGACCTGAACTGAAATCAAGAGTTGGGTCCTCAACCAGTTGAGCCACCCAGACACCCCATATTCTATAAACATTTAAAGAAAAGTTAATACCTATTCTCCTCAAACGATTCCAAAACATTGAAGAGGAAGGAAAGCTTCCAAATACATTCTCTTTTTTTTTTTTTTTTAACATTTATTTATTTTTGAGAGACAGAGTATGAGCAGGGGAGGGGCAGAGAGATAGGGAGACACAGAATTCGAAGTAGGCTCCAGGCTCCAAGCTGTCAGCACAGAGCCTGATGTGGGGCTCAAACCCACAAACTAGGAGATCGTGACCTGAGCTGAAGTCGGATGCTTAACTGACTGAGCCACCCAGGCGCCCATCCAAATACATTCTATGAGGCCAGTATTACCCTGATACCAAAACCAGACAAAGATACTACAAAGAAAGAAAACTACAGGCCAATATAGTGGCCTTGGTGAAAATAGATACAAAAATCCTCAATAAAATATTAGGAAACCCTTTCCAACAATATATTAAAAGGATCATTCACCATGATCAAGTGGGATTTATTTTAGGGATGCAAGAATCGTTCAGTATTCACAAATCAATCAATGTGATACACTACATTAACAAAATGAAGTATAAAATCATATGATCATCTCAATAGATGCAGAAAAAGCATTTGACAAAATTCAACATTTGTTCATGATAAAAACTTTGAACAAAGTGGGTTTAGAAGGAACAAAACTCAACATAATAAAGGCCGTATATGACGAACCCACAGCTAACATTATACTCAATGGTAAAAAAACTGATAGTTTTTCCTCTAAGATCAGGAACAAACAAGGATGTTCACTCTTGCCACTTTTGTTCAACATAGTAATGGAAGTCCTAGCTGCAAAAATCAGATAAGAAAAAGAAATGAAAGCCATTTATATTGGTAAGAAGTCAAACTGTCACTATTTGTAGATGATGTGATACACATAGAAAACCCTAAAGACTCCACCTAAAAACTATTGGACTATTAGAACTAATAAATAATGCAGTAAAGTTACAAGATACAAAATTAATGTACAGAAATTGATTGTGTTTTATACATTAATAAAAAAAGTAGCAGAAAGATAAATTAAGAAAACAATTCCATTTACAATTGCACCAAAGGATGAACTAATTAGGAATAAACTTAATCAAGGAGGAAAAAGACTTGTAATTTATAAACTATATAACATTGATGAAAGAAATTGAAAATGACACAAACAAATGGAAAGACATGCCATGCTCATGGATTGGAATAGTTAATATTCAAATAACAACAGCATTTTTCACAGAACTAGAACAAAAAATCCTAAAATTTGTATGGAACCACAAAAGATCCCAAACAACCAAAGCAATCTTGAGAAAAAAGAATGAAGCTGAAGGTTTCATAGTCTCAGATTTCAAGATATACTACAAAGCTATAAAACTCAAAACAGTGTGGTACTGGCATAAAAACAGACACACTAATTAATAGAATAGAAAGCCTGGACATAACCCCATGCTTATATGGTCAATTAGTATACAACAAAGGAGGCAAGAATATACAATGGAGGAAAAGACAGTTTCTTCAATAAATAGTGCTTGGAAAATTTGACAGCTACATGCAGAAGAATGAGACTGGACCACTTTTTTTATGCCATTCACAGAAATAAACTCAAAGTTGAATAAAAACCTAAATGTGTGACCTGAAGCCATACAACTTCTAGAAGAAAACATAGACAGTAATCTCTTACAGATTAGCCTTAGCAATATTCTTTTAGCTATGTCTCCTTAGGCAAGAGAAACAAAAGCAAAAAACCAGAAAATAAAAAGACGCTATTGAGACTACACCAAAATAAAAAAGCTTTTGCAGAGTGAAGGAAACTATCGACAAAATGAAAAGGTGACCTGGGGCACCTGAGTGGCTCAGTAGGTTAAGCATCTGACTTTGGCTCAGGTCATGATCTCACAGTTCATGAGTTTGAGCTCTGCAGTTTGTGCTGACAGCACAGAGCCTGGTATCATCTGTCACCTGCTCTCTCTGCCCCTCCCCCGCTCATATGCTCGCTCTCTCTCTCTCTGTCTCTCAAAATAAATAAACTTAAAAAAAGAAAGAAAGAAAACGCAACCTACTGAATGAGAGAAGATATTCACAAATGATATCTCCCATAAGGGATTAGTATCTACAATATATAAAAAACTTATACAACTCAACACCAAAACAAAAAACAAAACAAAACAAAACAAAATTAATCTGATTAAAAAATGGGCAGAAGACCTGAATAGACTTTTTCCAAAGTCATACAGATACTCAACAGGTATGTGAAAAGATGCCCAACATCAGTAAATCATCAGGTAAATGCAAAGTGAAAACCACAATGAGATATTACATTACACCTGTCAGAATCAAAAAGTGAAAGAATGAATAAATGAATGAATTGAAAAAATAACAAGTGTTGGAAGGATATAGAGGCAAGTGAACCCTCATGTAGTGTTTGTGGGAATGTAAATTGATGAAACCATTGTAGAGAACAATGGTTGTTCTCTATTTGAGGTTGCTCAAATATTAAAAATAGAACTGCCATGTGATGCAGTAATTCCACGAATGGGTATTTATCCAAAGAAGTGAAATCAGTACTTTGAAAAGATACATGCATCCCTATGTTTAATTCAGCATTATTTACAATAGTCAAGATATGAGAGCAACCCAAGTGTCCATCAATAGTTGAATAGATAAAGAAGAGGTGGTATATACACAATGGAATATTACTCGGTCTTGAAATCTTGATATTCATAACAACATGGATGGATCTAGAGGGGATGATACTAAGTAAAATAAATCAGTGAAAGACGAACCATATGATTTCATTACACGTGAAATCTAAAAAACAAAACAAATTAACAAGCAAAGCAGAAACAGACCCATAAATACAGAGACAAGTTGGTGATTGCCAGAGGGGAGGAGAGTAGGATAGGCAAAATGGGTGAGGGGGATTAGGAGGTACAGGTTTCCAGTTATGGAATGAGTAAGTCATAGGGATAAGAAGTACAGCATAGGGGATATAGTCAGTGATATTTTAATAGTCTTGTATGGTGACAGATGGTAGCTGCACTCATGGGGAGCATATAGTACATAGAATTGTGGAACCAATATGTTGTACACCTGAAACTTATGTAACATTATGTGTCAACTATACCTCAATAAAAAAAAATAGAATTTGTAAATAAGAAGAAAAATAAATAAAATTAACTGCTACTAAGAAAACAACAAAGGTTCACACCTTAGGATAGTTTTCTTGAAACATTTTCCAAAACATCACAATTCCTAAATTGAGAACCATAGTGTAAATCCAGAGAGAAATTCTACCTCAAATTTGACTAAATATCTAGAAGCAATGATTTTCTCTTTGTTCACACTCGTGTAGGGCTTTTTTAATTTAGATGTCATTAACATTCAGATTTTAAATTTGATAGACATAAGCTATAAAGACAGCCCACCTGTAGAGATGACCAAAATGGGATTCTTACTGCACACACTCATTCCAGGTAAACCTAAATTTGATTTGTTTTGTTTTGCTTTGTTTTGTTTTGTTTTGTTTTGTTTTGATACTGGTAAGAAGTTCGTGTTTTACATTAGTAATTTTTGCCTTTCTCTCTCTCTCTCCAGAACACGAGAGAATTTCAGCTTGTTCTCAAAGAATACCAAAATAGTCTGAAAGAAAGAAAGAAAGAAAGAAAGAAAGAAAGAGAAAGAAAGAAAGGCTCTTAAGCTCTCCTAAGCACATAATCAGATCTTTCCGTCTCTTATGGGGACTATTGTTTGGTAAATTGTGTTTTATGTTCCAAAAGAGCGAAGTGGCAGTATTCTAGTACACTTAGAGTTTCACAACAAAGTCCTGTAAAATTTCATGTTCTCATTTTTAAATATGTGGGCTCTTAAGGACAGTCTTATGTGTAAGTGATAAAGAAATATGGTGATTACATACATGACACCTTTTGTATTTGAATTTGATCATTTGATTCATGAAAAAAACTGCAAGCTTGATTTTCAGGTCATTTTGGTAGCCTTGTCTTGACAGCATTTCGTTGCTTGTGAGCTTTGCATTCTGCTTTTTATTTGTTGGTTTTACTTTTCAGTGAAATGAGTTGGTAGTTCTAATGGTATCTATGCTTTAGATAAGTAAAAAATAAAGAGAGAAGGCTTCTTAGACTTCTTAATCACATTAATATCCTCTGATAAAAATGACAGGCCTGAATAGAAGAGACAGTTGTGAATTTAGAATTTTTCTTCTTTTGATTCATTCTGTAAGTTACAAGAAACACATGAAACAAAAAATTCTGAGAACTAACGTTTAAGCTCAACTGTTAAAAACTAAGAAAAATTATGAGTTAAAAACTGGGTGTCAGTCACTGAGTATGCCAAGCAAACTTATTTCTTGCTCTTTTAACTACTTTTTCAAACAGGTTAAAAACTGATAAGAAGCTCTTGGGAAACTCTTATCAGTCATTGCAAAAAATAGGTTAACCCATCCTAATCTGGCAAAGTCTTAAAAGGCCTACATTCCTAAAAGCATTACGAGATTTTTTTTTTCTACTTGCTAAGTATGCTGTATGAGAATCATTTTTTGTGACAACAAATTCAGAGTTAAAATATCTTTTTATTCATGTGATATGCTCTATGAGTGCATTCGTAGCCTATAAATGAGATGGTTGCTTAAGCTGACACTGCAAAACATTGCAGGAAGTGTTGATTAGAATTTGCACATTTGTTCTGAGTTTGTGAATTCCAAGCAGGTTTGCTAATGGAGAAGCAGTGCCTTTTTCACAACTCTTCAGCTCTAGACCATGGCCACCTATGTGTGTTTCCTATATGGTGACTGCTGTTAATATTTTGTGTATATCCTTCCTGCCTTTTCTTCTCTTCATATACATTTTTTTACTTTGCAAAGTTAATCTCATTGTGTACTTGCTATTTTATTACTTTTTTCACTAATGGTGTGTTATTAATTTTTTGAAAAATATATTCAACCTTGTAAGACAATCTATCACCTAGCTATAACATAATTTATCAAACTACTTTCCTATTCATATGTGGAATTTAAGAAACAAAACAGTTGAACATAGGAGGAAAAAGGAGAGAGAGAGGCAAACCATAAAGCAGACTTTTAACTATGGAGAACCAACTGAGGGCTGCTGGAGGGGTGGTGTGTGGGAAAGATGGGTTAAGTGGGTGATGGGGATTAAGTGGGGCAGCTGTGAAGAGCACTGGGTGTTGCATGTAAGTGATGAATCACTAACTCCTACACCTGAAACTAATATTACACTGTATGTTAACTAACTGGAATTTGAATAAAAACTTGGGGAAAAAACCCTACTTTTCTATTGTTAGATACTTAGACTATGTCCTATTCTTACCTATTATACATACTGTTGTAACTAGAATCCTTGAACTTAAATCTTTAGGCACATCCTAATTGTTTCCTACAGATAAATTCCCAAAAATAATATTTTTGGACAAAAAGGCAAATATTTTAAATGATCACCACCCTAAGATAGCCGTTGCCAACAGTTTGATGCATATTTTTACAATCTTTTTAGAATAAAATAATATTTATGGGCTTGAATGTATGTATACATACAGGAAACCTAGTTAGGAGTCTATAAGCAGTAATACAGGAGACAAATCAGAGTAGCTTGCAGCAGGGCTCAGTGGTAGGGGTAGGGAATGGTGGTCAGATTCTGGATATATATATATATATATTTTTTTTAATTTTTATTTAATTTTTTTTTAATTTTAGATCCAAGTTAGTTAGCATATAGTGCAACAATGATTTCAGGAGTAGATTCCTTAATGTACTTTACCCATTTAGCCCATCCCCCCTCCCACAACCCCTCCAGTAACCCTCTGTTTGTTCTTGGATATATATATTTTTTTTTTAGGAAGACCAATTGGATGTAGAGTATGAGAGAAAGAAATGCGTGCAGACTTATTCCCAAGTTTTGGAGGGCTGAGCATTTGGAAGGATGATATTGACATTAAGTGGCAGGGGAAATTCTGTAGGTGGAGCAGATTGAGGGAGAGGAAAGAACAGGGTTCAGCTAGGAGAGAGTGAGAGTGGGATGTCTATTAGGTATCCAAGTAGAGATGGCCAATAAGCTATTAAATATATGAGGCTAGAGTTCTGCAGCGAGCAGGTATGGGAAATATAAATTTGGGCATCATTGGCACACAGATATTTGAAGCCAGGAGACTGGGTGAGATTACCAAGGGAGTGAGTACAGACAAAGAGAAGAGTTTGGACCAGGGAGGAGAGCATTCTGATGTGAAAAGCACTTACTATGCACCAGGCACTCTTCTATGTGATTTGCATAGATTATAGGTTGACTCATTTAATCTCCAAAGCAACTCAATGGAGGGGTACTATTATTAACCCCATTTTACAGAGGAGAAATCTGAGGCACAGAAAGCTTAAGTCAGTAAATCAATAACTATTTTATGATATTAAATTATGAAATAAGTTATAACTCCCTTTTAAAATAATGCAAACTCATTCTGAAATAAATCATGTAGTTTTTCGGCACAGGCTTTATCCATCATGTCTCAAAAATCACAGTTATACATTCCAGTTATACTTTAATAAATCAGCATGACTAATCTGTTCAAGGGTGCTTTTCTTTTCAGCTGACAGCACATTCTAGAAGGAATCCTGAGGAGACACCGAAAAAGGAAAAAGAGCTTATTTTCAAAAAGGAGATAAGGAGAGCCATTTTTAGGGTTTAATGTTTCTTAAAGACATTGTGTTTATTTGCTTTCATGAGTCTCTTCCTCAAGAACCATGTATTGTCTAATTATATTTAAGGATGGGAGAAGCAAGTTAATAAAGGGGAATTATCATCACTCCTACCCGTCTCACCCTATAGCATATTCAGCATATCTCAACAGGGAGGTTTCTAAGGCTATTCTTGACCTGTAACAGAAATATGCAATACACTGAAAACTATAGAAAGCTTATGAAAGAAATTGAAGAAGACACAAAAAAATGGAAAAAGATTCCATGTTCCTGGATTGGAAGAACAAATATTGTTAAAATGTTGATACTACCCAAAGCAATCTACATATTCAATGCAATCCCTATCAAAATAACACCAGCATTCTTCACAGAGCTAGAACAAATAATCCTAAAATTTGTATGGAACCAGAAAAGACCCCAAATAGCGAAAATGATCTTGAAAAAGAAAACAAAAGTAGGAGGCATCACAATCCCAGACTTCAAGCTATACTACAAAGCTGTAATCATCAAGGCAGTATGGTACTGGCACAAGAACAGACACTCAGATCAATGGAACAGACTAGAGAACCCAGAAATGGACCCACAAACGTTTGGCCAACTAATCTCTGACAAAGCAGGAAAGAATATCCAATGGAATAAAGACAGTCTCTTCAGCAA
This sequence comes from Panthera leo, assembly GCF_018350215.1. Lineage (NCBI taxonomy): Eukaryota > Metazoa > Chordata > Mammalia > Carnivora > Felidae > Panthera > Panthera leo. The sequence continues at coordinate 79,415,667 of NC_056682.1, read as the reverse complement.
GTGGTGCTTGGAAAACTGGACAGCGACATGCAGAAGAATGAACCTGGACCACTTTCTTACACCATACACAAAAATAAACTCAAAATGGATGAAAGACCTAAATGTAAGACAGGAAGCCATCAAAATCCTCGAGGAGAAAGCAGGCAAAAACCTCTTTGATCTTGCCTGCAGCAACTTCTCACTCAACACGTCTCCGGAGGCAAGGGAAACAAAAGCAAAAATGAACTACTGGAACCTCATCAAAATAAAAATCTTCTGCACAGCAAAGGAAACAATCAGCAAAACTAAAAGGCAGCCAACAGAATGGGAGAAGATATTTGCAAATGACATAGCAGATAAAGGGTTAGTATCCAAAATCTATAAGGAACTTATCAAACTCAACACCCAAAAAACAAAGAATCCAGTGAAGAAATGGGCAAAAGACATGAATAGACACTTCTCCAAACAAGACATCCAGATGGCCAACCAACACATGAAAAAATGCTCCACATCACTCATCATCAGGGAAATACAAATCAAAACCACAACGAGATATCACCTCACACCTGTCAGAATGGCTAACATTAACAATTCAGGCAACAACAGATGTTGACAAGGATGCGGAGAAAGAGAATCTCTTTTGCATTGTTGGTGGGAATGCAAGCTGGTGCAGCCACTCTGGAAAACAGTGTGGAGGTTCCTCAAAAAACTAAAAATAGCACTACTCTACGACCCAGCAATTGCTCTACTAGGCATTTATCCAAGGGATACAGGTGTGCTGTTTCGAAGGGACACATGCACCCCCATGTTTATAGCAGCACTATCAACAATAGCCAAAGTATGGAAAGAGCCCAAATGTCCATCGATGGATGAATGGATAAAGAAGGTGTGGTATATATATATACAATGGAGTATTACTCGGCAATCAAAAAGAATGAAATCTTGCCATTTGCAACTACATGGATGGAATTGGAGGGTATTATGCTAAGTGAAATTAGTCAGAGAAAGACAAAAATCATATGACTTCACTCATATGACGACTTGAAGAGACAAAACAGATAAACATAAGGGAAGGGAAAACAAAAATAATATAAAAACAGGGAGAGGGACAAAACATAAGAGACTCATAAATATGGAGAACAAACTGAGGGTTACTGGAGGGGTTGGGTGGGGGATGGGCTAATTGGGTAAGGGACACTAAGGAATCTACTCCTGAAATCATTGTTGCACTATATACTAACTAATTTGGATGTAAATTTTAAAAAAGTAAAAAATAAAACAAGTTAAAAAAAAAAAGAAATGTGCATAAGACAGGGAAAGACAATAGTCACCATCTGGGTTAATCATTGTAGAAGGCTTCCAGACAAAAATATTTCAAATTGTCCCCTTGGTACCCTGGAGATTTTTACATCTTGGGACAAGTGTGCAGATGAATGAACTTGCAATGTGCTTTTCTACCTTCTCCTCTTCCATGAGAACAGAGTCACTGTGAAAGGGGAGGTGGGCAGGAGAACTTGCAAAATGGTTTTTTTCAGATAAATTTTAGGATAAAGGACAACTGGAAGTTGAGGATCTGGAAATAACAATTTTTCCTGCCAACAGTGCTCCTTGAAAAGTATTCACAAATTTTTGGGGGTTCCTATAACTCAGGTTGAAGACTACTTTCTTAAATAATTTGAATAGGGAAGAAAAAAAAGGAGATCTTAAAACACCAAGTAACTACAGAGATATTCCTTTATGAGCCCAAAATAGGAAAGGATAGATAGATGTGTACATTTACATAAATACTAGAGAGCAGCATGAACCTTGACTAATAATATCAGGGAAAGCAGAATCCAGAAGGAACTTAGAGATGTGAAAAATAGTTAAAAAAAAAAAAAAAAAAAAAAAGGAAGGGGCGCCTGGGTGGCTCAGTCGGTTGAGCATCCGACTTCGGCTCAGGTCACGATCTCGCGGTCCATGAGTTCGAGCCCCGCGTCAGGCTCTGTGCTGACAGCTCAGAGCCTGGAGCCCGTTTCAGATTCTGTGTCTCCCTCTCTCTGACCCTCCCCCGTTCATGCTCTGTCTCTTTCTGTCTCAAAAACAAATAAACATTAAAAAAAAAAATTTTAAAAAATAAAAAGGAAGAACAAAACCTTAAAGAACATGTTCATGGCAAGAACAAAACCGCAAAGACTCTGGGGAAAATGATGTAATGTTTAAAAGATAACGGAGAAAGCAGAACTAACCAAAGTCTCTTTTTCTCCATTCTTCTCTCAATAACTACCTTCAAATGAAAAGGGTAAAAGAATAATGGTAGGAGGAAACATAAATTCAAGGAAGGTAAGAAGCAAATTTAATTCTTTTAATGAATTTTTTTTATGCCCAGATAAATTGTATCCTGAGATATTTAAAGGACTTGTAGTTGTAATCATGTAACCACAGTTAACAATCATAGAAAATAATTTTATAAACATAGTCTGCATAGATTCATTAAGAATCAATGCTGTCAGGGGTGCCTGGGTGGCTCAGTCAGTTGAGTGTCTGACTCTTGGTTTCCGCTTGGGTAGTGATCTCGCAGTTTCATGGGTTCAAGCCCTGCGTCGGGCTCTGTACTGACAGCGTGGGGCCTGCTTACGATTCTCTCTCTCCCTTGCTTTCTACCCACCCACCCCCCACTCATGCTCTCTCTGACTCTCTCAAAATAAAGAAATGTATTTTTAAATTTTAATTTTCAAACTTAAAAAAATTAAAAATGAATCAACACTGTCAAACTAACCTTACATCTAAGAACTTATTATTCAACTTAAGACCTAGTGTTTGTATCTTTTTCATTTAACATATTGGAATATTTCTCTAATATTTTTCACGAAATAGTCTTCTGTACTATAATTTTAGATAGCTAAAATTAGTGCTCAAAGTATGAATATACCCTAAATTGTTTAATCAATCCACCATGGTCAAGTTTAGACAATTTCATATTTTTGGCTTTTAAAAACCATGCTAAGGTTAAGATCATTTTGCATAAAACTTTATAAATCACTATTTTTTTTAAATTTTAGGTTGAATTCCCACAAGGAGAATAAATGAATCAATGGCATCACATTTCAAAGAAATTTTAATAAGTATCACCAAAACTCCCTCTAGAAGGAAATACCTGTTTATATTCTCAACAATATATGAATGACTGGTTTTCTAACCCTTATAATTACTGGAAGATTTTGGTAGAAAAACTTTATACTTGTATTTTTTTATTGTGGTAAAATGTATACAACATACAATTCACCATTTTAACCACTTCTTAAAAAGATTTTTTAATGTTTTTAATTTATTTTAGGGGGGTGGGAAGGGGCAGAAAGAGAGGGAGAGAGGGATATCCCACGCAGGTTCTGTGCTGTCAGTGCAGACCCCAACATGGGGCTTGAATCCACAAACCGTGAGATCATGACCTGAGCTGAATCAAGAGTTGGAGGTTTAACTGACTGAACCCCCAAACACCCCTACCATTTCAACCACTTTTAAGTACACAATTCAGGAGCATTAAATATATTCGTAACATGCAACCATCACCACTATTTCCAGAACTTTTCATCATCCCAAACAGATACCAAACCTGTTAAACAACAACTTAAAAATATATATTAAAATATATTACCAGGTGCATGGGTGGGCTCAGTCAGTTAAGCTTCTGACTTCAGCTCAGGTCATGATCTGTTTGTGAGTTTGAGCCCTGCATTGGGCTCTGTGCTGACAGCTCAGAGCCTGGAGCTGCTTCGGATTCTGCATCTCTCTCTCCCCTCTCTCTGTCCCTATCTGCCCCTCCCCTGCTCATATTCTCTCTCTCTCTCTCTCTCTCTCTCTCTCTCTCTCTCTCAAAAATAAGCATTAAAAAGTATATTACCATTCTCTTGCTTTATGTTACTAAACCATCAGCAATACTCTTCCCCCTTCCTAATATCTTAGAATTCTTCTGTATTAGTCAGAATAGGACAGGCTGTACCATGGTAACACATAACCCCCAAATCCTGTGGCTAACAGATTCAGTTCTCACTCAAGTTACATAGTCTACACCAGCCAGTGAGTGTACTTGCTTCTCAGTCTTTCAGAGGCTCAGGCTAAGGGAGACCCAATCATGTCATGGCTTCAGAGTTTGGAACATGAGGCCTTCATGGTTACCAAGGCAGGGCAAGGAAGTGCTGTAGAGCCTTGAACCAGCAATCAAATGCTTCAGCCTGGAAATGGCACATGCCACTTGTAAGAACTTTGTTAGAACTGGTAACACGGTGGAGGGGGACACGTACATTCCTTCCTTGTTATCTGAAAGAGAGGAGAACTGGGTATGTGGTCTCTACATCTTCATCTGTACCCTCCCTGATACAAAATTGGCTTCATTTAACTACTTGCATTTTTTTTCTATTAGTGAAGCCCACACATTAACATTTTACTTTATGTAATGCCACAAGAAATCCTGGAATAAGTGAAAACAATTAATTTAGAAGAATAGTAATTTGATCTAAGTGACAAGTCACATATCACAGAGTAATATATAAACACTGCTGTGGCTGACATGCTAAATTGCTATCTTTGGGCCCAGTTTTCTTCATAAATTCTAAATAAAAAAATTTATTTATTTTGAGAGAGAAAGAGAGACAGTATGAATGGGGGAGGGGTAGAGACAGAGGGTGAGAGGGAAAGAGAGCATCTCAAGCAGGCTCTGCACTGTCAGCGCAGACCCTGATGCCAGGCTTGAACCCATGAAACTGTGAGATCATGACCTGAGCCGAAACCAAGAGTCAGACACTTCACAGACTGAGCCACCCAGGTGCCCCAACAAATTATAACTTTTGAAGTACATGCTGAACTTTTTAGTAGCACTGGGCCCTCTGGTTTTCATGTGGTTAGGCATGTCATTGTGGACGCTCCATGGAGGATGATAAATATTGACCAACACTTGACAAGTTCATTAGCAACTTTTTTAAGAAATGGGAAATCAGTACTTGATTTCTCATTAAACATGCATTCTTTCTTTCAGCTCATTCCTGCCAAAAGTTTTCTTTTGTACAAAAAAAAAAAAAAGTTACCAATCAGTAAAGTACTTACATAGTCATACATTTGTACAGCACAATAAAGGACAAATGACTGTAGGTGTGGAGTTTGGATTACTCTATGTTCGATAGCAGCTCTACTCACCCTCATTTTCTTTTATACCTTACACTCAACCTGTAAGTGTTTATGCTTCATGTTGACTCCGATAGCCAGACAACTTCACTCATCTTGCAGGTTACTGCATGGGCCATTCTACTGACACATCAAATAGCCAGCAAGAGTAGCAGTGTAAAACCACTTCTCCTATGGCCACTGGAAGGAGTAACTGTCCCCACCTGATCATATTCCTGGGGGGGGGGTTTCATTGTACCCACAGGTGCCCTTTATGTGGTTCTTGAAAGTGTGTTGGTTACATTGCTTCTGGAAAGGTCAGTAAAAGAGAGGTACGTTATCCTTAGTCACCTTTCAGGTTTTCTACTTGTCAAAGTAAGAACTCTGTTCACTGCTTATGTGTCTCATGTACTACTAGATGAGACCATGGCTGGAGACTAAATACAGGGTAGAGGTCCAGGAATCCATCTTGGCTTAGTTTTTTTAAAAATCTTTTCAATGCAATTATGTATAGTAAAACTCCATTTAAAAATGACACATCTGGGGCACTGGGGTGGCTCAGTAAGTTGAGCGTCTGACTCTTGATTTCAGCTCAGGTCATGATCTCACAGTTGTGAGATGGAGTGCTGCATGGAGCTTTACGTGGAGCCTGCTTGAGATTCTCTCTCTCCCTCTGCCCCTCCCCTGCTCACATGCATTCTCTCTCTCTCTCCCCCTCTCTCTCGCTTTCTCTCAAAAAAAAAAAGCAAAAAAAAAAAAAAAAAAAAAAAAGACACATTCAGGGGAAAATTGTAAAAGGGAGGGGATTCCAAAGGTGTAAAGCAGGCCAGTTACAGTCAAAGGGGGATATAATAGGGTTCCACAGAGGAACGGAACCAACAGAATATGTACAAAATATGTACAGATATAGATGAGGAGATTTATTGTAGAAATTGGCTTGTGTGGTTATGGGGACTGAGAAGTCCCCCAGTCTGTCATCTACAAGCTGGTGAATCAGGAAAACTGGTGGTGTGTAATTCAGTCTGAGAACCAGGGTGAGGGCTGTTGGTGTAAGCCCTGGAGTTTGAAGCCCCAAGAATCAGAAGCCCCAGTGGCTGATGTCCAACGCCTGAGAGCAGGAAAAGATGGATGTCTCAATTAATTAAGAAGAGAGACAGGGAATTTGCCCCTCCTTTGCCTTTTTGTTGTAATTGGGCTCTCCATGAATTGGATTGGATGATGCCTGCTCATGTTGGTGAGGGTAGATCTATTCACTCAGTCTACTGAATCAAATACTAATCTCTTCCAACACCCGCACGAACACATTCTGAAATAATGTTTAACCAGCTCTCTGGGCATCCCTTAGCCCAGTCAAGTTGGCACATAAAACCATCAGAGAGGACTTAAGGTCATGTGACTTAGAGCTAAGTGATCAAAGTTGATAACCTAATGGCTTGTTTGTCCAGTGTGTGCCGTGGGCTGCTAGATTTTCTCTCAGAACATAAAGGAGGAGGGTGTTACTGTTTTTTGTTTTATCTTCACCAAATAACTAATTCCAAATATGCCCCACAATTTCCATGAAGGTCCACTGCCAATTATCCAGTTCTAGATAGGCCAATCTAGCAGGCACTGGGTCTAGTATTATTTAATCAGTCTAGGTATTAATTAATCTTTGAGTGCAAGGGGAAAAACCCTGATTCTGGCAACTTAAGCAAAAAGGCATTTCATTTGAAGTATGTGGGATGCTAAAGGAAACCTGAAAACCAGCCTTGGAATGAGTAGCTGGGTAGACTGCCAGGCAGCAGGTCTCTTGACAGTTGTGGCTGGAACAGATGAACTTTGTTTTTTCTGTCAGTTTTTTACTATGCTTCAAAGTCCTGGGAAAAAGAGTCTGGTTGGCTGAGCTTAGGGCATGTACCCTGCCCTTGGCAATGGCAGGCTTAAGAGGAAGGATTAGCAGGAGCCTCCAGGGATCTCTTTGGATTCCCTAGTATGAGCTAGGCCCATGAATTTTACCAAGACTATGTGCTATGTGGGAAAATAATTACTCAGGTGAAAGTCAGGGTGCTTTTGGTAAGTGAGAATAAAGGCTCAGCATCCAAAGATCCCAGTATCTACCACTACAGCAAAAAAAGTGATCATATTAAAAAAAAAAAAAAAGTTTATTTGAGGGAGAAAAAGAGAGAGAGAGAGACAGAGTGCAAGTGGGAGAAGGGTAAAGAGAGAGGGAGACAGAGAATCCCAAGCAGGCTCTGCACCATCAGCACAGAGCCAGATGTGGGACTTGAACCCACAAACTGTGAGATCATGACCTGAGCCAAAATCAAGAGTTGGGTGCGTTAACCAACTGAGCCACCTAGGCACCCCCAAGAGTGATTATTTTAATGGTGTCAAAGCCTGAGTACTTATGAATATGTTGAGTTGGTATGTGCTGATTTATTTTACTATTTTCCAATTGTTAGATTGCTTCCTTTTTTGCCCTTCTTTCCTCCCTGCAATAAATAGCCCTAAGCATATACATTAAAATATATACATATATTTATAAATATATAATTAATAATAATATATATATATATGTATATATATTTAGGGCAAATTATTAGGTCTGGAAATATTGGGTCAAAAGATAACAGTGAGTATTTAAACTTTTTTCATTTTCTATTTTACTGAAGTGCCAATGAACTCTGAGGGTATGCCTCTAATCATTCTAGATTGGCTTTCCAGTGCCTTCTAGATTGGCCTATCTAGAACTGGATAATCGCTCGTTTGAAGGTCACCCTGTGGAAATCTCTCTCTGGGTCATATCAGGGGCATTTGTGGTGCTGGGAAAAGCATACTGTTTAGAGCTCTCCTCTTTCCTTCTGACATTTTTTATATATATTGCTATCTGGATAAAATGAAGTGCAAGGTCTCTGCTTTGGTCAATTGATTCACATACTACAGAAAAGAGGGCAGCGTTTGCCTTAGGGATCTGTGGGCAGTGGGGAGTGCCTACTGATATAAGTCAGCATATATAATATGATATACCCAGCCCCCTCTTCTCCATGCGAAGTCTCTCCAAACCTGGGGGCAGGAAAAGGAGTCATTTCACTATGACAGGGCACTCCACTTGACCCACATCTTCATGAGCCAGGTTCTTCTAACTCCAAACTTGAGAAGAGTCCTAGATTTCTTCAGAGGATTTTCATTTAAATGTGAGAGAATTGGAAAATCCCGCCTTCCTTCCCTGTCACATCCATTCCCCATTTCCCTACCCCAGTTCACTGGGAATGTCTGCTTCTTAGCCAGGCTGCCAGGCTGGCTGGATTAAGCAGCAATGTGCTTTGTGTTATCATTGTCCCTCTGTCGCTTATTCCCCATGGCTGGAGTACACCAGACTGTAGATGCCTCGAGATTAGGAACTGTCTCACCTTGGCATTCTTTGCAGAAGTTTCCACAGTGCCTTGCTCTTTCCAGGTACTCAATATTTGCTGAATAACATTAGGTAAGTGGAATAGTTCTAGTATTTTCTTGGGGTCCCAATTTCTTCCAAGTTATGTCTCAAAGTGCTGGAAAAGGTGAAGATCCTCTAAAAACAATCAGGAAAGCCTGGGGGGGGGGTTTCTAAACCCACGCTCAATGTTCTGGGGGAAAGAAGCTAAGCCTGGTGCAGATGCAGATGGATGGGCACTCGCTCCCTCTTCAAGGACTGTATCCCTTCTCATAGTGCTCCAGCCACATGGCCTTTTTCAGTTTCTTGAACTAGCTCTTTGACAAAGCTTTCACTGGGCATGTTTTTTCCCCACTTTAGATCATATCCATGTTACCTGAACCCATTGAACTCCTCATCCTTCAGATCTGGGCTCAGTTGTTAATTCCTCACTAACATCTCAGAAAAGGCCATATTCCTACTACATATAGCATCATGTACAGTTCTTTCCTAGCACTTATCAGTGATTTCATTTAATATTTATATTTGTAATTATTCGATATGTTCTTTCTCTCTGACTGGAGACTATTAATTCATGAAGGCACAAAGTGTTCACTTGCACAAAAGTGCTTGTTTTGTTCACTACTGTCTTCCTAGTTCTAGGGTCCTCCCTGGTATATAGTGAGTGCTTTGTAAACATTGGAGGCATGAGTAATAGTTTCTCCACAGCACATACATGTACCCACTGCACTCCTGGAAGACACAGAGTGTATTAGAGCTTCCCATAGAAACAGAACCAACCAATGGGATGTATAAAAACATATGTTTTTACTGTGGTATAAATAGATGTATTATTTTTATTGTGGTAAAATACATATAACATAAAAGCTACCATTTTAGCTATTTTAAGCATACAGTTTAGCAGGATTAAGTATAATCACATTGTTGTTCAACCATCACCATTATATTTTATAGATTACTAGTTGACAAACCTGTTGTGTAGCATCCTCGAATCTTAGTGGCTCAACCCACCTTAAGCTCAAAGCGTCTCTATATACACTCCCAAGAAGTCCTATGATCTTGCATTTGCAAGCTGAAGAACCAGAAAGCCAGTGGTGTAAGTCCCAGTCCGAGTCTGAAGGGGAGAGACCCAGGAGCACCAATGTCTGACGGTAGGAGAAGATGGACATCCCAACTCAGAGAGAGAGAGAGAGAGAGAGAGAGAGAATTCACCTCCCTCTGCCTTTTTCATTCCAGCCCCTGATGGACTAGATGCTGGCCACCTGCGTTGGTCACCCCCAGCACAAAGAGTGGCTCCACTTGGGTGGCCCAAGCTATTTGGCACTACTCCCACCTCTGCCTCAATGACCAGTTGAGGGAAAGCCTCCAAGTTTAACTGAGATAGGGCATGGCAGGCCTCTAAACAGGCTTGATGCTCAGATTGAAGTAGTTGTGATAGGGGGGCATCTTTCCAGTGTAGAAAGTAGCATTGTTTTTAGGTAAATCTGGAAACGGTGAAGCCATTTGATTCTCACAAAGGAAATTTCCAAAGGGCTGAAGTCAATACTCAGATGGGGCAGAGCTGAGAAAATCACAGACAAATGAGCTGGAGTGGTGATAAATCTACAGAAGCCTGTCCCCGCTCTTCAGGGAGGATTTTAGTGATATGGTCCAATAATTTCTTGTTTATACTATTTTGGCACCTCCCCCCATACTTGTGAGAGAAAACAGCCTAATACAGTTTGGAAGACACCCAAGGATTTATCTTATATTTCCTCTCATTATATCATTTATGTTTCGCCATAGCAATAATTTATGTACCTCACTCATATAGGTGTCAGCCTGCAGCAGAGACTGCTAGGTGCCTGCTCAAAATCTATTGTCCTTTTTCTCTTTGTAAGAAAATACAATTTCTTTCAACACGCATTTTTGGAGTGCCTGGTGGCTCAGTTGGTTAAGCCTCCGTCTTCGGCTCAGGTAAAAACCTCATGGCTTGTGAGTTTGAGCCCCACATCAGGCTCTCTGCTTTCAGCACAGAGCTCCCTTTGGATGCTCAGTCTCCCTCTCTCTCTCTGCCCCTACCCCACACCTTCAAAAATAAATAAACATTTTTTTAAAAGACCATATTTTTCTCTTGCTGCGAAGTGTGGCCATGTGACTAGGTTCTGGCAAATGATATAAAAAACAAAAATGTCTAAGACCTGCAGGAAGGCTGAAAACAGTGCTGACTCAGTTTGGGGGGAGGCACTCTTATCCTTTCCCTTCCTTCACAGAGGGAGCTGTAGGAGCCACCTTGTATTATGAAGTGAAACGGATTGGAACCCAGTGCTTCCCTGGGGACCCTGGAATCACGTTAGGCTATTTACTTCTGGACTTCTTTTACATGAGAGAGAAATAAATTCCTTGTGGTCTAAACTACTGTTATTTTGGATTTTCTGTTATAATGTGTCTGGACCTAATTTTAACTGACTCACCCTGAAACATATCCAAAGAATAGAGTAGAACCCTTATTTGAACTTTATAGGTGGCAACTTTGTTACTCATCAGGGGAAGACGACATGGTATGTAGAGGAACCTACATAAAGGGAAGGTTTCATCTGTATTAACCTCTATTTTATCTAGACTAGAACCTGACCAATTTGCATTGTTTCAAATCCTTATCTAATCCAGGCACCGAGCAAAGCCTAAAAATGCTTACCTGACACACAGAGTTGTATGTCTCCTAGGCACCTAGAGCTTAATGAGTCTGAAGCTGAAATTGATCTTGCCCATCCCAGTCAACACATCAACTTCTTATCCCCTGTTTTCCTTTCAGTGAAATGTTCAGTAAAGTTCATCTCCACCCATCTAACCTATCATGACAGGAGCCTGGGGCCATCTTTGACACTCCTCATTTCTGCACTGTTACTTAGAGGGTGAAGCTATGCCATTTCTTGCCCAGACAACTCCAAAAGCCTTCCCTCTGGACTCCACACAGGAGCTATAGAGAAAACACAAACCAGATCACATTATCATCATGCTGAAAACTCTTCAAAGGCTCCCAATAGCATTATGGTACAATCCAAAATCCTCATATGGCCTATGAGGCTCTGTGTGGTGTGGCCCCTGCCTATCCTCCACCACCTGTGTTGGCCTGAGCCAGTATCTCTCAACGACTATGCTTCAGCTGCCTAACCTCTTTTAGTCTCTTGAATGTATGACTCTTTCTCATTCCAGAGGCTAGCAGAGGCTGGTTCTCTGCCTGGACTACTCTGTTCTCAAAGCCCCCTGTTTAATGGTTAACTCCTACTGATTCTTCTGGTCACTGATTAAATGACCAGAAGTCATTGTCTTCCTGACCTTACTCCTGATTTATATCAGGCTCTCAATTAGAATCTCTCACACATCCTTTACTCTAACTGTATGGCACTTTAATTTGAAATTAGGTATATATTTGTGTGTGGTTTTGTGTTTTGTTTTGTTGTGTTGTTGCTGTTGTTTGGTACCATGCCAATTTCCCTCTAGAGAACAAAAGCACAGTGAGGATAGACACTGTTTTGTATTCTGCTGTACCACCAACACCTAGTATGGTTCGTAATATATATAGAAACTTCACAGATATTTGTGGGAAGAATGAATTGATTAATGAACAAAATTGGGGCCTAGGAACTCTGGAGCATCTGCTTTTGTGATCACTTTCCTTGAATTCTGTCTTACATGGTTTAATGCTATGATTTTAGGAGGACAGGTTTCCCTGCCCTGCCCCCCCCCCCATTTTTCACATACTGGTGGAATGTAATCTTCATCTCTGCCTCCTCCTGACCATCAGCATTCTTGCTTTCAGCAGGTGCTTTACAAAAACAAAAATTACTATTAACAAAAATTTTATTAAGTTTTCTCAACCAACTTGCACTTGCAGCATCATTGTCTCCATGCCATAGATGGTAAGCCTGAGATTTAGAGATTTTCCTTTGCTAAGCTGGTACAACTACTAAGTAGGGAGGCTGACTAGGAGCTCCTAAATTTCTTTTTTTTTTTAATATTTATTTTTATTTTTGAGGCAGGGGAGGAGCAGAGAGAGAGGGAGACACAGAATCTGAAGCAAGCTCCAGGCTCTGAGCTGTCAGCACAGAGCCTGACGCGGGGCCTGAACTCACAGACCTCGAGATCATGACCTGAGCCAAAGTCGGACGCTTGACTAAGCCACCCAGGTGCCCTGGAGCTCCTAAATTTCTTTAGGAGAAATGGTACCATTGTACCATAAGGGTTTCCCTTACTTGGCCATACTTCTCATTCATTCCACAGTTACTGATCATTTCTACCAGGCCAGGTACAAGGTGTAACTGAATAAAACTAATTAGGGCCTTCCACTCTTGGTGATCATTGGTAGAGCTATTTAGTATTGAATTAAGATTTAAAAAACTTTTTTTTAACGTTTATTTATTCCTGAGGGAGAGAGAGAGTGTGTGAGTGGGAGAGGGGCAGAGAGAGAGGGAGACACGGGATCTGAAACAGGCTCCAGGCTCTGAGCTGTCTGCACAGAGCCTGGCGTGGGGCTCGAACCCATGAACCATGAGATCATGACCTGACCCGAAGTCGGACACTTAACCAACTGAGCCACCCAGGCGCCCCCTTTTTAAAAAAATTTTTTTTTAACGTTGAATTAAGATTTATATTCACCTGCTGTTTAAATTGTTTTGGGGAGTGTGTGTGTGTATGTGTGTGTATGTGTGTGTGTATGTGTAAAGACACAAGTAACAGTATTTTCATGATGTTGTATAATTGTTTTAAACAATTGTATAATTGTATAATTGTTTTGCTCCAAAATATCTAAATATCTGGCCACATTGAACCAGAGTCTTTGTGGCTGGAAGTAGAAAGTGGTAAGGAAGAAGAGGCATTCCTGGAGCAGCCCCCACCCCACCCTCCTTTTTAAACTTTATAGTTGAGGTATTTCACATACCAAAAAAAATTCACCCATTTAAATTATACAATTTAATGATTTTTAGTAGAGTTACAGAGTTGTACAATCATTACCAAAATCTAAGTTTAAATTATTTTCATCATCCCCAAAGGAAACCCTTATTCTACCCCCACCCCACCATCCAGCCTCTGGCAATAACTAATTTACTTTCTGTCTCTTATGGATTTCCCTGTTCTGGACATTTCACATGAGTTGAATAATATATGTGGCTTTTTGTGACTGGCTTCTTTCACTTAGCATTATGTTTTGAAGGTTCATTGTGTTGTAGCATTCATCAGTCCTTAATCTTTCTCTATTAATATTCCATTAGTAGATTAATATTCCACTGTATGGATACACACATTGTGTTTATCAACCCATTCATCAGTTGATGGACATTAGTGCTGATTCCACTTTTTGGTTATTATGAACAATGCTACTATGAACAAGTATTTATTTGTGCAAACATGCTTTCATTTCTTTTGGGTACATGCCTAGGGAGTGCAATTGCTGGCTCAAACGTTAAATTTATGTTTAATGCATTGAGGAGTATCAGCAGCCCCTCTTTATGAGGATAGGTTTAGGGTTTTGCCCAGAGGAATTTAAAAAAATATGTTTATTTTTATTTGTTTTGAGAGTGAGAGAGAATGCAAGCCAGGAAGGGGCAGAAAGAGAATCCCAAGCAGGCTCCACAGCTCAAACTCACGAACTGTGAGATCATAACCTGAGCTGAAATCAAGATTCGGATGCTTAAGGGAGCCACCCAGGCACCCCATGGCCTAGAGGATTGAGTGCCTGTCAATTTGTCTTGTTTTGCCAGGTCCTCACTGTTTGTTTACATCCCTTTTATTCTTGCCTCTTTCCCCGTCTATTTGCCTCTTTTATTCTCTTCTCTGAAGAATCCAGCCCCCTGCTGATTTTAGTAGGAACTGAAGCTTTCAATGCCTAAACATTATTTGTAAAACATTTGGAACTCTCTGGAGGATGGACATTAAAGTAATAATGTTTATCTGTTTTTCTGAGGGTTAGCCCCACGCTGGAGGTGCTATTTTGTAACAAAAGAGCTCATTGAGTAGGAGGCTTATTTAACTTCTTCCTGAGGGTTAGGCTCCTACAACATGCTGTCCAAACAGATTCTTAATTACCTAGAGCTGAGTCTGAAAGTTTTAGAGAATAGCTTTGAAGTTTCTTTGTGGAAAGCAACATCTTTAGTAAACCTATATATGTAAACATGTGTTGTGAGCTTGTAAAAAATGTGCGCAGAGTTCCTGGTGTGTGCCTGGCACATAATAATTGCTTAATAAATTGTAAGTTGCCATTATAAAAAGTTACTGTAATGAACAATTGATTTCTTTTGGAAATACATTTCAGGAACTTAAAATATCTTAGCTTTTTAGGAGACACATCCGAGTTCTGCCAGAGAACACAAAATACTTTTCCATGTGTGCTGACACAAATTCTCATTTGATCGTCACCCCCGCACCTCGTGAAACCTGGCATTTGTTTTCGTCGGTTATTTTTAGAACAATAAAGATCATCTCCACCTACCCAAGCAAATTTAATCTGCTGAATACAACAGAGACAACTTTTCAGTGGTTTAGCCACCCCTCTCTCTCCCTCCAAGCGGTTCAGTGTGGATACGCAGCAGGGTGTAATAGAAGCTCTCGGCCCCCAAACTCTTCCTGCTCATGTAAAGCTTTCAATTAAAGCGGAGATTCAGCACGCATTTTACTGCAGATGGGGAACGGGAATAAGGAAAAGCGAGCCCTGCGTGCGAGAAACTTTCACAGCTCAGGGTCGCTCCCAGGATAAGTGAGATCAAGGAGTCCAACGTTTCCCCTAGCAGGCCAGACCTCTGCGTGCAGTCGCTGGCAGAGCGGGGATTATAGACTGCAACTAAGTCTCCCCTTCCTTGCCCAGGTCGAGTTCTCTGCATCCGGGAGCCCGCGGGAAGTCATCCCAAGTGGGGGAGCCGAAAAAAGGGATGGGCACGCGTCCCTGGGGTGGAGGAGAAGCGCGGGACGAAATTCTAGATCGGAGGAGGCTCGGAAGGAAGAGGAGGGGCAACTGCGCGTGGGGAAGAGAAGGAAGAGGCTGCCGGGGAAAAAGGAAGAGAAGGGAAGGGAGGGAGGAAGAAGGAAGGCGGATAAAGAAGGGGCGAGCGGAGGCGGGCGCCCGGGGCGGGGCGGGGCGGGGCGGCTGGCGCCTCGGGGAGGGTCTGCGGGGCGGGGCGGGGCCGCGAGCGCCCGGGCATCGGCGGGGGCTGCCGGGATTGGGGCGCCGCGGTTCTCGCTCGCTTCGGCCGCCAGGCTCCGCTCCGAGGGACACGTCCGCGCCGCGCTCGCCGCGCGCCTCTCCGGGACTTCCTGGCCGCTGCCCCGAAGCCTGACGCGGATCTCCGCAGGGCGCTGCGGGCGGGTGGCGGACCGCAGCAGTCATGGGGCTGCAGCCCCTGGAGTTCAGCGACTGCTACCTCGACAGCCCGTGGTTCAGGGAGAGGATCCGCGCCCACGAAGCGGAGCTGGAGAGGACCAACAAGTTCATAAAGGAGCTCATCAAGGACGGGAAGAACCTCATCGCAGCGACCAAAAGTAAGCGGCGACCTGGGCGCGGGCGAGCTGCGGTGCGGCCGGCAGGAGCCTCTGCGGGAGCGCGAAGGGCAGTCGCGCGCCCCAGCTCAGCCGCCGGTGGAGCCGGGAGGCCCCGGGCTCCCTCCTGCCCGGCTCCGCAGGCAGCCGGCGGCGAGTCCCCTTTCCCGCCCCTCGCCCTCGGCAGCGGCCAGAGCCGGGAGCCGTGCGTGGGAGCGCGCCGCCGGCAGCCCGGCACCCCTTGGTGCCTGCGTTCCCTGCCCGGCCCGCCCGAGGTCAGGTTGGATTGCACCCTAAAAGCTGCCCGGTCTTTCCTGAAACAGAAACATCAGTTTCACTCGCCTTGTCTCGTGACCTCTCCAGAGGACTTTCTGGGGATTCTTTGAAAACCTGCTGGGTGTTGAATTTTTCAAAAGTCCCTGAAACGACACTCTTACCGTGGTATTTTCTGATCGTTTCGGACCATCTCGTCCCGAGTCCTTCCCTGTGCCAAACCAGAAAGTCCACCTGGCCTTGTGCTGCTTTCCGCACATTCTTGACCTCCTGCGCCGGCGAGGGTTCAAAGATTGCGGCTTGTAAGGGGGAGCAGACAGCCTACCCTTTGGCTGGAACCAGCAGTGCCTGCAAATAGGGAATTTCACCCTGGTCAGGCTTCATGCCAACCTCCCTGGTTCTTCTCTGTGTGTTTTTTCTTTTTTTTTTTAAACTACGAAATGGCCACTGGAGAAATAGATCTCTGTAGGTATATCTATTATCTGAGGAGATTCTTTTTAGGAGGGAGAAAGGCTAAAATTCATGCTGAAACACCGAGTTGGTGATGCTGTTGGATATGGGGCGGCATTAGCTCCAGTGAGGAGCTGGGTGGCCTGACCACACCTGTAGCCCATAGACCTTCTGAGGATGCTGCTGAGTGCCCTCTTAAGATAGCAGGCAGGGGACAGGGCAGTATCCAGCTTCTACAAGTCTGTGTTGCTGGGGTCTTTATCTTTTCTCTAGTTTCTCAATTCGGTAATTCCCAGTTTTGGGAATTAGTCACTTGTACACTTGTTTGTAGATATCAACTCTGGGGAAAAATACCCTGTATCACCCTCTTCCCTACCACCCCCCCCCCCCCCCCCCATTTTGCATTAAGATTAAAACCTACTGAACAAACTGTCTCAAGAACCCAGCACAGTGCCTGGAACAGTAAATATTCATTTAACGAATGAGTTGAACTAAGTTTTAATAGGAAGAATTTAGTGAGCCACCCCTGTAATTTTGGGAGCAGGTCAGTCAACTTCTTTGGATGATGTCCAGGGTTCCTTTTGGTTCTCTGACCTTGTTCGTGTTGCAAAATGAAGCTTGGGCATCACTTTGGGATGTGTGGGCTTATTTGGATGATTTTTTGTCCAGTGCCTTGGGATTAGGTATGTGTGTTGGGTGGGAAGTAGGGAGAGTCTGTAAGTATGTAGGAAGGAGGGAGGAGAGGGCAGGGTGTACGTGTATGTGTGAATGAACGTGAAGGAGAGGACTCCTTTCTGTGGCTTGGGTCAGTGGCCAGGGGAGTGTACATTCTCCTCTCTTACTGGCCTTAGCAGCTCCCTCTGGAGCTAGGAAGATGAGGGGGGAGGCTTTGGTATGGGGAGAGGCAGATGGCAAAGCCAGTTTGGCCACTGGTAGAAAGCTATTTATGTGACTGCATGTTCCCTCTTCTGCCAACAGGACACATGCCTGGTGTCCCAGCAGCAGCTGGTACATCTGGGGGGCCAGCTGTCAGCCTTCCTCCCCAGAGTGTAGACTTTCTGTGAACTGGTCTTACTCCTTTTGATTCTTGTACTTTACCATAAGAAACATAATTTATAATCGTAAGAGCCCCCAGAAAGTATATTTTTTTCCTCATTGTGTTTGATTAACTTAAATTCTTTTTTTTTTTTTTAATGTTTACTTTTGGGAGAGAGAGACACACACTGGGTAGGTAGGAGGAGGGGAGGGTCAGAGAGAGGGAGACACAGAATCCGATGAAGCAGGCTGCAGGCTCCAGGCTCCAGGCTCCGAGCTGTCAGCACAGAGCCCGATGTGGGGCTCGAAATCACGTACCACAAGATCATGACCTGAGCTGAAGTTGACCACTTAACCAACTGAGCCACCCAGGTGCCCCTGATTAACTTAAATTCTTTCCCAGAAGACAGCAAAAAAAAAAACCTACAGCTTTAGCTCACTTGCTTTAGGCAAGTTAGGAAGACCCTGTGTTTGCCCAGCCCACTCCTTAAATTTTAATTCTAGTTCCCATCAAAGACTACAAGCACCAATAGGACTTAAGTCAGGGCACCTGAGTTTAATTCACCTTTACTGTGAGGGCCTGGCTACATGACAGCTGCTCAGGTCACTTAATTCTTTTGTGTTCAGTTTCTTTTGTCCTACTTCTTCGAGGCATTGGTAAGGTCCTGCAGTGTTTGGAAATTGCAGTGTAGGTCAGCTGTTTGCCTAACCAGTTGAGCCTTTCTGTATAACATCTGAGAGCCAAGAAGTGAAGGGAGGACATGAGGTGGAGGGAGTTGCTGCAGAAAGAATAACAATCAACTAGGTCAGACTGATTAAATTTTCGGATGTTTTACACTTTGTTGTGCAAAAATAGCATTTGGTGCATTTTCAGAATTGAGTTTAAGTGATTTCTGTTTTTCATTGCCCTGTAAGATGTCTCCTGGGTGCATTAGATACTTGTTGGATTTATGTAGTTCTGATGTCTTGATGTTTGAATATTCCATAAATATTTAAAGAAGTTGGAGGTGGCTCTGTGGGAATTGAAGGCTTACTGCTGGGTTCAGTGATGGTGGCAATCAGCAAATATTTAACATCTATGATTCATTAAATATTGGGATTGAGATTCGAAGAGGTAATAAGTCCAAGGCCCTTGTCCTTGAGTTTATCATCCTGTAGTTGAATTCAGTTCAATCTAGGGAATATGTTTGAACACCTGTAGCATTGTGCTAAATTCCATTTTGTTTAAGTTTGTTTTGAGTGAGAGAGAGGGTGCTTGTGTGTGATTGGGGGGAGGGGAGTGGCAGGGAGAGGGAACAGAGAGAATCCCAAGTAGGCTCTGTGCTGTCAGTGACTCAGGGCTGGAGCTCACAAACTAAACCTTGAGATCATGACCTGAACTGAGATCAAGAGTCAGACGCTTAACTGAGCCACCCAGGTGCCCCCACATTGTGCTAAATTCTTGAAGAAACAAAGGATACACAGACACACATATTGAAAGGTTAAAAATTCAGTGACAAGCAAGTATTCTAACTTTGCCAGAAACAAGAGTTTGTTGTAGGTCAGAATGAAGACATGTGACTTGGGAGTTTGGGAACTCATTGTTTTAAGTAAGGAATAAAACCTTGTAGAACTTGGTCAGATTGAAAACAGCTGAAAAGAAACTAGACCGCCCCAGTGTTTGAGGGCCATGAGGAGACCAGCTTGGAACGGGATAAAGGGAGAGGTCAGTTTCAGATTATGGAGGGTCGTAAAAGTGAGGTCAGGAATGTGGACTTTATCCTGTGGAGAATCACTGAAGGGTGTTCAGCAAAAGGCTGACATAATGGGAAAGAGATGGTTTCGAGACAGAATTTGACATCTGTGTGCAGGGCGGATTTGGACACAGCAGTGGGGGTAGGCGGGAGCTCCAGAGAGAAGTCTGGGATCATTGACTTCTGTGGTACATTTGGAGATCATTCACCCAATTCAATGGAGTCTTTGTTTAAATGGATTTTTTAGTCCTTTTTCTTTTTCACGCCTCTCCTAGAATAACCAGTGTCCTCTCTTAATACAGTCTTTCTTCTTGTAAGCCTTTCATGTGATATCTGTATAGTTTAAGATGCTTATGATTCATACAAATGTATAGCATATTTGCCAGAAATAGAAATGAGCTATGTATGCTTCTCTCACGAAGTTTACATTAGACAGTGTTGGGCGAACTTGTTCTGTTTTAGAGGAAAAAATATATTTTTTAAACAAACAGTCCTTACAGTTATTAAGCACTTACATAGTTATGTAAAATGCTCTTTAGTAAGGTTAGATTGTCTAGCTTTCTTGATGTGTGTTAGTTAAGCTGTAGGCCCCTCTGAGTGAACCTGCTCTTATCACAGACCCGGAGAAGGGTGCTGATGGCAGCCAGGACTAGAATTTCAGTCTTCCAAGACTCAGTTTTAGTACTTTTTTTAGGCCTTGATATTTTATTTTTTTATTTTTATTAAAAAAATTTTTTTTTAACCTTTATTTATTTTTGAGACAGAGAAAGACAGAGCATGAATGGGGAAGGGGCAGAGAGAGAGGGAGACACAGAATCAGAAGCAGGCTCCAGGCTCTGAGCCATCAGCCCAGGGGCTGAAACTCACGGACCGCGAGATCGTGACCTGAGCTGAAGTCCGATGCTTAACCGACTGAGCCACCCAGGTGCCCCTAGGCCTTGATATTTTAATATTTGCTTTAATATTTACTTGATTTTTTGTTTTGTTTACTTCAGGACAACATCAGAGTTTTCTTTCTTTCTTGACATTCATTTTGGAAAGAGCGTACGTGTGTGGGCGCCCCTGTGAGTGGGGGAGGGGCAGAGAGTGGGAGACACAGAATCTGCTGAGCTGTCAGCGCAGAGCCCTACGTGGGGCTTGAACTCACAGACTGTGAGATCGTGACCAGAGCTGAAGTCGGATGTTTAACCAGCTGAACCACCCAGGCGCCCCTTTTTTTGCTTTCTTTACATTAATGTTTCAGACAGATAGTTCATGCCATAATTCCTTTCGGGGGAAATTTCCCAAGTTGCTATTGCATTGAAACATATAGAAATTTGGAAGACTTAAAAGAATTTCACATCGTAATCCTGAGCCTCAGTTTCCTTATTTGTAAAACGGGACTGTTGCAGAAAGCCCAGCCTGAGGATTGAGTAAAATGGTGTGAAAGTGTTTTGCAAACGTGCATTTAAGTGTTGGGCAGACTCTATTGTTTGCCCAGCCAACATTACTTTTCTCTCTTTGGCTTGAATTTTGTTCAGGTGTCTCTACCTTTTCCCAGGTGACTCAGGGAAGGATGATTAAGGGCACTGCGGATTAGTCTAACTCCGTGTTTTTTCAATCCTAGCTGACCTTTAGAATCACCTGGGCAGTGATAAAAACATGCATTCAGGGTTAAGGGTCCCAGAACTCTTAACTCCGTTATGGTGAACCTATTTTCTGTGCTTCTAACCTGGTTTCAGAATGAGGATGTTTCTCAGTTCTGGTCATGGAGACGTGATAGGAAGTCTGCTGGAGACTGGGAAAAAGATTTCCTTTTGTGTGAGGAGACTCACCAAAAGGGTTCTTTACTCTTCTGTGTTATCTGGTTGTGTGGCCAGGAGCTGCTACCATCTTGGGAGGACTGAGTGGAGCCAAGGTAAAGAGTGTGGAGCAGACAGCTTACTGCATCTGGGTTTTTGATGTCACTGTGGGAGCCACAGACTATTTTATGCCTAAAGCCCAGGTCTGGATATATTGTTAAATGACCTAAGCCAGTTTGAATTGTGTTTTCTGCCACTTCACGTCCCAATATTGATGGAGAAATGTGATTCTAAATTTCATGCTGATCCTGGAATTGAGTGGAATTTAGAGAAGTATAGAAACAAAATATTATTGAAAACGTTGATAAGTTACAAATATTATTTTTCCCTGAATGTAAAAGAAGATTCAGGTATTTTTTGCCTCAAAGAAATCACCACGGACCCCCGACAAATCAGGGCATCACCTGGGGTAAGTCTTAAACTCTCTCTTGGGGTTTTACTACAGTGGGCTGGTCTCCAGTATGCATGTAGACTTTCTATAAAAATACTGTCTGACTGGAGCTAGGAGATGGACCTAGACAGCCTTTAAAAGCTTCAAATACCTTATTTGCTGCAGGTGGTCCTTGACTCCATTTAGAATAGTCTCTGTTTAGAGCTCTCCACTAGCCATCTGTGTTCATTTAGAATGTTTTATGGGTCAGTCATCCGGTGTGCTCAGTATCTTACAGACATGTTGCGTTTTCCCTGTCCTCCTATTTATCTGTTGGGGTTCCTTTGACCACATTTTTTTTTTGCTTATTTTTTTGGAGGGGACCAGGGAGCATTGTTGACTTTTGGAAGAGGAGAAAACAGGCATTTTGTGTTTTAATTTTTAAAATAGCCGATGACACAGTGTAGCATAGAAGATTAAGAGTGCAAGTTGATGGTACTGGTCTGTCTGGGTCCATATCTTACCTCAACCACTCACTGATGGTGGAACCTAATCAAGTTGTTTGGCTTATTTATTTTTTGAGAGCTCATGTGAGCTGGGGAGAGGGAGATGGAGAGAATCTTAAGTAGGCTCCACACCCAGTATGGAACCTGATGTAGGGCTCAATCCTACAACCATGAGATCATGACCTGATCCAAAATCAAGAGTCCGATGAGCTCAACTGACAGAGCCACCCAGGTGCCCCTAGCTTTTCTCTGTTTTGTCACCCATAAAATGTAGATTATAATGCTATCCCCCGTATAGGCATGCTAGTTGGATTAAATAAGTTAATACATGTAAAGCATTAAGAATAAGCATTCAGATGTGAAATGTTAACACGTATGATGTCATTCTTTAAATTGTAGGCACATGTTTTAATATTAGGGCCTTTTCTTGCCTGAGAAACGTCTGTTCTGGCCCAGTGACTACTGGGTAACCTTTCAGTGCTTATTACCCCTAAGAGTATATTCATTCATGTCCTCATTACCAGTGACCAAGAAGATAGACAAATTTGACAAACTCTGGGAAGGCTTCTAAAGTTTGAATGTGCAGGATATTGAAGTCTTGCAAGTAAGTTGATGAATCGAAGCTAAATGGTATCTTGGGAAAACATTCTCCAGAATTTATTTGCAGTTCACAAACATTTGAAGGTGAAGTAGAAGGTGTCAGTAAGGCTGCAGTAAATCTAGCAAACCACCTACAGCTGGGACTCCAGCAGTCAGCAGGAGGCCTCTGTCCAGAGGACTGATGGGGGGGGGGGTGGTGGTTGAAGGTGACAGAAAGAGTTGTGCTCCAGGTACTGAGATGATAACATCTCATGGAGCCTTCAGATACTTAAAAATTACAGTGATATTTTTAAAGGACATTAATGTTAGTGTTTAACCTGCAGGAAACCTTGACAACTAATGGACAGTGCTTGTATTTGCTAAGGGAAATTCACGATGAGAAATTCCAGATGAGAAAAGGCAGCCAGAGACATCTCTAAGAGGGATGTACCTAAGAGCTATTAGGTAATCCTGTCATCTATGAAAGAATCCTCAAATCCCCAAAGAAGCTGTTTTGAGTCTGTGACTCTAATAGCTCTTGACTACCTTACGGTTTTGTTTGTTTTTTGGGTCATAAGAGGCAAGAATTATGAAGGATATAAAAATGGTGGGTAGTCTGCAAAGTTACCATAAATCGTACTCTAAGTGATTGCTGACTGTATGTCGCAGTGAATAGGAACAGTGTGAAAGCTTGTTCAAATCACATAATTTGTCAGTGGAGGAGCTGGAATGTGAACCCACTTTTGTCTGACTCTAAAACCCTTAACCACAATCATTAGCTGTCTCCATAATGGGGTGTAACTGCGGTCTTGTGTTAGGGGAAGTGATTATGATAAATCTTGGTTATCTGGAATGTGTGTAAACTTCATGATCTAGTTGGGAGACAGTTCTTATTAGCTCAGTACAAGGACCATGACTGAAAGAAAATTTAAGGCCCTGTAGGATGATTATTGTAAATAAAACTGGTTGCTTGTTTGTATAGGAAGTATAGACATTCGGAGATTTGTTGATTTAGGATCAGTTAGGTTCAGATCTCTACTTAAAAGAGTATCATTTCCTTCCCCTCAGTCTCTGTCTCTTAATCTCTACTGTGCCCCTCCCCCCCCCCCCCCCCCAAGTTCCTTCTTCCTTTGTGTCCCATTCCTTCCTTCCACCCTTTGGTAGAGTAAATTTTCATTTTGTTCTCATATTTTGGCATTAGTATTTTTTGCTTTGCCAAAATTATGAAATAATTTAGAAATATAAAAAGATACAGAGAATCTCATAATAACTACAAGTGTGATATTGCATTTTTCCACTAACTTCTTGTTTCATTAAGATGTAAGTTTTTGTAAATGTATATGCAGAAGCATATAGGAATAGCTGTGACCTTAACTCATTGAAAGCACACTGTGTGTAAATCGTCTTTCAAGTAACATGTTCTCTCATTAAGATATAAGTGGTTGTAAATGTTAGTGGAGAAGCATATGGGAATAGCTCTGTTCTTAGCTCATTAAAACTATATACCATAGAGGGGCACCTGGGTGGCACAGTGGGTTAAGCGTCCTTTGATTTTGGCTCGGGTCATGATACGGTTTGTGAGCTCGAGCCCCACGTTGGTCTCTGTGCTGACTGTGTGGAGCCTGTTTAGGATTCTCTCTTTTCCTCCCTCTGCCCCTCCCCTGCTTGTGTTCTTGAGTTCTCTCTCTCTTTCTCTCTCTGGCCCCCTCAAAATAAATAAATGTAAACTGTGCTACACACATATATATTTACATAAATGTATATGAAGAATGTATCTGTAAAGAGCATATATATGTGTGTGTATATATATACACGTATATATATATAAAATCTCATAATAAACATTTCTGTATTAGCCTCACAGGTTGGGAAAAAATTGTTCCTGTCTGCCTCTCCCCAGTAGCAACCTATCCCTTCTCCCCAAGAGGTAGCAACTGTCTCAAACCAGCATTTATTATTCCCAGACACTTTAATATATCTGTACAAATTCCTAAATAATAGCATGTTTTTAGACTTTATATAAGGGTTTTCAAACTATATGTGCAACTCCCCCTCCCCTATCATATTAGTGAGATTTATCCATGTGGATACATGTAGTAGCTCTATTTCATTTAGTTCAACCTCTTTTTCCTACAAGTGGCATTTAAAAAGACTTTGTTAATTTATGTTTTATAGATACTCTATAAAAACATGAGATGTTCTGTGATGTATCATATTAATGCATTTTTTGATTGCTACACAACTTATTAGTGAATTTATGTAGTATGAAATGATAAAGTATTGTAATTAATTTTAAAAACTTTAAACCAGTAGCTTTGACAACAATCTGTAAATAATGTTCCCATGAGAAGCACCTGGGTGGCTCAGTTAGTTAAACATCTGACTCTTGATTTCAGCTCAGATCATGATCTCACAGTTCATGAGTTCAAGCCCCACGTCGGGCTCTGCACTGTCAGTGCAGAGCCTTGTTTGGGATTCTCTCCCTGTCTCTCTGCCCCTCTTCCCACTTGCATACATATGCTCTCTCTCTCAAAATAAATAAAAAAAAATTAAAGTAACGTACCCATGAATTTTGCAGTCCCTTAGTGAAATTTTTTTTGATAAATTATCAGCTTAGTGTGGATGATCACAGGAAACCAGTTTAAGTGTCAGTTGCTGGTCTGAATCAAGAACAAACAAAAATTAAAGTCTTTTCACTTCATTAAGTTAGACTTGTTGTATTGGTATCAGAAGAAAAAAATGATGTTAATATTCATAAACACGATGTGCATTAAGAACTCTGGTACCTTTCAGTCTAGTTAGGTCAGATGAACATGATTTTTAGGCAGGGATTGGTTGGTATTTTGTGACAGGACACAAAGCAAGCAGCAACCACAGCCTGCTGTATTTGATTATCCTCATATAGGAACATGATTTGTAGACTTGCCAAGGGGATGCTTTTGTAATGAGGAAGGCTTGACATCCTTCTCTTTTACACACACACACACACACACACACACACACACACACACACACACAAATCTCTGACGCTTTACATGTAGGTCTCAAGCTTCACGGGTATCACACCCGTGTTGTTGCCCTGGAAGCCTGCCTCCCTGGTTGAACTAGAATTTCCTCCTTGTGTTTCCTGAGGAAGATGTTAATCCTGTGCTACTTAATATTTCAACGGTGAGTGTGATTTCTCCTTCCTTGTTGACGTGTTCACCCATGGGCACTGTCTGCCCTTGGGTGTCAAGGTATGCATTCCATCACCATCTGGTAGCGAGTCATGGTGAGGTGTGTGGCTGGAGGAAATCAGTTTGGCCAGAGTAATGTCACTTCAGGTCTGAATACAGGCTGTTTAGTACTCTTTAAGAAGGTGAGTGTTTTTATCTCTGACTATAAAGTTGGCTCCACCACTCATCAGCAGTGTAGACTGCTAGACTTTGGGCAAATCACTTAGACCCTCAGTGCCTGACTTTCCGTTTCATTGTTAGTAAAATGGAGATCGTAAGAACTCTGCCTACTGGGTAGTATGATTTAATCCTAATGTTACATTTTAAAGGATCTCAGAACTGTGCCTGGCCTATGGTAGGTGTTATTATCGTCCCCATCATCAAAAGAGCACCATTCTGACTTCCTTTGGTTGAACTTGGACACAGTTGTGGCTTACCCAGTACAGATAGTAGAAATAGTCTGTGAACACGTGTTTTTTCCTCTTTCAGGTTAACAATATTTTGAAGTATAGTGCTGAATATAGGCCTCTCATTTATTAAAGAGAAGAAACCATCTGTAATAATGTGTTGAAATCCAGCATATTACTGAAGCTCTTTGCTTGAAAGTGTTGGGGACAAAGCCAAAGAAGTACAAGGGAGTGGAGTGTCATTGACCTGTCATTACTTTTATTTCAGAATCTGGCAGATGGTACTTCTGTCACTGTGACAGATAGTTTTGTTTTTCTTTGTGAAGTGCAGGTCAAAGGAAGCATAGCAAAAATATTGAAGAGCATGGTCTTTGATGTCAGATTTACTGTGTAACCTTGGGCAATTTGTTTAACTCCTCTGTGCCTTGATTTCCTCTTGTGTAAAATGTGGATAGTGGTTTTTCTCCATAAATGTGTCTAGAAGTAGTTAATTATTTCTAAAGTACTTTGAAAACTGATTCATAGTGACCCCTGTATGTGTTTGCTAAGCATAGGAAAAAAAATTAAAAATCTTTTCACAGTTATCACTATAATAACTTCATTCATGACAGCGGGGACAAAGTTATCACTATAATAACTTCATGACAGCGGGGACAAAGTGTCATCCTAAGTCGTTAAACTCCACCTATTGTGGGCAAGTTGCTAGAGGCTTAACAGTGAACAGAGATCTTGTGTATCCACGCAGAAGTCAGAGTTCCGGTGAGGCAGATGGAGGATTAATTAAGCATTGTCATTCATATTGTTGAGTAAGATTGGGATGCTATGGCCATAGTTAAGAGGACTATCTAGGGAGTCAAAGACTTCAAGAAAGTAGTAACTTCTAAGCTGAGGCCACAAGGAAAGCTAGGAGCTTTCCATGCTGGGGGTAGGGAAGAAGGATTCTCCAAGCACAGTTAAATGCATGCCAGAGGCCTGGAGACTGGAGAGATATTGTGCTATAGGGCTGGAGGGACAGCTCTGGTAGCCAGGGAGAGAGGCCACAGCTCCTGCCCAGTGAGAGCAATGGGGCTGCAGAGCCAACAGGGGCAGGAGTGAGAAGGGCCAGGTGAAGGAGGGTAAGGACTTCAGGCTTCATTTGTAACACAGTAGGGAGTGATGGAAACGTTTTGAGCAGAGGACTTTGGCATCATAGGAATTGCATTTTAGAACAGTTTCTCAGGCAGAGGTTTTGAGAATGCCTTTGAGGAAAGGGAAACTGGAGGTTGGGAGGTCACTCACCTAGGCCAGAGACTCTGGTAGCAGATGAGGCTGATTCTTTAGGAGGGGTCAGGATACAGAGGCTGCAAGTTTTGGTGGGTGATTGGGTGTGGGGGTTGAGGAAGGAGGCACCCAGGAGGATTCCTCAGTTCCTGCCCTGGGCAGTTGAGTGCTATTCACTGAGGTAGTCCATCTAGAGGAACAGGTTTTATGGAGAGAGGATACATTTTTTGGATTGGATATGTTGAAGCTGAGGTGCTTCTCAGCTATCCAGTGGACACATTCAGTACTTTGCTTCCTTTTTTGAGTATGTATTTCAAGAACAAGGAATAAAGCTAGAGGCAAAGATTCTGGAGACACAGCATATAGGTAGGAAATGACACCATGCAACTGGATAGCAAACCTGCTGGGAGAGAGATGTAGACGCAGAATGCAGTGTGGCTGGGCAAATCCTGGGGAACACAACTGTTAAAGGGTGGGTAGAAGAGCTTGAGGGGGAGATTTGAGAGCAGTAACGATTGTGGGGGGAAGAAGTGGAGAAGGTGGAAAATTTGGCTAGGGTCGCACAAGTCACAGACAAAGTAGGAGAGAGGAGACAAGGTCGCCTTACAAAGAGGACCAGTTCTAGCAATACAGGTGACATTGCATTAAGCCAGTTCATTGGTCAAACAAAACAAGAGACTCTCAACTATAGAGAACTAACTGATAGTTACCAGAGAGGAGGTGAGTGTGTGTTGGGGGGGGGGGGGGGGCGCGGCGGAGGCTGGGTGGGTGGGGATGGGTGAAGCAGGTGAAGGGGATTAAGAGTACACTTGTCTTGGAGTGCCTGGGTGGCTCAGTTGGTTGTTTCTGACTTGATCTCTTGGTTAGTGACATTGATCCCTGCATCGGGCTCTGTGCTGGCAGCATGGACTCTCTCTCCCCCTCTCCCCTGTGCGTGGACGCTCGCTCTCTCCTCTCTCTCTCTCTCAAAATAAAAGAGCATTAAAAAAAAAAGTACATTTGTACTAAAGAGCACTGAGTAATCTGTAGAAGTGTTGAATCACTATATTGTACATCTGAAGCTAATATAACACTGCATGTTAGTTTTACTGGGGAAAAAAAAAGACGGTGACATTGGTAATAACTGGGAGATTAGCTTATGGCACAGCAGGAATGGGAGCCTGACTGCAGAGGGTATGAGGAAAATAAAGGAGCCTCCCAAAGTATTGGTTAATGAGTGAGATTTGGAAATTGCTAATGAAGGTATCCAATGGAGAGGAGGGGATTGAATATTCTGGGAATATTTCAGAGTACAAAGTATTTCTGAATGTAGAAGATGGAATTCAGATTCCAGGTGAAGGGGGGACACGCCTTTCATCTACTTCACTCCTAGAAGGGGTGGAGAAGATGGGTGCACACTCAGGCACATTTGGAGATTTGTGTCAGGACATTGAGGATGTTCTTACCAGTAGATTTATTTTCTCTGTGAGGTGGGTGGCAAGATAGTTTTCCGTAGTTAATTGTGTTTTAATTTCTTCCCCACCACATTCTTTGGTTAATAAATAATACATGACTTGTAAGACTTTTGTTTCATAGTCTGTTTGAAATGGGGGGAGTGGATGGAATCTGGATGTTAAACTGAGAATAGGTAATTGGAGGTAGGGAGAAAAGGTGGGAATAAGATGTCTGGATAAACAATCACTAGGACATTAAGAAAGTGCCTCTATTCCAGACTTTATTGTGTTGGCACTTAAAGTCGAATACTTTATTCAAACAGTCTTCAATCTTTTTTTTTTTTTTTTTTAAGAAGTAAATGAAAACACTGCTGATTTTTCTGTTTTTATCTCCATGGAATCATGATGGTTCCCTTTGGATGTTTACAGAGAAGAAAATGCCTCTGGCAACATCTGAGAAGGGACTTTAGGCCTTTAGATTTCTACCCCTTTGTCCAAGAGAGGAGGAGGAAAAGAGCCTGTGAGAATTTAGAATGTATTAAACTATCAGCGAGCTCAAAAGATCTCTCCTTCCTCTTTCCTGGCTAACTATTTAGGTTCTAACAAGTTTAAGAAACGATCTCCGGAAGAAAGAAATGCTTACGATGACTGTAATTCTTCAGATGCAGGGGTGTGCAGATGGCACCCCTCTTCCCTTTAGCCCTGGCTGCACTGGCTGGAAACCACTGCCTGGAGATGAAGGGCAGAGGCTTTCAGGCTCTTCAAAGGGAGAGACTAGGAGTTCAGTGGGGAAGTTCCCCACTTGTATCCCTAGAGCTAGAGTTGGTGTCCTCTTTTTGTGGAAAGCACAAGATAGGGTTCAGAATTAATCTGCGCCCTTTTCCTTTCTTGACAGTTCGAATTTTTGACATAAAACATGCGTTACATCCTCATTCACTTCCTTCAGTTGCAAGTGAGAGAAACCCGATTAAAATTAGTTGAAGCAAAAGGATTTCTTGGCTCCTATGAGCGCAGTCTGAGGAAGAGGGCTTGCTTAGGTGCACCTGAATCCAGGGGTTCCCACAGTGACATGTCTGTCTTTGCATCTCTAGCATTTCCTTCAGTTGGCTCCACCCTGAGATTGGCGCTCTTGCACGGTGATGAGAGCTTAAGGCTTGCGTCTTTTTTTTTTTAATTAAAAAAAATTTTTTTTAAATATTTATTTCTGAGAGAGCACAAGCGGAGGAGGGGCAGAAAGAGAGAGAGACAGAGAATCCAAAGCTTGCTGTCAGCACAGAGCCTGACCCAGGGCTCGAGCTCCTGGACCGCGAGATCATGACCTGAGCTGAAGTCAGACGCTTAACCGACTGAGCCACCCAGGGGCCCCGAGTCTTGCGTCTTTCTTATTGCCTGGTAATTGCAGAGAACAGTGACTCCTTTTCCTGAGAGGAGTTGTTCTCAAAGGGATGAATCTACCCCCTTGGAGATATTTTTGGTTGTCATAACTGGGAAGTGCTACTGGCATCTAGTGAGGAGAGGGCAGTGATGCCTTGCTGCTTTACGTCCTGCAAGCACAGGATAGCCTGCTACAACAAGAAATGATCCAGCTTAAAGTTACTTGTGCTGAGGCTGAGAAACCCTGCCTTAGAAGTAGAGAGACCATATATAGTCCCTATCAAGATGCTTTTAAGAGTAGGGGACGCCTGGGTGGCTCAGTCAGTTGAGCGTCTGAATTTGGCTCAGATATTGATCTCAGGGTCCATGGGTTCAAGCCCCGCATTGGGCTCTGTGCTGACAGCTCAGAGCCTGGGGCCTGCTTCTGTGTCTCCCTCTTTCTCTGCCCCTCCCCCACTCATGCTGTGTCTCTCATAAATATAAAAAAAATTTAAAGATGCTTTTAAGAGTGAAACTATGCCGGACAACAGGGATAAACTGGGATCGTCCCGGGTAAACCTGGACATGTGGTTGTCCACCCTAAAGGCCCTGTCAGTACCGGCCCAGTCTCTGAGCATGGCACATGGTATAGTTTGGCCAACTGAATGATGTGCCTGCCACCAGGTTGAAGAAGCAGGCATCCAGTGATTATCTTTGTGACCAGGATGCTAAGGCTCACAGCAAAGGGATGTGTAGAACATAGGAAGAAAAGCAGACATCTAATAAGTAAGAGAACTCACATATTTGAAAGTGACTTTTAGACCTGTTTTGATCTGGACCTAGAGACTTTATGTGACAAATGAGGACAGTATGACTTACTAGTCAGGTAAGTTTGCCATGTCTTTTTTCCCATTGCTTGGTTGATTCCTTTTTTTTTTTTTTTTAAGTTTATTTTTGATTTAGAGCACAAGTTGGGGAGGGGCAGAGAGAGAGAGTGAGGGAGGGAGGGAGACAGGGAGAGAATCCTAAGTAGGCTCCACACTGTCAGAGCCTGATGCAGGGCTCGAACTCATAAATGGGGAGATCATGACCTGAGCCAAAGTTGGACGCTTAGCTGACTGAGCCACCCAGGTGTCCCTTGGTTAATTCCCTTTAACAAAAATAGAGAAGGTTAGGAGAGATGAGAGGTGGAAATGAAGGCTGGGGTCTGTGTGACTTGCCTGGGTACAAGGTTAAGGTTGCTGATACAATGTGGTAGTTGGGGTCTGTGCCTTCCAGCGTTTAAGGTCAAAGTATGGAGCGACTGACACTTTTTTTGGTCATTGTGGAAAAAGTGTAGATCAGCATAGCTAATATTTATAATATTTTAATTTCTGATCATCCAAGAAAATATTTTAAAAATTAAATAGTGATTTGGTGGCTTAATTTAAATTTCTGACACTGATACAGTGCTTCTCTTTAGTTTTGGAGAAATAAAGTATTGCTAAGGAAAACTGATGTTTGTGAGTGTAATTCATCTTGCACTGTGGATTGAGCAATTTTACATTCTTTTTTTCCTTTTAAAGGAAGAAGGAAATAAAGGGGGGGCACCTGAGTAGCTCAGTTGGTTAAACATCCAACTCTTGATTTCAGCTCAGGTCATTAGCTCAGAGTTCATTCAGTCAAGCTCTGCATCAGGCTCAGCACTGACAGCAAGGAGCCTGCTTGGGATTCTCCCTTTCCCTGCCCCCCCCGCCCCCCCCCCCCCCCCGCCTCTCTGCCCCTCCCCCACTCATACTCTGTGTCTCTCAAAAATAAATAAACTTAAGAAACTTTTTTTGAACAGAAATCAGAGCAGATTTTTTTCCTTTCCATTCATGTATATTCCCTCAATTTTAAGGTTGAGATAATCCTGTAAGCATGTAGAAAAGTTGTCTACATAAGTTCATTTTCTTCTGAATTGCATGATGGTTTCTGGAAATGGAAACATTTTCCCTGTGTCCATTTTATTGTGAATGCTGGGTAGTATCTAGAGCAGAGATGTGAAAGGAGGTAAATGACCTACTTGGACTATTTTCATTGCCAGTCTAGGAGAATTGTGGCGGTTAAATTAAATATTTATGTTGTGAACTCTGAAATCTTTGACAGTTGACTGCTTGTCTTAATTGACATCATCTAACAGGCTGGTATGTCTATGCAAAACTATTGGTGAGCGGTCCGACATCCAGAAACCGGATGTATCACTTAACCACAGTTAACAGGTTTTTGTTTGCTGTAAGATGGTTTGGTGCCTGTTGGCAGCATCTGCCAGAGTGTCTGCAGTACTGATTTACCTTGACAATCATGGAACAAAAGGTTTTAAAAAGTGCTGCTTTGTCCAGAGAACAGAGAGGCAACTTTGTAAAGACCTTCACATTTTGTGACTTTGAAGTTTTCATTCCACAAGCTTTAAAGCTGAACGTGGGGTTGTGAGTAAATGTACTCCCTCAGTTCTCACTGAACAAAACAAAGGAACGGAGCGGGAGTGGGTTCCATGGTGGAAGCTAGTGGCATCGGTGAGCATTTGTTTGACCTTTGGAAGGTGCTGGAGGGCACCTTTTTGAATGACATGTGTACCAAAACTGAGAATTTATATTAGGAAGAAAAGTTGGAATGGAATGGAATTGATACGTATTCAGCTCTGTGGGCTTCTATTGTGTGTGTGTGTGTGTGTGTGTGTGTGTGTGTGTAATCATATTTTACATGTGACTAAACTATGCTTATTATTTAAGAGGGATCAGTGATGATTCCTTTAAAATGAATAGTCATCTCCCAACCTATTTTTGGCATGTGGATGTGAATATCCATTTTTAGCTGTTGGATTTGTTTAAATGAAGGTGCATATAAAATATCTTCAATTTAAAATAGCAGTGAGTAGATTACTATTGTTTTAAGTTGGAGATAATAAATTTTGTTTTAATTTGCCTCATAATCTACTTATCAGTTGAGCTTTTCGAAAACATTATCTGAGATGTACTAAAACATATTTATAAGTTTCTAAGAATAATAATAATTGTGGTTGTAGTAGCGGATAATAGGTTTTTATTTAATTTTTTAGCACTTAGTGAATAGCTATATAAGCATTTCACATGGGTTAGCATTTACTTGTCACAGTCTTATTTGGTGCTCGTTCTTTAAAAAAAATTTTGTTTAATGTTTATTTTGGGGGGGAGGGAGGAAGGGGGAGGGACAGAGGGAGAGAGAGGGAGACACGGACTCCGAAGCAGGCTCCAGGCTCTGAGCTGTCAGCACAGAGCCCAACGCAGGACTTGAACTCACAAGCCGAGTCGTGAGATCATGACCCAAGTGGAAGTTGAAGTCAGAGGCTCAACTGACTGAGCCACCCAGGTGCCCTGGTGCTCATTCTTATAGTAAATACCATTTGCAACTTAAGAAGCTGGGTTTTCATAGGTTGAGTTCGTTGCCCAAGGGCACTTACCCAGAAAGGCATGTGCCCCCTGCCAGTTGCACACGGACTGTGAAGCCTTTAGTTTCTAGAAGAGCATACATTATTGCCATTGATAACAGAATTTCACAAGCCTTATTTACAGTATTATCTTGTGTAAAGACATGGGGTGGGGGAGCAGTTACGTTTGCAAAGTGCACTTAGGAAATTAAAAATTTTCTATGAAGGTGATAGAACTTCCTTTAAGCTATTAAAAGTCGCAGGAAAGGAAGTCATTTTTAGATGATCTGGAATAGTGGCTATACTATTCTATTTGTTTTACAAGAAATGAAAAAGCTTGTGGTCATTTGCTCTTTAACCAAAGCAGAATTTGAAAAGTAATGTTATGGTTAATGATCCAAAGGGTGTGTGGGTTTGTTGTGTCCTGACAGCTTGCTAGGGTTGCCATTTTCAGCTTCTCTGTCTTACCATGATAAGCAGAGACCTGGAGAGACCTCCAAAGATCTGGAGGATTTATTCCCTTAAAGGGAAAGACGTGTTTTGTGAAATGGATGCTTTACTGTTTATGCCAGTAATGCCTCCTTGCTTAAACTTGTTGCTTATTTCATGCCCCAAATTGTATTGCTCTCATTTTCTTCACAAGTAATGACCCTCTTATTTTCTTCACAAGTAATGACCATTTCTTTTCTTTCTGGATGTATTTTCATCCTTTTTGGTGATGGTATTCTGAATGTATTTACCCTGAAATAGATTTTTTCCTGGTTCATCTATGAGGAACTTGCTCTCCAGAAGTTTAAGAATTTTGTCCAGGGGTGCCCGGGTGGCTTAGTTGGTTAAGCATACAGCTTTGGCTCAAATCATGATCTCACAGTTCATGGCTTCTAGCCCCGCATCAGGCTCTGTGCTGACAGCTCAGAGCCTGGAGCCTGCTTCAGATTCTGTCTCCCTCTCTTTCTGTCCCTCCCCTGCTTGCACTCTGTTTCTCTGTCTCTGTCTCTGTCTCTCAAAAATAAATAAACATTAGAAAAAAAAATTAAAAAGAATTTTGTCCAGAGCCATAGACAAAGACATTGTAGTTAATTTAAAAAATACTTTGGGGCTTTTTAATCTTTAATCTAATGAATTTCAGTTAAAGTCCTGGTCTCCTAACTCTTGCCCTGGAGCTGGAAGGAATGCCTGACCACTGTATTCTAAAAATGAGGAAACACATCCCAAGTGGCCTCTAAGATATCTGCTTTGTCCTGTCTGTTGGTTTCTTGACGTTCATTTACAGTGTTGAGTTTACACTGAAGTCAGTTTTTTTTAACTTTTTTTTTTTTTTGAGACAGAGAGACAGGGTATGAATGGGGGAGAGTCAGAGAGAGAGGGAGACACAGAATCTGAAACAGGCTCCAGGCTCCGAGCTGTCAGCACAGAGCCCGACGCGGGGCTCAAACTCATGGACCGCAAGATCATGACCTGAGCCAAAGTCGGATGCTTAACCGACTGAGCCACCCAGGTGCCCCTGAAATCATTTTTGAATTTGTTTATTTGCAGTATTAATGAACAAGTAAATGTGGGAATCATATTTAAAGGGTGATTTTTTTTCCCCTTTTGAAACCATTTTCTTGGTGCTTACATCATAATTGTGTACCTTGAAAACTTAGATGTGAATGAGCGAAAAATTTGAGACTTAACCATTTAATTTACCCGAATGAAAGCTCTTCCTCTTGACGCTTCATTAAAATTGAAGTAGGGAAGTTAATGAATTGAATCAAGATGATGTGACATTGTTTTGTGGTTGGGATTTCCATTCATCTGCCGCTACTGGTCTAATAAAAACTGAACGTTCTGGAAGCTTTGCCCCTAACCTTGCTCACATGCTGGATTCCAGTACACTTTCAGCCCCCTCGAGGGTGGTGGTATCTTCTCTCTATCCTTTGCCAGTACCTAGAATAGTGCCTGGTTCTTAGGTTTTTGGATTAATAACTTGCTGTGAGTAAATGCCTGTCTGGCTCCTGGAATGTTGGAAGTCCTTGAAGTCTGGAGAGGTTACGTGACACCAGTAAAGACACAGATAAGAATGTGAGAATCCAGAGCCTTCCATTCCTGTCCAGTTTCTGAGCCACTGATGTGAGACAGAAAGTGCCTTTTGTAACTTTGTATAGTGTCAGAGCTGGTACAATCTGGTTAGAAAGTTGTTTTGGCTTTTACAGTTGATAAACGTTTGGAGCCTGAAGACTGGCTTATGAGGAGTTAGGGTGCAGTTAGGATAGCATTCAAATTCTCCGGAGGGCCTCAAACGGTCTCCAGATGGAAAGAAAGCTCAGGGTGGTTACTGTCAGAAGTGTGCATTTCTTTTGGTTGACTTTTTATTGTCAATGTTTGTTTCTACTTAAGCTGAAAGTTGTATACAGTTTTTTGTTGTTGTTATTTTAGTCTGTCTCCATGTAGAGATAGTGTGGGTGAATTTTCACTGTTACATATGTGTGAAGATAGGGTGTTCGTGTTTAATTTGTTTCACATAATGAAAAGTAACAGGAAAAAGACAAAAATACCAATTTTGCTGCACAGTACAACTTGTACATTCTTTTATTAGATTTATAATAGAACCGGGTCCCTAAAAAATATTAAAATCCTTTCAAACTTATACCTTTAAAAAAGTCCCAAGTAGTCCCACGATTATGCGCTTGATTAATCTTTGACAAAGCAGGAAAAAGTATCCAACAGGAAAAGATGGTCTGTTCAACAAATGGTGTTGGGAGAACTGGACAGCAACATGTAAAAGAATGAAACTGGACCACTTTCTTACACCATACACAACAACAAATCCAAAATGGATTAAAGACCTAAATGTGACACCTGAAACCACAAACATTCTAGAAGAGAGCATAGGCAGTAATTTCTCTGACATGGGCTGTAGCAACTTTTTTCTAGGTATGTCCCCTGCCGCAAGGGAAACAAAAGCAAAAATAAATTATTGGGATGGCATCAAAATAAAAAGCTTCTACACAGCAAAGGAAACAATCAACAAAACTAACGGGCAGCCTGTGGAATGGGAGAGGCTATTTGCCAATGACACATGTGATAGTTTAGTACCCAAAATACAAAGAACTTCTAAAACTCGATGCCCCAAAACCAAATAATCCAATTAAAAAATGTGCAGAAGAAATGAACACACATTTCTCTAAAGACCTAAGGTAGCCAGTAGACACATGAAACGATGCTTATCACTCCTCACTCCTCGTCAGGGAAAGGCAAATTAAAACAACAATGAGCTATCACCTCACACCTGTCAGAATGGCTAAAATCAATAGTGCAAGCAATAAGTGTTGGCAAGGATGTGGAGAAAAAGGGAACCCTCTTGCACTGTTGGTGGGAATGCAAACTGGTGCAGCTATGCTGGAAGGTAGGGAGGTTCCTCAAAAAGTTAAAAATAGAACTACCCTACCACCCAGCAGTTGCACCACTGGGTATTTACCCAGAGAGTACAAAAATAGTCAAAGGGATACGTGTGCGCCTATGTTTATAGTAACATTATTTACAATAGCCAAACTATCGAAACAGCCCAAGTGTCCATCGATTGATGAATGGATGAAGAAGAAATGTGTGTTGTATAGACAGTGGAATATTATTTGGCTATAAAAAAGAACGGGGCACCTGGGTGGCTCATTTGGTTAAGCATGTGACTCGTGATTTCAGCTCAGGTCATTATCTCATGGTTCGTGGGTTTGAGCTGCACATTAGGCTCTGTGCTGATGGTGTGGAGCCTGCTTGAGATTCATTCATGTTCTCTCTCTCTCCCTCTCTCTCTCTGCCCCTACTCTGCTTGTACTCTCTGTCTCAAAAAAGAAAAGAAAAAAAAAAAAGGGATGCCTGGGTGGTTCAGTCAGTTAAGTGTCCAACTTTGGCTCAGGTCATGATCTCGCGGTCCATGAGTTTGAGCCCCGCGTCAGGCTCTGTGCTGACAGCTCAGAGCCTGGAGCCTGTTTCAGATCCTGTGTTTCCCTCTCTCTCTGACCCTCTCCCGTTCATGCTCTGTCTCTCCCTGCCTCAAAAATAAATAAACGTTAAAAAAAAAAAAAAACTTAAAAAAAAAAATCTTGCCATTTGCAACCACAGATTTGGACCTAGGGATTATAATGCTAAGTGAAATAAATCAGAGAAAGAAAAATACCATATGATTTCACTCATGTGTAGAATTTAAGAAACAAAAGAAGAAAAGGGGGGGGAAAAAAAAAGAGACAAACCAGGAAACAGACTCTTAACTATAGAGAATAAACTGATGGTTACCAGAGAGGAGGTGGGTGGGGGATGGGTTAAATAGATGATGGGGATTAATGAGGGCACTTGTTGTGATGAACACTGGGTGATTAAAATAAGAACTTAAAAAAAATTCCCAGAAAGTACTGATAAAATACAAGCAAACATCTTACTTAAGCAAAACCAAAGCTGTGATATTAGAAGTACTTGTTATTTTAAGCAGAACAGAATGTCATATTTTTCCTTATTAAAATTTTTTCTTACATAACCAGTTCATGTGAAACCTTTGAAACTTACTCTGGATGTTGTGTGTTCATAGCATCACTTCTCATTTAATTTCTCCTAGAAAAATGCAAGGCATCCCATTCCATTTGACTGTAAACAGGAAGGGATCCTGGCTATAGGAATATCAGTGCCATGTTATCAAAAAGTAACAGCTCTTTTTGAAAACATTAATGTTAGGGTTTTCTTTGTCAAGCTGTGGATAAGGTATTTTAAGGAGTAGCTATACTTTTGGTGTTATAAACACCGCACATAGATACTGCCCTGTTGTTCTTTTCTTATGCTTATATAGGTAGGGATGTTACGTATATGGATGTGTGTGTAGTACATTGTGAGTTAGCTTCTGTGGCTGTTTGCTGTGTATTTTGTCTTTAGTTTATATTGCTGTATTTATCCTGCTTATGTCTTTTTTTTTTTTTTTTTTTAAAGAGTGAGCAAGTGGGGGAGGGGCAGAGCACATGTGTGAGAGAGGGAAAATCCCAAGGATGCTCCTGACTGTCGGTGCAGAGCCCCACTTGGGGCTTGATCTTAGGAACTGTGAGATTATGACCTGAGCAGAAATTAAGAGTCTGATGCTTAACTGACTGAACCACCCAGGTGCCCCACGTCCTGTTTGTGTCTTGAGAAGCAATGCACGAGTAACAATTGGTTGTGTGTAACAGAAAAGCCAGTAGACAAACCTTGACTGAGTTGGTGTTTTTTTTTTTTTTAAGTTTGTTTGTTTATTTATTTAGAGAGTGAGAATGTGTGTATGCATGCAGAGAGGGGCAGAGGGAGAGGGAGAGAGAGAATCCTAAGCAGGCTCTGCGTCGACAGCGGAGGAACAAGATTCAGGGCTCAAACCCAGGAAACTTAAGATCATGACCTGAGCTGAAATCAAGAGTTGGATGCCCAACCGACTGAGCCACCTAGGCACCCCTTGGTATTTTTTTTCTCACAAAGTAAGTCAATAGTATGTGGTTGCTGGCTGGTTGTCAAGACTGAGGTTTCTACAGATTTCTTGGCCATTTCCTCATGGTTACAGTATGGCCCAGCCATGACACCCCCCTTTCTAGGGGAACAGGAAGAGGAAGAAGTAATAGGAAGCAAAGTATATATCAGAGGCTTTCCCAGGAACCTCCCATTAGCTTCTACTTATATCCTGTTGGCCTCTGCTTTCATGTGACTTCCCCTCACTGCAAGGGAGTCTGGAAAAGGGTTGTTGAGGAAGGCGAGGGAAGAGAAGATTGGAATCCCTGTTGAATGAGACACTTTCTGGACCAACCAAAAACAGTTTAGGATCTCAATCGTGTTTCTCTATCAACTTCAATCGATAGGTCTTCACTGAACACTGTTAATGTGAACTCTGTTGTTATTGGTCTTAGTGAATGAGAGAGAGCTACAAAAATATAATGTATTGTCTTATTAGAATTTACACTCTAGTTATGGAAACAAACATGAAACAAAAGGTTCTGTGGAATTAAGTGCTGTGTTTTCTCACCAGATTTTAAGAAGAGATGCCTTCATGGATACATGGTATAATTAAAAAGGCTCCATGGAGAAGGTAGCATTGACTTAGGATGGGCTGATGGGAGGGATAGAAATTTTTGGGAAGGGGGAACGTCTTGAATACCCGAGGTTATTTGGAATGTAGTGGAAAATTATTAGTGTCTATGGGAAGGATGAATGTGGAAATAACTTCTGCCTTAAAACAGAACTGTGTGCCTTAAAAAACAGAACTTCTGCCTTAAAACAAACAGTTGTGGTTTGGGAGTAGGAAATACAGAGATGTGCTCTTTAAAGGGGAAAATAATCAGGCACTCCTTTATGGATCAGGGAGAACCTGGGGCCAGGAAAGACTGTGGAGGGCTGTCCTGCTTACTTTCAGGACTGGGACTGTGGTCCAGGTTGGTGGCAGAGCAATTGGAGGGGGAGAGAGCACCAAAGGGTGAGCGATGCCAAAGGAAAGTTAGCAGGGCTCCATGGCTTCTAAGATTTGCTGAGAAAGCTAAAGCAAAGATACTGCCTTCAGCTTGGTGCGCTAGGAATAAATTAGAGACCAGAACCAGAAAGTCCACCGGAAACCCAGAGCAGTCTAATTTGAACAAAAGGTTTTGTGACCCAGCTGGTCTTCACAGTCTAGGTTGTTCTGTGTCCACCATCTTGACTTCCTTTTATCCACTTCCATCAGTTCTGTTTGTTCATAGTTTCCGCTTCCTTCAAATTTTGGCTCACTCACAGGCTGCTTCTCTTAAGTGTTCTAGCAGCCTCACTGTCCTCCACTGTACATCTGAGTATTTCCATATTTTTAAGTCAGCATCCTATGATATTGCCCTTGTTTGGGGAGAGGTTGTCTGGCAACAACTCTTGGGAGGTCACTGACCACCCTGTCAGTTGTCTGCTCTTGGATCTGGTGCCTGTCCCTTCAGCCAATTGTGACCTGGGATACAGAGCAGGTTTGCCCAAGCCTGCCACCTCACCAGCACCTAGAAGAGGAGGGGTCGGCTGATGGAGGGGCAGGCACGATGTAAGTGCGAAACTAGTACAGATGCCACAGCTTGCTGTGAGTTTTGTAATCCTCTATGAAGGGCAGCTATTTTCCATCTCACTCTATGAAGACTGTGGTGCAGTTACGTATGCATGAGCCTTTGGTTAATACATTTTTATTTGGTATATTTTATTTTATTGAGATATAATTCACTTTGTTGAATTATAATTCACACACTATTTGATTCATCCATTTGAAGTGTACAATTCAGTGGTTTTTAGTATGTTCACATATATGAAGCCATCTCCACAGTCACCTCTAAAAGAAGCTCTGGACCCCATTGGGCTCCTCTTTTTTGTGGCCAATAATGTGTAACATGCTTCTACATTTCAGCCCTTTGCTGTATGAGGCCTTTTTTTTTTTATAGGACAATCAAATGGTGAAGGCATATTTTTAAATTTTTTGTAATGTTTGTTTATTTTTGGAAGAGAGAGACAGAGTATGGGAAGGGGAGGGGTGGAGAGAGGGAGACACAGAATCTGAAGTAGGCTCCAGGCTCTGAGCTGTCAGAACAGACCTTGATGCAGGGCTCGAACCCACAAAGCGATCGTTACCTGAGCTGAAGTTGGACACTTAGCCGACTGACGCTTAACCAGCTGAGCCACCCAGGCGCCACAAGGTGAGGCCTTTCTGACCACAGTGTTTCAGTTGGCACTCTTTCCCCATTCTTTCTCCCCCTTGCCTGCCTGTTATACACCAGAGCCCATATCACCTGATATATTTTATATGTGTATCTGTCTGCTTTTCTCAGAATGTAAGCTTTGTGGCAGTGGTTTTTGCCTGACTTAAAATATCCAGTACATGGTAGGTACTCAGATATTTGCTGAATGAATGAATGATTAATAAATTGGTTTGTTAGGCTTCCAGCCGCCAGTGTTGTGGTTTTAGCTGCTTAGATTTTCACAAGAACCAGAAGAGGTAATTGTATCAGGTACCTGTCCATTTGGCATAGAAATATTACAGATGATGATATGGAGATCCCAAGAGCTTAATACCTTGTCCAGATGCACAAGGTTTCTACTTGGTAGGGTCAGGGGTAGACTGCAGCTCACTTGAGGCTTGGGCTAGTCCTTCAACATAAAGGGTTTGTCTGTCACCGAGATCCATCCCTGGCCTTCTGAGAGACTCAGTCTGTTAGAGAAACCTAGAGGTTCTTTGTTGCTGATTTCAACCATTGCTCATTTTGACCTCTCCCATGTTCACTTGTGCTGAACCCTAATTCATTTGTATTCTCTCTCTCTCTCTTTTCCAGACTGGGTTCATTTTGAGACTCTTGTTTCCCCCAAATTCTCCCCTGGAAGTTCCCTGTTCCATCCCTTTCATGATAAATAACTTAAAAAGGCAAAGAAACAATGTAAGAAAAAGATCTATTAATTTTCTGACTTAGTTAATTAGTAGTAGATGGGGTGCCTGGGTGGCAATTGTCCAACTCTTGATTTTGGCTCAGGTCATGATCTCACAGTTCATGAGTTTGAGCCCCGAGTCAGGCTCTGACAGCACGGAACCTGCTTGGGATTCTTTCTCTCCCTCTCTCTCTTCCCTTACCTGCTCGCTTGCTCTTTCTTTCTCTCAAAATAAATAAACATTAAAAAAAAATATTTGGTAGTACAAAACTAGTTGAAGAAAAGATTTTGTCGTTTGTGATTGGTTTCCCAAGACCCCAGTTAGATGCTGGGCTGTGTTAGTTTCTTTCAGGGGTGATAGGAACACTGTGGCAGGGTGGGGTGGTGGTTGGGGCTCAGGGCTGGGTGATGGGAGCCTCCAGGTGGAAACCATGGATGGAAACAAAAGCCTGGGCATGAAGAACCTTCGCTTGAGAACTGGAAAGGAGTTGTTTATGGGTAATTATTTCTGAGAGGCAGTTTATTTGATAAAATTATCATCTTTTTTTTTTTTTTAAGTTTATTATTTTGTTTTTTGAGAGACAGAGCACGGAAGGGGCAGAGAAAGAGAATCCCAAGCAGGCTCCGCACTGCCAGCACAGAACCTGATGCAGGGCTTGAACCCATGAACCGTGAGATTATGACCTGAGCCAAAATCTGATGCTTAACCTGCTGAGCCCCTCAGGTGGCCCAGATTATTGTCTTTACAGTAATCTGGAGTTAAAATTGTTTACAATTGTTGAAGCTTTCTCCAGGGCTTCCCCCTTTGTAGCAATAATGTCTTCACTGGCCACAAGTCTGTCCCATGCGTGTTTTGTATTTGTAGATGGCTTCTTTGGCACTTTTTGGGTGTGTGTGGCAACAGCATTCAATTCAAAACACATGAATCTGCCACATGACTTAGTGGTTCCTCTCTGATTGAAAACTCGTGTTAGGGTTTGTTTTCCCTCCTCTCCAGAGGAGCAACAGAAGTCTTTCATGAATGGAAGGAAGGCTGTTACTGGGGACCTAGCCATTCCTTCAGGCCTTTGCATTTATCCGCTATGAAATGCAATTGCATGGAATTCTGCAACCAAATAAGAGTGAACAGTGTGAATTGGAAGATCTGTCCATCCATGGTATGTGGGCTAGTTTACCTTGCACAGTGCTGGACTCTTAAGGTTTTGTGCTAATTAGTGGTAAGCAACTTCCAAGGTGATTTTAGGAAAGCTTTGCAGGACAAAAGAAGAAAGAAGACTAAATGAGTTGAATTAAATGAGTAACCACTTGCTTTGGCTGTTCTGAGCAGCAGCAGTATCTTGTGTTCAGTTCTCTGGACTCTGGTTTTTATGCTTACGCCTAGATCAGAAACTGCAGATTGTCCACCATCAGAAACTTCCTCCTTTTGAAATGTAAATGTGATATCAATTAATGTATTCTTATCTCCTAATGGATTACAGTCTTTAGCAATGATATTTTTTCTTTCAGCTTATCGAGGTATAACGGACAAAATTGTAAGATATTTAAAGTGTACAGTGTGATTTGATACATACGTGCGTTATTACCACCGGTACTGATCTCCTTTGTAAGGTGAAGCAGACATAGAATGATAACCTGATAGGGTTAGGTGTAGGAAAAGGAAGATGAGTGTTGATGAGTTTAGTGAGATAGCCAAACAAATGAAATGCTGTGTTTATTTCTTTGTGACCAAGTGGACTGGGGTAGGGTGGATTGTTACTAATCAAAGATTAGTTGTTGCTACTCACCTACTCTCTGCCCTGTTTGCTGGAAATTATGAAGGATAACAACAGATTTTAGTAATTGAGACAGGACGTAAACTGTGACAGGACACAAATACAAGGAAAGTAAAACAAGAATGATATAACCAATTAATGATACAATATAAAAAGACCTATAATAAGTATGTGTAAGATTCATTGCAAGTTAGATATTATAGAATAGCATTTCTCCATTCTCATTATGCATTAGAATCAAATAGGAATGTTTTAAAAAATGCTGATGCCTTATAAAATGATTGAGTGATTTTATTTGGTTGCTTTGAGATGGAGACTGGGCATTGTTTTTTTTTTTTTTTTAATGTTTATTTTTGAGAAAGAGCAAGCCAGCTCGCTCTCATGAGTGAGCAGGGGAGGGGTAGAGAGAGAGGGAGACACAGGATCCGAAGCGGGCTTTGCACTGACAGCAGAGAGCCCAATATGGGGCTCGAACTCTGGAACCTGAGATCGTGACCTGAGCCAAAGTCGG
This sequence comes from Panthera leo, assembly GCF_018350215.1. Taxonomy (NCBI): domain Eukaryota; kingdom Metazoa; phylum Chordata; class Mammalia; order Carnivora; family Felidae; genus Panthera; species Panthera leo. Next base: position 79,371,078 of record NC_056682.1, on the reverse strand, counting down.
ATGCTTAACCAACTGAGCCACCCAGATGGCCTGAGCATTGATATTTTTGAGAGCTCTTGAGGTGATTCTTATGTACAGCTAGGGTAGAGAATAACTGGCATAGAGGTGAATTAAGCCTTACAAAGGGAGTGTTTCCTGAACTTTAGTGGGAATCAGAATCACCTAGGGTGCTTATTAACAGTGTGGTTTCCTGGTCTCCACTCAGATTCTCTCTGGAGTATGAGGCAATGTCTTGGGCCACCCTTTGAGAAACATGATGGTAGGTATAGAATATTGGATAATAAGATCACTTGGCACTGAACGGCGTTGGACAGGTTTCATGTAAAGTGGGACATGAGCAAGTGTCTGAATAATGCACAGGATTCAGAAGAGCAATGGGTGGGAAAGTAAAAGGTATATTGGGGCATAGATAGAATTGGTTTTGGTGGGGGGAGTAATGGGAGATGAGGTTGCAAGGTAGAAGCCTTCTGTGCCACTTTATGGAGCTTACATTTTGCATTTTTAGGCTTGGAGAGACTTGAGTTTGGAGAGTATGGCCTTCGCCAGTCCTGAGCAAGCTAGGTCAGTAAACAACATCCAGAGGATAGGTGTCCTTGGCACTATGGGAAGTGATTGTTGTATTGGAGGTGACTTAGGAAGTATGGTCTCATTTCACATCGGCCTGCTGAAGTAATAAAATGGTGACACTTGAACTAAGAAACTCTAAATTTGGAATAAATTAATCCAGCAAATATTTGTTAGGTGCCTTTTATATGACCAACATGCTGAGGACCAATAGGTTATTATTAAAATTTTTTTTAAAAAAATGTTTATTTACTTTTGAGAGAAAGAGAGAGAGAGAATGAATCCAAAGCAGGCTCCAGGCTCTGAACTGTCAGCACTGAGCCCAGTGCGAGGCTCCAACTCATGAATCGTGAGATCATGATCTGAGCCGAAGTTGGATGCTTGGCTGACTGAGCTACCCAGGCGCCCCCATATTATTTTTAATAACATACTAGAATTCATTGTTGGTAACACATTTATAGAATTTCTGCAAACTCACCAGATCCCAACCCATCAGACTATGGAGGAAAATAGCAACTGTGACTTTCATTTGTTCACAGATTTAAATATCCTGGTTAGGACTTACTGGAAATGTTTTTTTGTGTTTTTTTAAGTTTATTTATTTATTTTGAGAGAGAGAGAGTGTGCATACACTCGAGGAGGGGGAGGGGCAGAGAGAGTGAGGAAAAGAGAGAATCTGAAGCAGGCTCTGTGCTGTCAGCACAGAGCTTGACCCTGGGCTCGATCTCACAACTGTGAGATCATGACCTGTGGGCTCATGACCTGAGCCAAAATCAAGAGTTAGAGGCTTAACCAGTTGAGCCACCCAGGCGCCCCTGGAAATGTTTTAATCAGGATAACTTGCAGTGTTTTCAATGATCTTGATTTGACAAATACAGTTGTTTTGGGTTGGAAATATTACCAGAGTAATGCTGGAAGACTGTTCATTGAGAGTTTTTAAAAAATGTATTTTGGGCCACAGAAACCTTTGAATATCTAGTATAGGCAAGCGTTGCCTTTCCGCAAAAATGCACAGATACGTGTAATCTTGCTTATAATTTAGGGCTTTTAAATGCTGTGAAGTCAGTTTATAACCTGTGTAGGTATTCACAGACTTCAAGTTAACACTTAGAGTAGACCATGGAATAACTTTGATGTCATGTGCATTTTGGAGGAGTGGAGAAATATAGGTGTTTGTGACATTTTCTGTTCTTTTAATTGTTCACTATAAATCATTGTGACCTGTGAGTAATTTAGCATCTGTGTAGCAAATGGTTTTTGAGTGAAGTTTGCATAAGCCACAACCAAAGTATTTGCATATCCTAGTACTGTAATTAAGTATGCTTTGGAACAGGTGTGTGTGTGTGTGTGTGTATCTCAGTGTGCCACATCCATTGCCCTCCTGACAGACTGCAGAGTATTGAGTTGGTCTGTTGTTAGGTCTCCTGAAGTAAAACACAAGATAGGATTTAATCTAGCAATCCCCAGTGTGCTTTCTGAGGATTGCTATTTCTGGTAGAAAGAAGCCCCATGAAAAGAGTCTCTGAAGACAAAGTCCTTCTGTAACACATGACATGTTCTATCCTGTCTGGGAGATATACTACACATGTGATTATATTAAAGGAAGTCTGGCAGTAAAGAAACCTGTTTAACTTTGCTTAAACCTATTGATTCTTAAGTTTGTTTAATCAGGCTCTCTCTTCTCAAAACACTCTTTAACTTCTCAAAGATAAATATTGTGAAATAGTAATTTAGCTTACTGTTATCAAAGTTGGCTGCATGAGATATAAGTGAATGCTTAATGTGTGTGAGCTGCAGAATTTGCTTTTTTTGAAAACCCATCTGGAATGAATTATGTCGGCACTCTGGGTGAGAATTTAGTCTCCCTGCAGAAGTAGGGTCAGAATTTTGAAAGGCATTCTGAGATGACCGAGCTTTGCCTCGACAGTACCTTTTAAAAATGGCCATATTTACTGCTGTAATGAAAAGGTTATCAAGAATCATGTTGAAAATAAAACAAAACTTTTATAGTTTTCTTCCACTAACAACCTGTGCCTTTTGCTCAATTGAAGTCCTTTCCCCAGTATAACTAGCAAATTTGAAAATAATACTGATAAGGGTAGAGGATCAGGGAATACTGTATTTGAATGATCAAGGGAATGGGTCTTAAATAACAGGGTAGATAAATTAGAGTGCTTTATGTATGAAGGAGCAAAGGTAAAGAATTATATAGACTTATGGAAGATATTATATATGAATATACAAATACACTAGGAAGTCACCTCCCCTCCCATATGGTATAGATCTTAAGGCAAGAAAATTTGGTGTATTTTATGGATTATTCCTTCTTAATAGTTTATAGATTAACTACTTCAGGAAGATTTTCAAATATTTAATTGATTTAGATCACATATGAAATACTAAATAAACATCTGTAATTGGCCAGTACCCTAGCTGCTGAATATTCAGAAATGGTTAGGATATGGCTTCTGCTCTTGAGAGGCTCATAATTTTGGTGGGAGTTGCTTTCTCAACGTAATTTTCCTCTGGGTGGCACTTTTTCTTCTCTGGATCTTCTCTCCTGCAACCCCTCCCTCCCTCCATTATTGCTACCTACTACTGCTAGCCTAATCAGGCTGAATGAATCATGGAACTGAGCATGTGAGTACTTACATTGCTTTATTGTATTGTGAAACACTTTCTGATAAGAAATATAAGTGGTTTGAGTGTCTGGAAACATTGTAAGCCTACTGCCAAATAGTTCTGAGGAATCCACTGTTAATGTCAACATGAAGACTTGTTGGTGATTTGCCAATTCATTATTCCTATCACAGTGGTCTCCCTAGTTACAAAAAAGTCCTTGACATTTTGGATTTAGTGAATTTTACTTTTCTCAGGAATAAGAGGCTTTAGCATGGTCTCATAATAAAATTGTAATTCTATGAGCCTTCTCTGCCAAATTTTCCATTTTTTTTCAAAGACATTTTCTCCAACCCAGTAGAAATGGATGATAGAAACTGTAGAGATGGCAAGAGTTTGATGTCAGCTTTTGTTTTTGAAAAATTTGATTTAAATGCTAGTTGCTACTTAAAAATGAAGAGGAAATGATGCAGTGGTGATACCCATATTGCTTTCAGAACTGGATAATTCTTCAGGTAGCACCAAACTGTTCCATAATGAGGTATTTTCTCACCACATATGGTAGACCACATATGGTCTTTAGGGAAGTTGGTAAATATTCTTAAATTTTTTTTTAAGTTTATTCATTTTTGAGAGACAGAGCGTGAGCAGGGTAGGGGCAGAGAGAGAGAGGGAGACATAGAATCCAAAGCAGGCTCCAGGCTCTGAGCTGTCAGCACAGAACCCGATGCTGGGCTTGAACTCATGAACTGCGAGATCATGACCTGAGCCGAAGTCGGAGGCCCAACCGACTGAGCCACCCAGGTGCCCCAAGTTAGTAGATATTCTTGAAGAAGGAGGAAAAAATGGAAGTTATTCATTGTGGCCCATAATTTTAAAACTTAAGGTAAACCCCTAACTGGAAAGTAAGAGTAAATTTGTAGGCATCTAGGTTCTTATATGTCTCTGTTCTGTATTGTTTTCCTCATAATATGGATATTAAAAATAAACCATGCATCAAAAATTTATTTCAAATAGGATTCACAGTGCTTTTCTTTATTTACATCGTAAATTCCCTATTAGCTAACGTTCTGCTACCTTGGAATTTCCATATATTAAGAGGTTCTTTTTACAGCGATGATTAATACTTAGAGTGATTACCCTGAGGATCCACAAAATCCTCTTGAATCATCAAAGATTATATTCAGTATAGCTTTAATGCCACACACTTATTGTCTTCTAATTGTTTGAAAATTGAGAATCTGTGTTTTTTTTTCCCCTCTTGGCTGAATGCCCCATTTCCTGATCATTTCACGTAAGAAACTGTAGGATGCTATCACGCAACCTGATTTCCTTTGCTACCCTAGTTTAAAAACCAGTGGCTGTAATTAAGAGATATGTTGTGGAGGTTCACAGAGGAGCCTGAAGTGACTTCTACTTTCCTAACCATGGCTATGGAGTACAGCCTTGGGCTAAGAATAATTAAAAGACGGGTATTGAAAAGTCATCCTACTGTTAATGCACCTATTCCAGATAACAACATAGAGCCCCAAGGAAAGCAGGGGAAAGAATATTATGAAGCCGTCCCCTTTGATCACAGAGATGTAGTGTGTGTTCATGGGTAGCTACTCCCTCCTAACCTTATCGTCACTTCCTTGGGCCAAGTCATTATCAGGTCTCACTTGTGCTACTTCATCAATCATGTAATTGGGGAATTTGCTTCAGTTTTGAACTTAATTCCAGTCCGTTAAATTGCTGATATATAGTATTGTCTGTCATTGCACTCAGGAATTACAGCCCTCATCATGTTATGTTATGGCTATATCTCTGGATCCTGCATTCCAGGTTAGTCACTTGGTATAAATAGAGTGGTCACTATTTATTAGTACTTACTTTGGGCCCGGCTAAGTATTCAACTTGCAAAGAGTAGTTTGTGTTTTGACCTAGATTCAAATTCTAACGATGCCACATACTAGCTATGTGACCTTGATCAAGTTACTTAGCCTCTCTGAGCTTCAATGTCTTTTTCAGTGTAACAGTTATATTAATATGTTAGGGTTGCTGTAGCAAAGTACCCCGGATTGGATGGCCGAAACAACATAAACTTATTTTCTCACAAGTCTGGGGCTATAAGTCTGATATCAAGGTATCTGCATGATTTCCTCTGACATCTCTGTTCATGGCTTAGATAGCTGCTTTCTCCCCGAGCCTTCATGTGGTCTTTGGCCTGTCTATTTGTCCTAATCTTCTCTTATATGGACACCAGTCACACTGGATTAAGGTCCATCCTAAAGACCTTATTTTAATTGAATTACTTTTTTAAGGACTCTGTCTCTAAATACAATCACATTCTGAGGTACTGGGAGTTAAGACACCAACATGATGAATTTTGGGTGAGACAGTTCAGCAATGAACATAATAATAGCTGTGAACATAATATGTGTTGTGGTGAGGATTAAATGAAGTAATATATGTCAAGGCCTGGCCTGAGTACGAGCTTAGTGCATGCTCAATATTTTAATGTTTATTTATTTTTGAGACAGAGAGAGACAGAGCATGAGCAGGGGAGGGGCAGAGAGAGAGGGAGACACAGAATCCGAAGCAGGCTCTAGGCTCTGAGCCATCAGCACAGAGCCCGATGCAGGGCTCGAACTCAAAGACTGTGAGATCGTGACCTGAGCTGAAGTGGGACGCTTAACCGACTGAGCCACCCAGGCGCCCCAGTGCATACTTAGTATTAACCACTCTGTGCTGGGGGTGGATGGAATCTTTGTTTTTTTTTGTGTTCTAGCCAAGCATAAAAGTATACTTTGGTGGAATTGTGCTTTGAATATCTAGGTGTGTCTTTCCATAAGCTTCTTACCTCCTTTACCCCCCTTCACGCAACCAAATGATGTGCTTCCAAGGTGCTTGTGTTCTCTTCTGAGAAGTTCTCTGCTTCTGCTCCCTGCCCAGCAGGGCATCATCTCCACTTTTCAGTGTAGCAAGGCTTTCCTTCCTCCCAGTTGGCAGGAATGTCAGGCTTCTCCCAAGCACAGCAGTGCACTTTTTTGACTCCCTCTCTCCCTGGATTCTTTCAGTGTTTCCACCTGGCAGTAGTGTGTTTCTGCCATTTGACACTTTTCACACATCACGGTTTATGTTTTTTAGACCTGCTCTTCCCCCTCTCGCCCCTTTACTTAGCAGTACCCCGCTCCCCACCACAACCACATTTCTACACACAGACCAGAGGTGTAAGGCGGGGTGGGACAGAAGAGCGAGGAAGCAATGTGAAAGAAAAACTAAACACAGGCCTGGAATGACTTAATGTTTTTGTTCAGACCAGTGCCATGTGGCCTGTGCCTCATGGTGAATGAGCGGTAATTCCTCTGAGGACGTTCTCTTGAAGCATAATGTTTGACAAGGCATTAGCCAGCATTTATCATCCAGAGAGTTTCACATAAACACACATCAGTTTAAAATCCTGGGGTATTAATTGGTCACAAAATCATTTCACTTGTGTACTTGTAGGAGAAGATATGTGCTTTGTAAGTGTTTAAAAATCTTTGACGGGCATTTTCATTATTAACTGTAGAGGAGTTTCCCACAGTGTTCTCTCAAGTTGAGAAGAAGGCTTTCTAAATGTCGTTTTCCAACTGGAGCTTGGTTTCCTGAAAACTATTCTTAGTGTGGTGGATGAGTGCAGCTGTTCATATCTTAATATTTCAGTGTGAGTCATTGGGTGGGCGGAACTGATTAGAATTCCAAATGCGATACATACAGGCGGTTAGGTGGAACTCTTTGGGAATTTACTAGGAGAGATTTGTGACAGAAGTCCTACACTCTGGAGTTAAGTGGTAAAAAGAACACTTTAAGTACTAGGTATCTGAATAAACGTCTTCTGCATTTCTTTTTGGTTTTCTCTTTTGGTTGGTGGAAGGGAGACTTTTCTTTATGTTAAGAAACCGTTAATACGTGTTGTCAAGATAGGGTTCTTTGAAAATATTTAAAATAACACGCTTCCCTTCCAAAAAGATGCTTGTTTGTTATGGGTCAGTGTGACCTTATTTTCATGATTCATATATCTGTTCGAGACATGATTTTTTTTTCTTTTAAACACTTTACAAAGCTTTATTGTAGTTCCACTCAGTTTACCAAAATTTGAGTTTTGCTCTATCCCAAACACCACTTGGGAAGGGCAGTTATATTTATTGAGTGGAAAGTAGCTTTTGGGCTGGCTAATATAAACATCCCTTGGAACATTACCCAGTGTAACAAAGGGGGACAACGGAAAGGTTCATATTTTAGGATTCCAGCTGCCCAGTGACAGCTTGGGAAGCAGTGTTATGTTTTAAAGTTTGTGTTAGGAATCAACCCCAATCCATAAGTGGGCTTGAATGTTACATTCTGAGTTATGACATAAAGTGGCATTGTAATGTTTTCTAGGATGTGGTACCCAGGGTTGCCATGATGTCGTAAGTCAAGCTTTAAAAACAATGAACTGTTTTTCATAGGTGAAGCTTAAAACAGTCTTTTAAAAAGCATGTGCTCTCCATAATACAAGCCATAAATCAAAATGGAATGATAGGGAATCCCTTAGAGAGGGAAAGAGGGCTCTTGGCTCTCCACCTCAGGTCTTCAGAATGTGAATCAGCACAAGTAAGAAAGTGGACAACTCAGAAACAGAGGCATATTTTAGAGCTCCTAGAAGCCCCTTTAAAGGATTATTTCATTTTCTCAGCCATTTAGCCCTTGATCAGTTCTAGAGCATAGCCTGAGCCCTTGATCAGTTCTAGAGCATAGCCTGAGGTATGTTTGGAAGTCATTCATGAAGCAGCACTTCTGGTTAGCCACGCAGTCTTGAGAACCTGATTGCCTGGGTGGGTCACACCGGGTCCTGCCATTCAAGCTATGTGATCCTGGGAAACTTTCCTACTTCTCTGAGCCCCAGTTTCCTCAGCTATAAAATGGGTATCATAATAGCATTCATAGAGTTGCTGTGAGAAAATGCATTAACATATGTAGGGCACTTGGGGCAGTGCCTGGCACAGGGCTAGCCCTGAATAAATATTGACTGCTATTAGCAGTCACATATTATCTTAGCACATATTAAATACCTGTATTTGACCACGTGCAGACCAGGTGGATACCTAGCAGCATCGGTGTCCATTCCTGACCTAATTTATCCTGGGTTCTCCAGCTAAACTCTGTAATCCCCAGGCTAGGTAACCATGAGCTCTTATTCTTAGTGGAATCTTCATGCAAGAATTAGTTTCTGCAGGTACTTGATGTGGCTTGACAGGTTTGGTTTGGTGGTGCACATGACCTGGGCTTGTGTCTGTAGGGTTTAAAAGTATGTCTTTAGGTGGGGGTTAGAAGGGCGATTTTGAGATCAGAGGTTTTTTTTTTTTTTTTTTTAATCTTTTTGTCCTCTTAGTGTTTTCCACTCTGTAATGTACTTAGTTTTTCTTTTTAACCTGTAAAGCCTCTTTATTTCCTGTGACTTTATTTTGTGGAATGGTGACCACCCAGGGGTTAGAGGACTTGCTGCCTGTGTGCCATGGGAGATTGTATAACATTCACATAATGCTTTTACCCAGACGCCTGCGTGTGTTTTATTTATTTTTTCCCTGGGCTTCAAGAGGCAGAGATGAGATAAACATTTTGGTGTTTACTGAGTCCCGCGGAATTCCGAGTCGACATAAGCAGTATTTGCCCTGTGACTTCTCCATGCTAAGACTCTGCCATCACTCTTTCCCCTTTGATGCTGCTTACCTACCCCCCACATCCTCATTTGCAGAGTCCAGGTGTAAAGCTTGCATCCCGCCTCCTGGCCAGTCTGGAGCCCTGTAGAAATAAAGGGGGCTTTAGGTGGGCCCCTGCTATTTGCTGCTTGACTTTTGTCTCAGGTGGAAGGAGATGGCCTCTCTGCAAGGGCAGAGCTATGCAGGTGGGAAGCTGCTGGAAGAAAGCAATGCCTGTTGTCTCAAGGGCTGGCCTGAGAGCCAGTGCTGGTGAAGGCTTTTTCTCAGAGTTGCATCACAGTCCTGATCTAAAGCTTATTCTTACATATGCCAAATTGGTGTATTGTTGTGTGGCCTGGTCGGATGGTGAAGGGTGATTATTGTTGGTGCCCTTCTCTTTTGTCTTTCTTTGGTTCACTCAGAAGGCAGTGGGAATATGGAACGAGCATAGGCTTTGTGGGTCAGGCTGACTTGGGTTTGAATTCTTGTCTTTTACTCACTATATTATTACAAAAAAGAACTCAAACTGAGCCTAAGTTTCCTCCTGTGGAGAACAGGGGTTCTCATTCTTCTTGCTCAGGGTTATGGTGTGAAAAAGCAAAGCACAGCACACCTGGCTGGTCCAGACAGTAGTGATCTTGGTTAACACGGATGCAGGGCTTGCTGTGTACCAGGTGTTGTCCTCAGATGTGACAAATACTAGGTTACTTGGTCCTCACTCTGACAGCATTTCTATTTTGCACACTAGGAAACTGAGGCACAGATGGGTTGTTAGTACTGAAGCTCAGATCTGAATCCAGGAACTCAAACGTTGCCTTCCACAGTTATCCTGGCATGTAACTTTTTGATGATTTCCGAGACTTGATATTACAAAATACAGTAAATATCTTTCTAAATTCTTAGTCTCGACATAGCAGTTTGTTGGCTGGTACATATACTTTCTGTAGACCTACCAGTGGACAACAGATACAACCTACTAATGAGAAAAATGTCCTCTTGCAGATGTTAAGAAGTTTTAGTGGTTGTTCTGGTTCAATGTGAAGTGTATTTCTCGGACACCACCTGTGGCACCTCCACAGACAACAAGCTGGCTAGGAGTCGTTACTCTAGAACTTTTGATAAATTTGTGAAAAAGAAAGTCTCCAAACCCTTTTGCTTCCCCCCAACCTTTTAAAATTTTTTTCTAATGTTTATTTACTTTTGAGAGAGAGAGAGAGAGGAAGACAGACAGAGACAGGGTATGAGCGGTCAAGGGGCAGAGAGAGAGAGAGGGAGACACAGAATCTGAAGCAGGATCCAGGCTCTGAGCTGTCAGCACAGAGCTTGATGTGGGGCTCGAACCCATGAACCGTGAGATCATTACCTGAGCCAAGTAGAACACTTAACTGACTGAGCCCCCCAGGCGCCCCCCTTTTGCATTCTTCATCCAGGATGATTGGGAGCTCTGCTGCTATTGAGACAAGGTTTGATAGGGAGCAGCTGCCCTGGTCACGGGGTAGCATCAGAAGCTCACACATCAGGACTCACAGTGGAGCATGGACTGTTCCCTTAGCTGCTGTGAGGTTCAAATGACATAATGTGGTTCATTCTGATCATTCTGGGGTTTTGGGGACTTTTCCAGGGCCTGGTAAAAGCTTTAGGGTAGGTTCTCTGCTGTGGAAGAAGAACATCTATCTACTCTCCTCTTGAGTGGCCTGCAGTCACATTGAGGCTCTGGGGAGTAGATGTTTGCCTATATTTGTTACTGACTAGTCCAGAAAAACTCTGGCTGGGTTTGACCTGGCAGTGGAAAGTACTGTGCGTTGCTGATAGCTGTCATGATCAGTTTTCTTCTTTTGGACTTAAGTGTATATTGATGATAAGCTGCTGTAAGATGGATGTGCCAGATTTGAGTTTCAACTACATATCTGTGTCTGTTTACCATTAGGAGATTTCATCTTCTTGCTGTGCCAGTTGAATGAAGGTCTGTGTGGCTGGATAGAATTGTCTGCTTAGGGTGTGTTTTTCCAACTTGGCCTTGTGTTGAACCTAAGGCTTAGAGATGTAACTCTTCTGTCAGACAGGCAGATCTGTGAGTCACGCTGACTGGGCTTCGAGGGTGATTCATGGGTGTGTCCTTTCTGACTGTGTCTTTCCTATACCTCTGGTAGGGACACTTTGTGTCTCTAAACAGTAATATGAATTGGGGGAGTGCACTCTGCTTTTTATTACCTTGAGTAGCATACATGTTATACATTGGGGCCCTTCTTATACCATAAATGTTGTGTTTTTAATGACCTTAGTTTCTAAAAACTAGATTTTGTTTCCTATAGATGGGGAGACGTCTTGAGAGATTGGAACTCTAAAACTAGAAAGGAGTTTGTAGGTCCAGCCAGTGTGTAGTTACCTTTTATTACAGTCTGTGTATGGCATTGGACTAGATAATGTGAGTTTCAAAATAAATCCTGCTTCTTGTCCTCTATGTCCTTTTGGGTTAAAACCATATGTTATTGGATTGTTCCCACTCTCCCAAGAAATCTGCTCGTAGGGATATCGCTCACTGAAATACTCTTTTCCTACCTGGCTCTAGTTGAGGAATCTTTCTTAACACATGGTTCCTGGCTGCCACTACTTTCTGCTTAAAGTTGGCACATTTTATGAAGTTTGTAATCCCCACCCTAGAAGTTTGAGGTATTGTCATCTCTCTGTTCTGTTGCATTTTAATAAGATTTAAGTGAGTGGTAGGGACAGTAAGTTCTGTTGGCATTTGAAAAGCAAGAATTCATTAGAGTGATCAGTAAAGATTTTATGGCAGAAAAAGGACTTGGTCTGTGCTATGAAGAGTGGCCAGGATTTAGATAGATGTCCTTTGACTGCGGGCCAGAAGAGGAAAGTACAAACGTAGTCTGGGAATGGTGAATGGTGAATAAGTCAGTATGGTAGCTTTAGAGGGTTTCTGTGGGGCAGTGGTTTTTACTTTATCCCCTGTTGGGCCCCGTCCCTGAAGTTCTGTTTTAGTGGGTGTGCAGTAGGTCCCTATAATTTGCATTTCTAACAAGTTCCCATGAGATGTTGATGCTACTGGTCCAAGAGCTGCTCTTGAGAACCACGGCTGTGGGGAACATGTACAGTGTGCTGGCGGAGTCCTGTTAGAGCAGAGGTGATGGCCGGGGCAGTACTGCTACCCAACTGCAGGGATCACCATTGCCACGTGTGCTCTGCTCTGAGGTGGTGCAAGGCAACACTCGTGCTGAGGTCTGGAGTGCCGGCCTGAGGAGCTGGCTCTTTATTGTGGGTAGTGAGAAGCCATGGGAGAATTTTATCAGTGTGTTATTATTGGCATCTCCTTTCACAGTTTGGTAGCAGGGGAAAGGGTTGTGGGGGGAGGATGGGGGGAAGTGGCCAGACATGGTAAGACAAGCTGGAGGGTAGTGCAGTGTCCAGGGGATGGGTTATTTTAGGAGTGGATTTAGAGAAAGATCTGGAAGGTAAGAAAGAGGAAGAATACAAAGGTGACCCAACATTTCCTTCAGCTTGAGAGCTTGGACAGTAGTGTTCACATTGACATAAAGGGGAAATCAGAGCAGTGGCTGCTTTTTGGGAAACTTCTCAGTTTTGTTTTGTTTTGTTTTCCTTATTTATTTTTTAATGTTTATTTTTGGGAGAATGAGTGGGGGAGGGGCAGAGAGAGAGGGGGACACAGAATCTGAAGCAGGCTCCAGGCTCTGAGCTGTCAGCACAGAGCCTGATGTGGGGCTCGAACCCATGAACTGCGAGATCATGTCCTGAGCCGAAGTCAGATGCTTAACTGACTGAACCACCCACACGCCCCTTTTCTCAGTTATTTTTAAACTGAGTTTAAATTGTTTATCTTTTTTTCTTTTCTGTATCTTTTCTAGATTATTGTGTATCCTGTTTTCAAACTGAAGGGTCTATATAATTTTCCATGCCTTCCAATTACATTTTTCTTTAATATCTAAGCTTTTGTGGTTCTAAACATGTGATCACCTGTGTCCCAAAATAATTTCCTTTTGTGAAAATCCTGAGGTTTAAATGAAAGAATATTGTTTAAAAATCTGTTAGCCATATCACTGTAATTTTTCCTCCAGACTCTTACATCCTTATAGTCTTGCCTAAGTAAAAGGGAAATGGTATTGTTGTCAGTCATTTGTGTTTTTAGCAATAAAACGTTAATTGGGTTGTGGTATATCTCTAATTTTTCTGTAAGTTACTAATTTCTAATCATTTGATCACTGTGAACACCCATGAATTGGTTTATATTTCACTTTTTCCCCCCTCATTTTTCAAAGTAATACATATTCATTATAGAACAGGGATGCCTGGCTGGCTCAGTCAGTAGAGCATGTGACTCATGATCTTGTGGGTTTGAACCCCACATTGGGTGTAGAGATTACTTAAATAAAAAATGGGAACATAAATATATAATAAAAAGTAGGAATCAGTTGTGAGCTACCCATAAATTCTATTTTTAACATTTTCACTTATTTCGCTCAGTCTTTGCATGGGTGCATGTGTGTTAAGCAGTAGATTTGGGCCTGTCTGGGTCAGAGCTGGGGCCCAGTATGCCATTGTGTAGAGTTGAGTGACAGATTTTCTCCTCCCTCTCCTCTACCTTTGTATTTGGCTACCCCGCATATTTTGTGTGGGGCCAGATTACTTGGAGTGACCATAGCTCCCCTGAGAATGAAACAAAATGCCACGGGTGAGGAAGGAGTCTGGCAAGCAGGGCTTGAGGTGAAGTGAAGAGGGCAACGTTTGTGTCTCCGATGAGATGATGGTGTGCTTATCTCAGTTTCTTTTGGATCTGTCCTCCTGAGGCTTCAAGTGCTGGGGAAAACAGACTGAATTAACCATGTTACAGCAGGGACCATGCAGCTTTGTTGTGGGATTCCCCTGGCCTGATCCACAGAGAGGGACTTGAGAAGGGGAAGTTTCTTGCCGATCATGCACAGAGAGAGAAGGAAACATTTGAGGTTAGTGACCGGTCAGCCTCATCCTGTGGGTGACCCAAGCCACAGAGTGAGACATTGCAGATGATGGTAGATGCAGGTCATGACAGAACTTAAGGCACAGCTGGGCGAGCAGATGCCTAAGGGTGTGGTGCTAGAGTGTATTCCTCCGAGATGGGGTCCAGTGATAGTGAAGTGGGCTCAGGAGAAAAGCACCTGGAGCCCAGAGAGCAACCTGACTTTTGTGTAGGTTAGACACTTGCTCCACCTCTCACCTTTAGGAAATCCAGAGAGAGGGAAAAGAGCAAGGGCTCGAGTCTGGTATTTGGCAGTAGGAGCCATTGTTCCTGCAGACTTAGGAATAACTGTTCGCGACCTTATCTAGGACCTGGAAACGATTGGGATATAGGTGTGGTGACCATTGAGCTTGTTGACCAAACTGGACACTGTTAATATTTACATCGGGACTGGGTCTGGCAAGTCAGGATGTAGTGTCACTCTAGATACTGGAGATGTTCAGGCTCCATATACGTTAAAACAAACAAAATCTGGGAACTGCTTTTATATATTAAGTAGCTCCTTCCCAAGGCTCTAAACTATTGTCGTACTTTAACTTTTTTGTTCTCCCTTAAAAAAGAAATAAAGCCCCTTTAATAATAGGAGTGTTTTGGTATACTGTTTCACTGAAAATATTGTTCATGGGTAGTTGTGTTTCATCTGATAAATGTACCACAGTTCCATTAATTGCATAATGTTACTAGATTCCTTTCCAGCTACTTAACTACCACGAATGATAGCAAAACAAATAATTCTTTGTGTATGTCTCAGTACTTTCATAAAAGTCAAATTCTTAGAAATAGAATAACTGGGTCAGATTGTATAGTTCTAGATATGTATTGCTAAATTCTAGGCATTTATTTTATTTTATTTTTATTTTTATTTTTTTTAAATTTATTTTTTATTTTATTTATTTTTTTTAACGTTTATTTATTTTTGAGACAGAGAGAGACAGAGCATGAATGGGGGAGGGTCAGAGAGAGAGGGAGACACAGAATCGGAAGCAGGCTCCAGGCTCTGGGCCATCATCAGCCCAGAGCCTGACTCGGGGCTCGAACTCACGGACCGTGAGATTGTGACCTGAGCTGAAGTCGGACGCTTAACCGACTGAGCCACCCAGGCGCCCCTAGGCATTTATTTTAAATCTGAATTTCTAAACTGCAAAACTCTGAGAGGCACCTGGGTGGCTCAGTCTTGATTTCGGCTCAGGTCATGATCTCACAATTCGTGGGATCAAGCCCCATGCTGGACTCTGTGCTGACAGTCGGAGCCTGCTTGAGATTCTCTCTCTGCCCCTCCCCCACTTGCACCCATGTGCTCTGTCTCGATTTAAAAAAAAAAACAAAAAACAACTCTGATAGTTGAGCTGCTCTGATTTGGAAGTGGTGCAAAATAGACAATTTTTTTAAAGGCACTAGATAGTTTTTGTCACTTAGCATTTCTGTTGTAACATGGGGATGAGGAAGGTGCAATAAGGTGAAGCAACATTTGAATAAAGAAAACACTTTTATTGCTAATGTAACGTGTTTCACATTGCTGTGGAGTGAATGTCTCAAAGAGAGTGGATTTACTGAAGTTAACTCTGATGGGTGTGTGCGGTGTGGGCATAGAAATATTTGACTATGAAAATCCTTAATGTTTTTATTGATAGTTTGCACAATATGGCTGAAAGATCAAGTGTTGGGTGTGTTTAGCTATTTGTAGTTTCCGTGAGGAACATGATTCTCTGTGTCTGTGATGACAGTTGGATAACATTATGGAGTGCCCGTGGCATTTTTCACATGGCTTATGCATTTTATCACAAGCAGGAAACTAGCACATTTTCAGGAGTGGGTTCTTCTAGTATGAGTCAGCTTTGCAGCTGACCAGTCAGCCACTAGTTACAGAATACTACTTTGTGGAGTGGTTGTCAGCAAAAAAGAAAAAAAAAAAAAAAAAAGAAAAAGTCTTCCTTACCTCAGCAAGAATTAGAGCTGAGAAATCAGCTTTGAGAGAACTGTGTGTAGATCAGTAGGTCAGATGAAGTGAAGGTGCTTTGTTGTAAAGCTTGTGTGGTAATTGGCTCAGTCATTGCCAGTGTCTGAATGCAGCATGCCAGCCCTATCTACGTCTGCTATGTCTGAGGTGCTGATTACTGGCTGTGTTACAACTTGCTCAGAGGGGCCAGACCAGTTTGCAAATAGGAAACGAAGAAACTTCTGGAAGGTTAATGTGTGAGGACTTCCTGGTTAGAGAGCATTCCTAAGTTTCTAGTTCCACCGGCCTTTAAAGATTTAGAAGACCCAGGAACGATTTCCTGGTATTTTAAAGACGATAGGCTACTGTCAGTGCTGAAGTATATGGGTGATTATGTTGTGACAGTCAGGAAAATAAATATAAGCATGACACCCAGATAATAATACCTAAGCTAAGAGGAAGGAATAATCTTGAATATTGACTTGTTTAGCTCCTAGAGCCTTTATGCTTAAGAGTGAAGCATGGGAGGTAATGCGTTTGGAAGTATCACTAAACCTAAAAATCACAGTGCTGGAGTTCTGCCTTCTGAGATTTCCCAGTTTTCTAATGATGGCCTTTGGTGTTTTGTACCTTTTGTTGTGCCTGTAATCCAGTGCTCCATTTTGCTTCTCTCTGGTCTCATGCCCCAGATTTAACATTCACTGATTCAGGTTTCCAGTTGTTTTTGAAAGACAACTTGACAGTGCTAGGCATAAGTGGAAGCAGTGTGGTGACCTTCGGATTAATAGCCTGTTACTTTTAGAATGTTGAGGATTACAGAGGTAGTGCTTTGGATATCTTAAGCACCTCCTTGTATTCCTTGGACGTCCCTGAAATGATGCGTGTGCCTGATATCCAGGAGACACACAACATGCAGTTTATGCTTTCGAAAAAGTCATCCAGGCCATCTCTTTTCCACCTGTAACATGGTCGTATCTGAGGTCTTTATTCTTTTTTTTTTTTTTTTAATTTTTTTTAATGTTTATTTATTTTTGAGATGGAGAGAGACAGAGCATGAACGGGGGAGGGTCAGAGAGAGGGAGACACAGAATTTAAACAGGCTCCAGGCTCTGAGCCGTCAGCCCAGAGCCCGACGCGGGGCTCGAACTCACAGACTGTGAGATCATGACCTGAGCCGAAGTCGGCCGCTCAACCGACTGAGCCACCCAGGCGCCCCTGAGGTCTTTATTCTTAAGATGTAATGCTAAGCCTGTTGAAGGTAGTTACTAGGAGGACATCAATTTGGTTTTCCCTCTGTCATCATTAGCCATGATTTTGGCCAATTCTTGTGGGTTTTCAGCAGTCGTTTCGTTTAATTAAGAAAGGTTGCGCTCTATGAGATTTTAATACGGTGGGTTTAAAAATAACTATAAAGGCTTGGCTCATAGATGACTCTTAAATGAAACTCATTTTCTCAATCCTTTAGGTATGCAAGCCACTCCCTATTTTCATACTTTATCACTGAATACATGTTTTTTATATCCCAAGTCAGTAGTGAAAAACTTAACCTGTGAATTCTTTTTACAGGGTAAACTTGTTTCTGATTTTAGGAAAATTGAGGTGGGTGTGTTCATGTTTGTGGATAAGAATTTTTCTGAGATGGGTCATTCACAAGCTATTGGTTTCTTTTCTTTATACGTGCAAGGTTGGTTTTTTTGGTTAAAGATAGGCAGCAGCAGACTCTAGGCTAAGGAGTTGTGAAACTTTTAAACAGGCCTGATCGTCAGCGGGGAGAGTTTGCAAGCCTCTCTTAAGCAGCTGCATCATATCAAATAACTGATTTGCATCAATGTTACCAGGCAGTGTCATTAAATGTATTTGTTTCCAGGATCAGGCAATACCAGCATTCTAGTTGTGCGACCCCCTGGGTAATGGCCATGTGGCAATGGGGAGTGTAGGACAGTACTGAGGGATCCCTCCTTATAGAAGATTCAGTTCCTACCGATGGCAGGGAAAGGTAATGACTCAAAATTTAAAGGAAGGTTTAAATAAAAACTTAAAAGTTGACAGGAAGGATTTTCTTCTTCCTCTTTCCCATTAATTCATTCCCTTAAGTGAGATGCTTTCCCATCTGTAGGAGCAAAAGAGGGGAAAAAAAAAAATCCATGAAACATTTTGATTTGCAGTGTGGGAGGAGAAAACTTGTCATATTTCAAAGGCTAACAGGATAAAATGGTATCTTAAATTATTGGTAGCTAGAACGCAGAGCGTGTAGACTGGGTGGCAGAGATTAGTTTTTATGTTTGATTTAATTTATTCAGTTATTGGTATCTTGCACACATAAGACCTGTTAAAGATATTTGGGCTTATGGATGGAGGAAAAGTGGATACAAAAATGAATCTGTGTTCAGTCTGCATTTCCTTATATCCCACTCTTTCATTGCTCAACCATTGTAGTTCTTTTCTGTCTAGTGATCACTGTCCTCACCAGGGTCATACCTGTGATCCCTTTGGACTCAGTGTAGTGGATGGTTTGTTTTTTTTTTTTTTTTTTTTGTCTTAACCCCTTGGCAGCATTTGATACATTGTAAGCCGCTCCTTTGTTCTTGAAGCACTCCCTTCCCCTTTCTGAAGGGGTCTGGAATGCTTAGTCCTTATGCTGAGGAAAGTTTGTCTCTCTCTTTTTAAAAAAAATATTTATTTATGTTTGGGAGAACACACACGGGGGAGGGGCAGAGAGAGAGAGGGACAGAAGATCTGAAGCAGGCTCTGTGCTGACAAGCTGACAGCAGTGAGCCCGATGCGGGGTTGGAACTCACAAACTAGGAACTAGGTGATCCTGACCTGATCTGAAGTCGGACTCTCAACTCACTGAGCCATCCAGGTGCCCCAAAAGTTAGTCTCTTATCTACTACTTTTATCTCCCCAGGGAATGACCAAGGTGGAAGCTAGAAGATCAGGGTTGTATTGTACCAATGCAAGGTGCTGTAGACCCTTAAGACAGGAGGGAAACTGGAGGGTTGGGTATGATTTCCTGGTAGAAGTAGTGCTGATTTTTTTTTTTTTTTTCTTAAATGGCATTTGAGATGCACTTGGCACAGTGGGGGCTCGATATTTGAATGAATAAAGGTAGGGTTTAAAGAAACAGAGTGGATGAGGGATAAGTACTTTTAATTTAGGAAGCAGCATGGGCAAGGGGGAGATGGAGCTGGTGAAGGTAAAAATGAATCATTCTCTGGGCTGCAGTGGAGTGATGGCAGGGCTTGGGGCCTGAGGACAGCCAGTGTACATTCTTGCCAAGACTTTGGAAGGCTGCGAATAATAGCCAAGGAATTTCGGGTTGTGTTTGTTAGGCAGTGGGTGGACTGGAAGGATTCTGAGCAGGAGAGGCTGTTGGAATTGGGAAGACTGATTCAGCAGCAGTTTGTCAGATGGGATTAGCTTGAGAAAAACCTTACGTTAGCCTCACTTCTGGACTCCTCACAGGCATTTTGCCCACTGCCCCCCCTTGCCCCCTGGGGTGGGGGGGGGGAGGGGAGGAAGACCTACCATGCTGCTTTTGCACTGCAATGGCTCAGGCCTTATGACCATTTGTCCTGTTGTCCTTTGGTCACTTTACCTGAGCCGCCTTGTCCCATGACCAGTGACCATTGAATTCCTATCAACTTGCATGCACAGTATATCAAGGTACAGCCTTAACTCTGGTCTCCTGATAACACAGATACCATTATAGTAACCTTAGCAGAAGTCCTGCTACCTGGTGGACACACAGCAGCGGTGTGGTTAGAGTTCACGTGAAGCACTGGGTCTGTACAGGTGAGAAGGGCTGTGATGTAGAACAAGAGTGAGGGAGGTTGTGAAACAGGTGCCGTGGGTAGTTGGATCAGGAGTAAGGGCTTAGGGCAAAATCAGGGCCAAGTGTTTGTCTTAAAATCCAGATAATTCTCAGATATGTAAAAAAAATCATGAGCATTTGCTTCAGAGTTTATCGGCTCTTGCTCTCTAGGCCTCCTTCCTCCTATATCCATGAATCAAATGCACCCTTGGGCCCCATATTGATACCATAATAGCTTGTTCTTTTTCTTTAAAAGAGTACTTGTGAAGTCAAGTGCAAGTATGAAGGAGAAATTTTGTAAGGGCTTCTGTTTGGTCCAAACCTCTGTATGCTTGGGGGTGAGGACCATGGTTGGAGTGGGGGGAATCCTCACCCTGGGCTAGGAAGGGTAGTGCCCTTCATTTCACCTCTGCCAATCTACACATTTGGGAATGTTTCAAGAGTACGATTGGAGCTGCAAGCAGCAGTAGTTTGCATTATCAATAAATGATATCTATGCTAGGTTTTGTTGTTAGAAATGGGGAAAATAGTATTATGAAATTTTGTAGAGAGAGAAGTCTGATTCTGAAGGCTTTGGTAGATTCCTGTGGACAACAGGAGAGCTAGATAGTTTTGCTTGAGAGGATTTTTGCTTGAGAGCATATTCATGCTTCATTGTTTACAAGCTGAAACCATCTAGAAGGTCACTCATATGGAATAAAGGTAGGTGCAAGTTAAATGTCGGTAGTATTTATTAAATAACCATGAATGTGATGCTGGTGCCATTAATACATTTAGTTTTTGCAATAGCAAAATTTACTCACCTTTACTCAGCCAATGACTATTCACTGGACTGAGGCCATCAGTGAAAACTGCAAGGTGGTGACTGCTTATTTTGAGAGTAGCCTCCCCTCATAGCAGCTCCAACTGCCTTTGGGAGGGAGACTGGGAGAGAGGCTCTTGTTATAAGCATTATTTTGCTTTCTTTTCAATCTTGTGGAAGTCAGTTTAACTATACTCTTAAATTCCGCCAGGCATAGTGATGGTCTAAACAGCATTTTGTCAAGTATATTTCTGTGTACGTGGGCTGAGGCCACTGGGTTCAGTATCCACGTTTCAAAAAAAATTTTTTTAAGTTTATTTATTTTGAGAGAGGCAAAGACAACATGAGCAGGGGAGTGGCAGAGAGAAAGGGTAGGGGGGGAAGAGAGAGAGAGAGAGAGAGAGAGGAAGGAAAGAAGGAAGAAAAGAAAAGAAAAAGAAAGAAAAAGCCCAAGCAGTCTCTGCACTGTCAGTGCAGAGCTGGACTTGAAGCTTGAACGCATGAAACTGCGAGATCATGACCTGAGCCGAAACCAAGAGTCAGATGCTTAGCTGACAGAGCCACCAATGCGCCCCCTGTCTCCACATAATTTTAAGTGAGAGGTGCACAAATGCCTAATTAGTGAGATACCGAATTCTGAAACTGAAGAGCCTCTGGTCCCCTGGAGTAGTCTCCTGTTTTAGATAAGGTTGTCAGCTAACTCGAGATCAGCTAGCCTGCTGGTGTCACCCAGCTGTGTCAGACCTCACCCCTTCCTATTTAGAGCATCCCCCAATAAACTGAGGTTTTTCTGTGTAAAACAATGATGGAAGTCATTTAAAATCAGATCATTCCTGTTTGTCAGGGATACAGGACCAAAATGATAGAATGGAAGTCTCATCCCCTCTCTTTGGCAGGGATTGGTGAAGGCTCACAGCAGGTGCTTTCTATTAGCAATGAGTATGTTCTCAGTGGGAAGGTTTTTTGTTTTGTTTTTTTATCCTAGTGTCTTAGATTGGGTTGCTGTAACAAGGTATCATAGGCTAGTGGCTTAAGCAACAGACGTTTATTTTTCACAGTTCTAGAGGCTATCAAGTCCAAGATCAAGGTGCCAGCAGATTCATTCCTGGTGTGAATCTTCTTCCTGGTTTGCACACCTTCTTGCCGGGTCCTGAAGTAGTGGGTAGTGGAGGGGGAGAGCTCTGATCTCCCCCTTCTTACAAGGGCACCAATCCCATCATGGGGCCCCACCCTCATGAACTGATCTAAACTTAGTTACCTCCGAAAGGCCCCACCTCCAGACACTATCACACAGAGGATCAGGGCTTCAACATACAAATTTTAAGGGGGACACAGATATTCAGTCCATAATATATAGGATGCTATTTTTTTAACTAGGCTATCTGGTAGAAAGTATGTTTAAAACTTTTTTTTTAATGTTTATTTATTTTTGAGAGAGAAAGAGAATGAGAATGAGTAGGGGAGGGGCAGAGGGAGAGGGAGACACAGAATCTGAAGCAGGCTCCAGGCTCAGAGCTGTCAGCACAGAGCCGAATGTGGGGGCTCAAACTCATGAACTGTGAAATCATGACCCAAGCCAAAGTTAGACTCTTAACTGACTGAGCCACCCAGGTGCCCTGAAAATTATGTTTTCAGTTTAGGAGATGATCCAGTGTATCAGTAGTTATTATTCATACTCACAAATATTCAGAGACATGGTTAAATGTATTTGAAAATATCCAGAGGTGGCCGGGTTAATAATGTGACTTTTTTCAATTTGCTTGTCCAATTTATTCAGCATATGCTTATTTGAGCACATTTTATGAGTTGGGCCCTGTGCTGTGTGTAGCCCAAAGGGATAATAAGATAAAGCAATTTGTCTTCCTTGAGCCATTCGGTGGCTAACATGAAAATGGTGTACAATTATTTTCCTCCAATCTTCTTTCAAATACATTTTGTCAGGTTCCAGTCTTGTCCTGTTTATTTTTCATATGAAATATTATAAAAATACTTAATATGTAAATAATGAATATGTAAATATTCATGGCTTTATCGGATCTTAATATTTGAAGGTAACATGTCAAAATATTTTTTTTAATATGAGAAATAAACATCACTGGGAATTGAAGATTCCTGTATGCTCCTCCCTGTCCTGTGTCTCTCTTTCCTTTTCTAGAAGTAACTACCAGCCTGGATTTGGGGTATGTCATTACTGTGCACATTTTTATATTTTTATTATGTACATATGAGTTTATGAGCAATAGACTGTATATAATTTTTAAAGCGTTAAGGAAAAAATAGCAAACTATATGTTTTCCTGTACCCTGAGAGAAAAAAAAAAAACAAAACCAGCCACATTCTTTGAGATTCATTCCCCTTGATATATAGCTCTGGTTCATTTTTAAAAAACAGATGTACAGTATATAATATTCCATTGTATGATTATTCTACATTATATTAGTCTGTTCTCTTGTCAGATATTTTTGGAGTGTTTTGAGATTTTCATTACAATCCATAACACTGCTGTGGACATTCATGTACCTCTCTCCTGCGTGAATGAGAATTTCTCTGGGGACAAAGGTAAATGTGGTATTGTTGGATCATAGGATGCGAGTGTCTTCAGCCCCAAGGCTTATACTAGATAGTGCCACATCGGTCTACACAGAAACCAGTTTGTGATCCCCCTACAATGTATCAGTGATCTCGTTGATCTGCGTTTTCTCCAACACTTGGTATTATCAAATGTTTGAGCTTTTGCCCGTCCATTGGGTGTGAAGTGAAACGCTTCATTTCTCGCTTTAATGCTGTGTTTTCCTGATTGAAGTGAGATTACCTTTTTTACAAGTCTGTTGGCCTTTCAGGCTGTTGCTTCTGTGAATTGCCTGTTCATCATGTAGCCCCACCTCTTCACAGGTGGGAGCCGTGGGCTTCAGGTGCAGAGAAGTGGAACTGTCATAATCCTGAATTCATGACATGTTATCATTATTGGGTTTTGCATGACCCTCTTCTTTGTTCATATTTTTAATATAATGTATACAGGAACTCATGAAGGTCTGAACCACTGCCAACAATTTACATCTACCCGTGCCTCTCCCCACCCTTCTGTCCCTCTGACTCCTCTCCTGTACTTACTGTCCTGGACTTCATCCTTCCTTGTCATCTAGTTCTATATGTGGTCTTCCGTCTGGACCTGGCTTTTCTCATTCCCCTGTTCTCAGCCTGGTTTATCCAAGTTGTTGCATTGGCTTTAGTCCATTCATTTTCACTGCAGTGTAACATTTCCCCCATTGTTATTTTTCTGTTGTTTCTACCTTCGGATAGGCATTTTTGGGTTGTTTTCAGTTGTCTGTAATTATGAACCCTTCTTTTATGAGCATTCGTATATGTGAATCTTGCTGGCCATGATCAAGATGATCTCTTAAGATGCCTCGGTGGCTCAGTCAGTTAAGCGTCTGACTCTTGATTTCGGCTCAGGTCGTGATCTTGCAGTTGGTGAGATCGACCCCATGTTGGGTGCTGTGCTGACAGCACACAGCCTGTTTGGGATTCTCTCTCTCCCTCCCTCTTTGCCCCTCTTCTGCTTGTGCTCTCTCTGTCTCTCTCTCTCAAAATTGAGTATTAAAAAAGCAATCTCTTGAATATTACATGCTACTGAAAATGTGGGATTAGATATTCTGATGTTTAACTTTGTTAGCTAATGCTGTTTTCCCTCACAGACAGACCATTTATATTCCCATAGGCAGTGGATCAGATTGCTCTAGGGCTTTGGCACAATTTGCACCTCTCTTTGTGTGTATGAGTCTCATTAGTAAAACCGTTGTTGGAATGGTGGAATCGGGCTGTAAGGTTTGGTTTCCTTCTAATATGCCAGCTGGTATGAAAAGGGTGCAAGAGGAGCATATAAGCCTGCCCTGCTCTTGGAGGCCATCAGTGTTTATGAAAAGAACGTGACATTTGCTGGATTGCCAAGTGGGCTTAGGTTAGTTTGCAGCTTCTCTCTTCATGCGTATTTGATTCCTGCTTTTATGTCTGTAATCATTTTAAATTTATAGTCTATCTCATAGGTCTGTTATTTAAAATTCACAGTGGGTCTAATCTCTGCTCTTCTGTAGTGTCTACTCTCTTTTGTCCATGGTCAGCTTTTTTTCCTTGCGTGCTTTTTAGTTTTAGATTGTGAGTTCCTTTTCTTTTGTTTCAAAATGTTTGTTTATTTTGAGAGAGAGAGAGAGAGAGAGCACAGTAGGTTCAGAGAGAGAGAGAGAGAGAGAGAGAGAGAGAATGAATCTCAAGCAGGCTCCGTGCTGACAGCAGGAGCTAGATCCCCATGAACTGTGAGATCATGACCTGAGCTGAAATCAAGAGATGGACACTTAACCAACTGAGCCACCCAGGCACCCCATGAGCTCCTTTTCAATTAAACTTTATCTGTGGGTATCCTGGGATACTTGGTCAAAGGTGTATTAAAAATGTAGAGTTGAGGGGCGCCTGGGTGGCTCAGTGGGTTGAGCATCTGACTCTTGATTTTGGCTCAGGTCATGATCCCAGGGTCGTGGGATTGAGCCCCATGTCGGGCTCCACGCTGAGCATGGAGCCTGTTTGAGATTCCCTTTCTCTCCCCTCTGCCTCCCTTCCCTGCTTGTGCTCTCTCTCTCTCTCCAAAATAAAATCTATATAGAGAGAATAGGGGTTTTAGTTGACAAAATACTTAGCCATACTGGGTAAAATACAGCACACATGCTTTTAAATGCACAGCAGTGATTGTAAAAAGAAAGTATAGAAAGTCTCCAGAGTTCGACAGTGAAGAGAAGACGTAACTCCCGAGCAGAGTCCACTAGGAGCTGAGCTCTCAGCAGCATCAGAAACGAGATGCTGGGAGTCTTAACACCAATACAGGGGGGAAAAAATGAAGCTTGAACAAAAAGTTGGACCTGGGATCTCCCCTTGCATCTAGTTAGCCAGGATCCTCCAATGGCTGCACTCTTGGTGAAGGAGTAGATGAGAAAAAGTCTGTCCACCGGCACAGAAATACAAAGAAAAGTCCATCTCAACCTGGGCTCTGGGTAGAGGATAAAAGTACTCCAGTCTTAAAATTAGAAAGGACAGGTGTTCCCTTACATTTTAGGGTTCAGATGTATACTACCCACATGTTCCAGGAGTCCCCAAGTCAAGAAATGAGCTTAAAAACCACTCCAGAGTTAATGATGTTCCTCTGCTGAGATGCCTTACAGAAACAAATCTGTGCCTTAGTTGTAAGCTTCTTGGAACGTAGGAATATAGGTGATCTTATGCACCTTTGCACTTCAGTGTATTTTTGGAATGAATGAATAAGTGAACAGTGGAACCACATGGGCATTTTTAATAGAACATAAAGTTCATCAACAAGGTGAATTTTCAACACATTAAAAAATAAAGCTTACAAGGGATATAATTTTGCAATTAAACTTTACTGCAACCTTCAAAATCATCCTGCCATTAGAACATTCTGCAGATCACGGAATGAGCAGACATTCATTGAGCACCTTTGCAGTTCTGTGTGTTGTGAAGGATCAAAGACTACCATATGCTTTGTTCTTAGTACAGGGGAGTGACAGGCTTAAACACCAACGGTCATGGTGCAAAGTGCAAAATAAATGCTTTAGTAAATTTTCGAAGTAGTTTTGGGATTGCAGAGGTTGGCACTCCTTCATTTCACCTGAGGAATTTATTCATTTGGTGAACATTTTTTTTTTCTTAAAGTTTATTTTATTATTTTGAGGGAGGGGAGGGTCAGAGAGAGAGGGGGAAAGAGAATCCCAAGCAGGCTTCGTGCTATCAGTGTAGAGCCCGACATGGGGCTTGAATCATCTGGTGAACATTTAGTAGAGCTTCTCATGTGGTCAGTATTGGGAGGATTATAAGAGAACCTATTTATTGTGTGCTCACCCATGTGTTAGGTGGCAAACATCTTATGTGCAGTTAATCTCTATAACACAATTTTAATTCTCGCATCATCCCTATGAAGAGGATCCTATAATTATCCTCATTCTTAAAACTATTTATTGGAATTTAGTATTTATAGAGAGAAGCATACTTTCGTATGTGTAAAACCGGATGGACTCTCATGAATTGTATACCTCTGTGTGACCCGTACCCAGAGCAAGAACAAACTGAACATTACAGACATTCTGGAAGTCCCCCCATTGCCCCCTTGACTTCCAATAGCAATGTTTCTTTTCCTGTTTCTGTATTTTCTGGAAACAGAATCATATAACTTGTATGCTTCTGCTGTGTGCTATTGTGTATGGTTGTGGACAGCTCATTCCTATTCTTGTCTAGTATTCTGTTATCCCCATTTTACAGATGAGGAAACTGAGACTGAGAGGTCAGAGTAACTCAAGAGCATGCAACTAGCGATGAACATATTACAATGCCACTAGACATTTTTTCAGAATGTGATTTTTAACGTTCTGGTGTTCTGTCATGTGAGTATATAGCACAGTTAATTTCGTCCCCTTCTGATGGTTGTCTGGGTTGTTGACAACATGTCCTCACTTATACTCTACCATAAAAGAAAAGAAAATCAATTTCAATATTTAAAGCATGTTTCTAAGTTTCCAGCTACTTTGCCATTGACTATAATCAGTTCCGTATAAGTATAGCAGGTAATAAACATGAATTTCCTCTGTGGCTCAGAGAGCAGCTGCCAGTCACGGGTGTCTTTTGTAGTTTTTATGTGGTCGACTTGCCTTTTGGAAGTGTCTTGTAAGAGTGTGTGGTGGCCTTGCTTTATTCCTCTTGACATATTTATGCCTTCTTCTTCCTACTCCCCATTTCCCCTTGAAAACTTCTCACTAGAGTATCTCTGTTCTGTAGTCCAAAAGTACATCCCTTTGCCTGAGGGATAGCTCTCCCTCTGGCCTGCTGATGTGTTATGCAACAAGTTCTCTGTGGGTCAGCCCTTCAAAGGACTTCATGAAATGTTCTCCATGAAACATTCTCTAGTACAGTGATTCACAAAGGGAACTTCTAGAGTGTGAGCCCCTGGAAGGTAGGAGCTGTGTATTCTTCACCATGGTGCCTGGCAGGTAGTGTGTACTAAGTAAATGTGAGGTGATTGAATGACGACCCACTAGAGCCTTAGATGGTTTTCTTTTGATTGACCTTTATGATGTTATGATTGATGCTTTGGGGGAATATGGATTAATTTTTTTAGGCTCTTCAAGCAGAACTAGATTACCTAGTTTGTTTAACCTTTTTTTTTTTTTTTTTTTTTTCCTGTTCTGATAGCAGAGGAAGAGCGATTTAGGAATGTGATAGAAAATAAGGTTGTGATGATTTTGTTACAGCATGAAGTTTCTTATATTTTCTTCATTCATTGAACACTTGTTGAAACCCTACTGAGTGTCATGCAGTAGAGACACAAAGATAAATATAATTCCTGCTTTGAGGAATCTAGTGGGAGAGCCAGACACAGGTGTAAGTATAATGCATTGTGGTATATATATATATATGCATGCATGCATGCTATGAACTATGCTATGAACTAGTTTTTACTTGTTGGTTTGTTTTGAACACAATGGAGCAGCTGAAAGGAAGGTCCTCTTGGAAGATACGACAGGAGCACTGAGTCTTAAGGAAAGTGCACAGATTCCTACTCAGTCTTCCATCCAAATGCTACTCCTCCTTTCTTATTTCTAGAGTGGTAGTGCTGCCCATAGTTATGTCATTCTACCCCTTCTAATGTAAAAACCTCACTGTTGTCTTTTCCAGGACACCACACAGCTCTTCTCTCAGAGTGCTGTCGATTCTAGCTCTGAAATGGCTTCAGAGTATAGTTTCTGCTTCCTCTTCCCTCCCATCCTCACATCGATAACCTGCTTTCTTTGCAAGACCAGGAATGGAAATCATTCATCTTTCTGCTTTAAGCATCTGACCTAGAGCCTGGCACATACTAGATTCAAATCTTTGTTGAACCAAAAGATTGATCTGTAACTAGTCTTCCTTCCTCTAATCCCTTTTATTTTCCTTTGATCCTGTGCTGGGTTTTACCCTGCTGCTTAAAATTCTTCCATGACTCCTCATTACCTCCAAGATGGAAATGCACCTTCTCAGCCCAGGTCCTTACCATTGACCTCAGTCTGCTTTAAGTGCCTCCCATCCCTCCCCCGCCCCATGCTACCGTGTGTCAGAGCACATCTGGAGTTCTTTGTCATTCTCATGGCCCCATGTACCCTCCCCTTTGCTGATGTGTCACTTTTGTCTCACGTGTTAAGATCCAGCTCAGCTGTCACCAACCTTGTGAAACCTCCCCTACTTTTCCTAGGAAGAATTGGTTGCACCGTCTGCTGGGTTCCCTGAAGTCTGTCCAGTTCATCCCCTTGTTGCATTTCTACAATCAATTATGGTAGCTCTTTTCCTCTGTGTTTCTCCCATTAGATTGAGGGCCTGAAGTTGTGTCTGATTCTTTTTTGTCCTTTGGTCAGGTGCTTGTTACCTGTCAGATGAATAGGTCCTGTCTGTACTGTCCCTTAAAAACACCTGCTGCTATCACATTGCTTTGGTTTTGCTTTGCATGATTTTCATGGACACACCCTTTCAGCAGCTTGCTTTATTTATGTATGTATGTATCTGTGTATTTATTTATTTATTATGTTTTATATTTGAGAGAGAGAGACAGAGACAGAGAGTGAGCAGGGAAGGGGCAGAGAGACGGAGACAGAATCTGAAGCAGGCTCCAGGCTCCAAGCTAGTCAGCACAGAGCCTGACGCTGGGGCTCGAACCCATGAGCAGTGAGATCATGACCTGAGCCAAAGTTGGATGCTTAGCCAACTGAGCCAACCAGGCACCCTTTAGCAGCTCTCCTTAAGTGTAGTGCATTATTCAAGGGCCAGTGCAAGTAATATCTTGTTTGTGAAATTGTCTTTGATCATGGCAGCTCATAATATTGGCACTTACCTCTAAACCATCTTTGTTTGTTAGCCCTTGCCTGTGGCACTTACACAATACTTGCTGTCATTATTTGTATTGTTATTGTGTATGTATCATCTTTCCCTAGTTAGAGTATAAAGTCTGAAGTTAGAGGTTTCTCACAGACAGTCATGAATCTTCTCTGTTGAAATCTATAATTCCTTATTTAATAGACAGTTGTGCTTTTTTTAAAAAATGTTTTTTATTTTATTTTTTAATTTATTTTTGAGAGAGAGAGAGAGTGAGCAGGGAGTGGGGCAGAGAGAGAGGGAGACAGAGGATCTGACCCGATGTGGGGCTTGTATCCATGAACCATGAGATCATGACCTGAGCTCAAATTAAGAGTTAGACGCTTAACTTACTAAGCCACCTAGGTGCCCTTCGACAGTTGTGCTTTAAAGGTAGGTCTGTAGTGACATATTCTTTTAGCTCCCTTTGTTTGAGAATTTCTGTTTGCCATTCATTCCTGGATACCCTTTTGCTGGGTATAGAATTTGTTGTTGATAGTTCTTTCAGCACTTGAAAAATCTATTTCCTTTAGTCCCATGGTTTCAGATGAGAAATACACTGTCATTTGAATTGGTGTTCCCCTATAGATAATGTGACAATTTTCTCTGGCTGATTTTAAGATATTTTTGTCTTTGGTTTTCAGGGGGTTAGTTAAGATGTTTTGATATTTTACCACTGACCCTCGTGTTGTCATGGATTTATTTAAATTTATCCTGGTTCAGGAGTTTGCTCAGCTTCTTAAATCTGTATGTTTGTGACCAATTTGGGAAGTTTTCAGCCATTGTTTCCTTGAATACACTTCTGGCCTCACTTCATTTCTCCTGTCCTTCTGGGACTCTGATAATACAAATGTTCGATCTTTTGTTGTTCCATATGTCCCTGAGGCTCTGTTCATTTTTTCAGCGTGTTTGCTGTCTGTTATTCAGATTGAGTGAATTCTCTTCTTTCCTCAAGTTCACTGATTCTGTTCTCTGTACTTTTCACTCTAGTATTAAGCACATCAAGTGAGTTTTACTTTGTTACTGTATTTCCTGGTTATAGAATTTTTGTGAGGTTCTTTTTTTGTAACTTCTATTAATTTGCTGAGAATTGCTATTTTTTCATTTGTTTCAAAAGAATTTATAATTGATTATTGAAGCACTTTTATGACTTTTATGCTTTAAAATCCTTACCAGGTAATTCCAACATTTATTTCTGGGGTTAGCATCAGTTGATAGGCTTTTCTTATTCAAGCTATAGGTTTCCCAATTCTTGATATGATGGATGATATTTGATTATATCTGTTTTGCCTGGTTATATTAGGATATCCTGGGTCCCATTTTAAATCTTTTATTTTGGCAGTCAGCATGTTTAGTTTTAGCACAGAAGTCCCAGCCTACACTTATGGGCCAGGATTCCAATGGCAGCTAATTTTCAAAGCCTCTGTGGTGGTGTTTTAGTTTGCTTTGTTGATTAGCTGTTACTGGAGCTGCCGTTGCCCCCTGCTTACACTGGCTGTGGATGAAGAAGGAGTTTCCCTAGGCTGGGGCACCGGGTGTCGGGGGAGGAGGGCAGGTAGATGCAGGTTCCTGTGTACTTGGGCTTCCCTGAGTGTGGTAGATTCCACCCCCCCCCCCCCCCCCCCCCCCCGTGTGTGGGGGACAGTCTCCTTGATCCTGTCACTTGTCAAGATGAGATCTTTTTACCGGTGCCCATGGCTTCTCTGAGGTCTTCTGCGCAAGGAAAAGTAGGGAGTCCTTCCTGGGCCACATGTGTCTGGGTTCCTCTCGTTGGGTTGGCTTGTCCTTAGGCGTATGTCTTGGCTCTCATAGTTGCTTATTGTCGGTGGGACTTCAGATAGGTCCCCTTTTGGATGGTGTAGGGCTTGCCAGATGTTTCTAGAGGGACTCTCCTTCCATCTGGGGTAGGAATGAGTCTGCATGCTCTGCCTGCTGCTCTGGGAAATGATGGGTCCCAATGGTTGCCTTCTTTGTGGCAGGAATGCGAGCTGTCCTCTGTTGTGCTTCTCCTCCAGTCTTGAAGTCACAGACTGGTTTGCTTTTTTCTCACCACCTTTCAGAGTTCTTTGGATGCCTCTTGCTTTATCTCCAGGGTGAATAGTGCTTAGTGAAAAGGAACAGGGGGAAATGAGTCTATGCTATCTTGTCTCTTGTTACTTATTCTTATATGTTGGATTTTTAAAAGCGATTACAAATGTGAGAGAAGGTTAGCATTTATTTTCTATCTTTAGCAAATCATGTCGTTGAGCCTTCTTACTTTATAGGTAAGGAAACTTGAGGCCCAGTCAGGTTAAGTGACTGGTTGAGGGGGTCCCACTGCTATTTAATTGCAGAATTCAGATTAGAACTAGCCTCCTGGTGAGGAATCCAGTATTTGCTCATTGTAGGAAACTAAGGCAGAGAGTTATCTGGAAGATAAAACAAGAGAACTTTGCAAGGCAGTAGAGTTTTGGACTTTATAACATTAGCACACTAAAGAATTAATACCTCAAATGAAACGCCTATCATCAGAGTGTAAGAGTACAAGAATCCAGTTTTAAATTATATTGACTAGGGGCGCCTGGGTGGCTCAGTCGGTTGAGTGGCCGACTTCGGCTCAGGTCACGATCTTGTGGTCCGTGAGTTCAAGCCCTGCGTCGGGCTCTGTGCTGACAGCTCAGAGACTGGAGCCTGTTTCGGATTCTGTGTCTCCCTCTCTCTGACCCTCCCCCGTTCATGCTCTGTCTCTCTCTGTCTCAAAAATTAATAAACGTTAAAAAAAAATTAAATTATATTGACTAAGGTTGAATGACATGCTGTATATTTGTCCCCATTTTAATACTATTTTTGATAGTCTAAAATAACATACCTTCTGCTTTTCCTATAAAATATCTAAGTGACCTTATAAAATGTTCCTTCTTGCAAAAAGTTCTATCACTTGTTATCATCATCATTCATAGTCTACTTCAAAGAGAGTAAACAATATAATTAAGATTGGTGGCACTACCCAAACAAATTAATGTCATAACTTAGCCTTCTCTGTGGTTTTTTATCAGATAATCTTTGCGTACTCCACAGACCGTAGATATTTCTCACAGTATTTCCCCAGGAAGCTTTTTCCTGTATCGCAACTGGAGGAATAGAGAAACCCAGATGTTAACTATTCGGTTATTTGTAATTTTTCTGGAGTCTCCAGGGTTTTACAGAAAAAAGGGTCAGAACTGAACTGATGCCAGAAGTCTTTGAGATCAGAGATAGGAAGTATGTACTTCTTCCCCTGAGACTCCCTGAGGCACAGGGAGAGTGAGGCCCAGTGAGTAGGACTAAACACTGAGTTTGTTTAATGTCATTTGGGTAAGACGACTGAAGGGGTCTAAGGAGGGGGTGTCACTGCCTCCCTTCTTCCCTGGTGTACTAGTTCCTCTCTTTCTGCTTTTGTTTTTTCTTCATCTTCCTTACTTATGTAGTCTTTCCGGAAAGTAAAATCTCTGTACCGAAGAGAGGAGTTTCACATTGGGCATTGGAGAACTTTTCCTGTCACTCATAATAAGACTCCTGTATAGGCAATCTATAACCTGTCTTTTGTATGTACTTGAGCTATGTGCTAAAGGTAAGGTAATATTAGTGCCAGTAAAATAATTCACCAACTGTTGGTTAGTTTAGAATAAAAAAATGTTAGCATGGGGCGGGACCTTTTTGGACCCCTGCACTGAAGTTGCACCCTCAGCAGGGTGTCCCTACCATATAAGTAGTGGTGATGGCTCATAATTGCCTGCCCGGCGAGGCAGCACATTGTATTAGTTAGCAAGTTCTGCTTTACTTGAAACCAAACCTGTTCCTTTTAGCTTCTACCGATACTGGCTTTGGGATGAGTCTCGTGACACCACGCGGGTTGAGTCTAAGAACCGTTCTAGTTAATATCCCTCAATTCAGAAACCGTCCTAAGATTTTGTCTTTTTTTTTTTTAATGTTATTTTTGAGAGAGAAGAGACAGAACACGAGTCGGGGGAGGGGCCGAGAGAGAGGGAGACACAGAATCCAGAACAGGCTCCAGGCTTTGCACTGTCAGCGCAGAGCCTGACATGAGGCTCGAACTCATGAACCGTGAGATCATGACCTATGCCCAAGGTGGATGCTTAACTGACTGAGCCACCCAGTCACCGCCACCCCCAAGATTTTTGTCTTAATTCGTAGGCTTTTTAGAATCCTCATCATCCTGATAACATTTTTTTAGATGTTCGGTTTTGCCAGTGTCTCTTTAAAATGTAGTGCAAGCTAAACACAGTGCCCCAAGTTTTCTTACTCAGCTGGAAATGTTGTTTCTTTAAAAAAAAAAAAAAAAAAAAAAAAAAGCCTAAAAAATAAAAACATAAAAGCGAGCTTGTAAAAAAGATCAATATTTTTTATGCTCCATATAATACCATACATGCAAAGGGAACATTTCTGAACTTGAATCTTCATCTACCCCTACCAGTTTTGTTCAGAAGTATTTCTAACCAGATTACAGTAATGCCCCTACCTGTCTTCAATTCACTATACCAGAGCCCCCTATTTCCTCTCTTCTCTGCTATTAAAAAATGCTGGTATAGCTCATTGTACTGATTTTATCACCCACTAAGTCACATATGGCACCCTGAAAAATGCTGCTCTAGGTACTTTGAAAAATGCTGCTGTAGGTCAGTGCTACTCAAAGTGGGGCCTGTAGACCTGTGCTAGTCTGCAGACTGTTAGTTACAATAGGAGTTGACTTCCTTGAGGCAAGAAGTCTTGCTATAAAGAAAAGTCAGCCAAACTAAACAGGTGTGCTCAGTGACTCGGTTAATTTACATTTTGTCCCAATTCCTTGTTTCTCAGGGACCCTATGACCCACAGTTCAGGAGCTGGCACCTTGAGTAGCATTGCCTGCGGGCACCCCAGACCTTCCTTTGGCACCTACCAGCTCTCAGGCGTGTGGCTCTCAGATTTCCAAGCCTCTGTATATTTGAAACCAGGGAAGGCAGTGCTACACTCACTTGATATGTCGTTAAATCTCATAGCCCGGTGCCACTTAGTGTGCGAGCAAGTACTTCTGCCAGCAGAATTTAGGAATGAAGAGATCGTGAGCTGGGAATCAGGGTGACCTGGGCTTGCTTCTGGTTTTGCTGTGTGACCAATTTCACTTCTCTGTTTCCCCACCTCCCCTCTGTCTATAAAATGAACATGTAATAGTTATCTTTGCAGTAAGAGTCTAGCGGTAATTTTTTATATAAAACACTCCACAGAATAGTAGATATTTATTGCTTTTAGGAATAATTCTGAAATGATAAATAAGGTCCTCCTGAAAAAAATAACAGGATGATTGGTTGTATTAGGTAAAAAGTATGATGTGAGACTGTGGTTTAAAATGCACAGAAAGAGAGACAAAGGAACAGAATAACTCGGAGATGCCAGAGTTAGGTTTCTTTTTTTTTTTTTTAAGCTTATTTATTAATTTTGAGACCGAGAGAGTGGGGGAGGGGCAGAGAGAGAGGGAGAGAGAGAATCCCAAGCAGGCTTCGTGCTGTCAGCATAGAACCGTGAGATCATGACCTGAGTCGAAGTTAAGAGTCTGAAGCTTAAGTGACTGAGCCACCCAGGTGCCCCCAGAATTAGGTTTCTTAAAAAATAAAGTTTAAATAATTGGAAATGTTCAGTTTAATTTTCTTCTCAAATGTTGAGGGATGTAAATAGGTGGGTGCTTTTAAAGTGAGTAAATGACAGAAGCAGCTTTTTCAAAATGGAAAAATTTGACTACCTAAGAAGATACAAAAATCATAATCCAAAAAGGAGGCCACACAGGTAAAAAAGAAAAACATTTAACATGAAGTTATATATCAAACTTGTTGGAGTAGAGAAAATAAAGACAGTACACCCATGGCACTTTAGACCATAGAAATACTTGTGATGAAGGAAATAAAGATTAAGATTAGAAAGTATAAAGAAATAACTTTTTGAAAAAAAGTTGGGCTAATGGAATAGTGAACTCCCATGTACCTGTTACCTGCTTCCAGGTATTATGAAGTCATGGTCAAGTGCTGAGGGATGATTTAGGCTCGATTTGAAGATGTCTGTCAGTAAGTTTACAACTTACAAGATTTGATCCTTGGATTTCTAGGTGCTAAAATTTATCATAATTTTATAATGTCTGTGCTTTATCAGCTTGCAGAAAATGAAATCCAGTGTTTGCTTTTGGAAGCTTTCCACCTCTGATTCAGCTTTTTCTTTCCTTCTGTGCTGTGTGTGTGATACATTTACTTTCTGTAACACAACTTGGTGAATGAAGGATGTTAGCTGAGCTCTTTCTAAGTGTCCTTTGAATTGGAGCCTGGAAGTTATTAATGGGCCAGAAGTGTTCATAAAGGGCTTTCCCCCTCTTTTACTTTTATGTGTGTGTAGTTTGGGTTGGGGAAGGGTGCATCAATAATGTGTTTAAATTGAGAATGAAAGTAATAAAAAACTGGAAAATATGCTTTTTAGGGGCATGTGTATCTTCAGTCAATATATAGCTGATTATTTCTTCTACGTTTTAGTGTTTCCTTTTCAATTATTACTGATTTGGAATACAGACCATTTGAAATCAGGACCTGGATTTCATATACTACAGCTCCATACATCTTCTGTATATACATACATCTGATAACTGGAGCCCAGTTATAAAGGCAGGCAGAGGGGTCCTGCTGGGACTTGATGGGGTTCTGGTAGCTTCTAGTGTAGGTTGTACTTGAGTTTTGGGCATTCCAGGCAGAAGGCAGGGCATGTACACAGACCCCAAGGAAGGAGAGGACTTGGCATTTTTTTGTCTCCCAGGACTGGAAGGGAGGCTGATGAAGCTGGAGTTGAGTGAGCTTAGGGGATGAATGAGGCTGGAGGGCTGAGCAGAGACGAAATCACTCAAGGTATTTGAGACCTTTGGTGAGGAGTCTGGATTTTATCCTAAATACAACAGAATGATATTGAAGCGGTAAGCAGGGGAATAAGGAAATCCAATTTATATTTTTAGTTAGATTTTGCTGCTCTTGTAGGAATTGGGTTGAAGGGGAATGAGTGGAAGCAGAGTGACCAGAGAGGCTGTGTTAACAGTGGAGATAGAGAAGTGAGCAGATCCATGGGATATTTTGGATGTAGAGTTGGATGTGTAGTGGGTGAAGGGAAAGGGAGGAATCAGGTTGATTTGTCAAAGTACTTCTTGCCCAATCTCCAGCCTTGCAAACCGTTTGGCACTTTGAGCATTCTCAGTATTGTGTCTTCTCCGATTCTGCACACCCCTTGTACCTCATTTTGGGCTGTCTTTTCTCTGTCTTGTCTTCTTCTGCCCCCCCCCCCCCTTCTCCTTTTATGGGTGTCCACCATGGTTTACTTCTTTATTTTCAGCTCCAGATTTTCTACACTTTTTCCTTCTAACAAGGAAAATTCACTTCAGTTACCTCTCAGCACAGAAGTGATGATTAGAATCTCTGTCCGTGACTTTTATCTTCAGCTGTTTTCAGAATTTCTGTTTAGTTAATCTGCTACTTTGTGAAATACCTAAAATTCAGTTGTTTCTTCACCTCACATTGGCTTCCTCTCTTGACTTCCCCTTTACAAAAAATACGGTTCCGCCATTCTGTCACCCAAACAGGATAACTTAGTAATCTTTTGATTCATTATTTTCCTTTACTACAATTTGTTATATAAAATCCAGTATTATTCCCAAGTTGTTGGTGAAGAAGCTGGAGCTTGGAAGGGTTGTCGCCTGCTCAGGGTCACTAGAAGCTGGTCATGGGGACCCTAGTGTGTGATCCTGTCAGTCTGACACCAGAACCCATCACTGTCATTAACTCTCAATGACTGTGCTAGGAGCTTTGTGATGAGGCTTTTCTGAAGAACAACTAACCTTCCTTCGTAAAAAGTATGTCACACTGGGACCTTAGCTGTTCACAGTAGTCATATTAACCATCTGAGCATTTTCTCTGAAAATATTGCACATATATTATCTTTTTTATCGAGACCTGCCGTGACAGGTTATTCATGTTCTTCCCTCTTTTAGGGGAAGAAGAGAGGAGTGACAGCAGTGACTGCAGGTTTCTTAATTTTCTTCTCCCCTACCAATATATAAAAGGACTTATTTACCTATATGTTTGCAAATACATACTGAAATTCATTATTAAAAATAGTATGGGCCATCAGGTGAAAAGCCATGTAAAATTTTCTTTCGTTACTAGTGAATTTGAATTTTTTTAAATGTGTGTTTATTAGTGGTTGGATGATGTCAGTTGACAGTGGGGAAAGCCATCTGCTTTGCTCAGTCTACCAACTGAAATGCTAGTATCTTCTGGAAGCAACTCACAGACACCTAGAAATAATAACACAACATGATATTTAGGCATCCTGTGGCCCATTCAAGTTCATACCTAAAATTAACCATCATAGCCACATTGTCTTACAGCACAGCCTATTCTAATGATCAGATATCATCCATTCTTTTTTGGTTTGTTTTGGTTTTAACTTATTTTTTTCCCTGATTATAAAAGTAATTTATGCTAAATTCATAGAACATAAAAAATAGAACATAAAAAGAATCATTGGTTAAGATTTGGTGAGGGGGTGTTGCTTAACTTTTCAACTGTCTTATGTGCACTTACATACTTGACTCATGCTTTCAGTGATTTTACAAGTTGACCATGTAGCTTATTTATTTATATAACACCTCTTTCCTCTTTGAATACGGCTAGTTTTCAGGAGGCCCAGACCTGTGTCCATATGCCCCTTATAAGAGGCTTGGATTGTGTTGATTCTGCTGTCTGGGATCCTGGTATATGTTGACCTTGCCCTTGAGGAAGCCTGGAACCAAGAAGCAGACCTCATGGACCTCACTGCCCAGGTGGTACTTGTTTTTCTAAGAGCAGCTTTTCCAAGTTTACTCTCTTTCCTTCTTCCTGTTGGCTGTGAGCTCCTCAGCATACCTTTCTTGTCCTTCTTCCTGGGCAACTTTGCTTTCCTAGGGGCTGTCCAAAAAAGCTTTTTTTTTTTTTTCCCTAGAACCAAAAATAATTTTTTTATTTCATTCTGAATAAAAGACGGAACAGATAGAACTCTCGGATATCCTGAAAACAATGTCATCGCTATGGCAAAATTTCACAGAAATCATTGCACAGAGTGTAGAGACCAAGCCTGGGCCCAAAACAGCTGTGAAGGCTGCCTCTCTGGGGAGGGGCATTAAGGAGACGGTAGCCAGGCACAGGTGGTGGCTGTGCCCCTGTGATAAGCCCTGTTGGGTCCCCAAGGACCAGGCTTAGCACCTGGCCTTCAGCTACCACCACATAACTGCAGCCAGGGACTGGGAGGGATCACCTTCTCAAGGTCCCTCCGTGGGCGAGCCTTTCCAGCTGTGTGCCCCACATTCCCTGCTTGCAGTGGTATTGGTAGAAATTCCACCGTTGGAGCTGCTTCACCTCCAGCCCATCCTGTAGGACCCTGTCCAGAAGCTCCCGGTCCTTGCTTCCCCCTGGTCACAGAGCTTCTCAGTGTCCGTGCCTCTGATGTGGTCAAAGTTTGACTCGTAGATCCCAAAGAGGCCAAAGCCATTTACCTCCCAGGAATGGTGTGGGTCCCCCAGCGAGCTCCTTCAGGCATGATTATAGGGGCAAAGGCCAGCTTGCCCTCCATGCATTGTTTACAGATGCCCACAAAACCTTTTAAGAAAATTCTTGACCTCTCTTCTAACACTTCCACAAAATCAAGAGATTTGGATGATTTACATACATTTTATAAGGACATTGTAAGGAAATTGTGGCCCACCTATGGCCTGTGCAGTTTTCCTTGTGGGAAGGCAGCATATTGTGACCATTTAGATGGAAAGCTGGCTTCGAGGTTCAAATCTTTGCTCCACCATCTAACACAGTGTGGTCCCTTTGTGTATCCTGGTTCTTGTCTCTAAAATACAGTGGAAAAAAGGCTTACCTAATTGGGTAATGAACTAATATACGCAGAGGACTTCCTTGGAGTGACCAGTGCATACATAGTGCTAAATAAGTGTCAGATGGTCATTGCACACATTTAAACCATTTGGAAGCACTGGATGTGAAACCATTTTCTAGTCAAATATGAGTGTTCAAACTCCTTATGTTGAACGTAATTCCTCGTGTTAAAATGGCCCTTCTCATAGACTGAGGCCCTGCCTGTTTCAGTCTTCTAGATAGACTAGTTTCTGCCTTTAGGGGCGTTTTATGGAATTTTATGATATAGTCAAGTCTTCAGAAATTATTTTGGCCTTTAAAAGGGTGCATTTTACTCGTTGGCTTTGGGCCCAAGTTGTCTCTTTTGGCATTTGCTAACTACTTCACAGTTCCTGTAAGGAAAAATGGCTTTGCTCATAGCCTCTGCTGAGGAGAAAGTTCTCTGAGGACCTCGTGACCTCTCTTCTCTCATCTCTCCGAGCTGGCTGATTTGGTTAGGGTGGGATACTAGAAGCTCCTTCTTTCATGGCCTTCTGTGGGGGGAAAAAAAAAATGAACTGGACCTGTTTGATTCTCTTAAGAATTTTAATTTGGGAAATAAGGGAAAAGCAGTTAAGAGCTCCAGCTGAAAGAATGACATAATTGATACAAGGACAGTGAAAGGGCGCCACCAGTCAGTGACATGGCAGCAAACCTTCTGAGTAAGCAGCGGTTCTGACAGCAAGAATTGATACAAAATAAAAGAAAACAGAGCAGTTGAAAGTGAGAGAGAGAAAAAAGTAAACACTCAGAATCCAAGTTGCGTTGATGGCGGTGGTCCAGAAAGAAGATCCCAGGTTGGTTGGGCTATGCCACAAGTTCTCTGTTGTGACACACATTGTTTGCTTTTCTTTTCTGAGTTCTTTCTGATTGTATTCTCATTATTTGAGTCTTCGTTTCTTGTATTCAGAAGGCCCTAGTTTATATAAGTTGTGTAGTATATATAGTCTTTCTCATTCTCACTTCTGAAGGATTTCCCTCATTTTGTTCCCAATGCCTCAAAGGTCTTCTCTGTGGTTTACAGTGATATAAATTTAGCTTGTTTTTGGGCCCTTATTCAGGCCCCACATTCCATGCATGCTGTGTTTTCCTGATGACTTCAACGTGTGTTTTGTTTTGTTTTGTTTTGTTTTGTTTTGAGTTTGTCTTCCATTGGACTCCTGTGGAGTGTGTAATCTGGACCCCTCAGTTCATATGCCAGATGTGATGTGATGGTGACCTCTCTCCATTAGAGGTCACAGACCTTTTAGGACAACTGTCACATCTTGGTGTGTTATATGGCACGTTGGACTGTGCTGAGTGAATGATAGATGCAAGTCCTGGGGCATTTCTTGTGGCATTTCTTTCAGCTGTTGTGATCCTGGTTTATCTTGGGACACACAAAAAAAGAGGTTTTAGCCCCTCCTTAGACTGAGTCTTGTTTTACTTTAAGAAGAACTATTTTGGATGCCTGGGTGGCTCAATTGGGTAAGTGTGACTTCAGCTCAGGTCATGATCTCACAGCTCGTGGGTTCAAGCCCCACATCAGGCTCTGTGCTTACAGCTCAGGGCCTGGAGCCTGCTTCAGATTCTATGTCTCTCTCTCTCTCTCTCTCTGCCCCTCCCCACTCATGCTCTGTCTCTCTTTGTCTCAAAAAAAAATGTTAGAAAAATTATTTTAAAGGGAATAAATATTAAAGCATTTGAGAGAAAGGAGAGGCACATAGTAACTCTTGGCTTTCTTTGGTTGGCAGCTAAGTTTCTCGTTTGTGCTGTGAAATGGTGATACTCCAATGGCAAAAGGGCGGGAAAGCTCACATTCATTAGCCAGATGAACACCTGACACCTCAGTCCTTATTAGTATTTACTTTGGGCCTTAAGCATATACTGTGGTTAACACGGTAGCTTGTCTTGACATTATCCCCTCTCTATGGTTTTGTTTTTCTTTTTATCTCCTCTTTCTTAGAACATTTTGGAAACCAGTTTGAATGCCAAGTTACTCTATTCAGTACCAGAATGTTTGGATAATATTGCTTTGTCATTGAGTTTACATCCCTGATCTGTAAAAACAATCCTTGCCAGTAGTGTTATCATGCCTGTATTTTAACCCCAAGGCTACCTTATTTTTCTAAAAAGAGAAAAAAAAGAATCCTGATGTATTAGTTTGCTAGGGCTGCCATGACAAACTTCCACAGACTGGGTTGGGTGGCTTACACAACAGGAATTTATTGTCTTACTGCCCTGGAGGCTGGGAGTCCAAAATCGAGGCGTGAGCAGGGTTAGTTCTTTCTGAGGGCTGTGAGGGAAGCCTCTGTTCCAGGCGTTCCTCTCTAGCTTGTAGATGGCCGTTTTCTTCCTTGCCTCGCCACCTCGTCTTCCCTCTGTGTGTGTTTGTGTTCGAACTTTGCCCTTCTGTAAGGACACCTGTCATGCTGGATTAGGGCCCCCCCTCCCGCCCCCAGTAACCCCACTTTAACTTGATTATACTTGTAAAGACTCCCTAAGTAAGATCACATTCTGAGATCTGGAGGGTTAGGACTGTACTATGTAAACTGGGCGGGGGTGGGCCACAATTGAACTCCTAACACGGGGCAATGAAAATGCTCTACTGATGTTAAGCACTTATAAAGCAGACTTTCTTCACTTTGAAGCCAAGAAGTTTTGAAGGTGATTGCTATCCTTGGGGATGTTTTTGCACGTGGGCCCCTCAACTCATTAGGTTGAGACCCTGAAATCTTATCAGTTGTTGGCACAGTTTCCAGAAATTCTTTAAAGAAGTACCATCATCTCTT
The DNA here is from genome assembly GCF_018350215.1 of Panthera leo. Taxonomy (NCBI): domain Eukaryota; kingdom Metazoa; phylum Chordata; class Mammalia; order Carnivora; family Felidae; genus Panthera; species Panthera leo. The sequence continues at coordinate 79,328,939 of NC_056682.1, read as the reverse complement.
GTTTGGATCGGGCAGTAGCCTCCTAACTTGTTTTCCCTTTTCCCCTCTTGTCCATCTTCCATGTGTTCTTGACACAGCATCCAGAGTGATGCTGTTAAATACTCGATCATGTCCCTCCTCAGACCCCTCCAGAAGCTCCCCCTCTTGCTTGTAATAGATGCTCAGGTCCTTTCTGAACTGCTCCCCATTGTCTTTGACTTTCTTGCCTTTTACTCTGTCTGTCCCCCCCCCACCCTCTGCCGCCCCACCTCAGTCAGCATCAGCAGTACTAGCCTTTTGCTGTCCTACACCAGGTCTGTTCATGACTGTGCCCTCTGTCTGGAAAGTCTCCTCTGCAGTTATCCATGTGTCTTGCTTCTTGCATCATTCAAGTCTTTGCTTCGATACCATCTTTTCTGTGCCATCTGCTCAGATCTGTTCAGGCTCTCCCCAGATGTTCCCATTTTCCTAACCTTTCTTCAGTTTTCTCCATGGCTCTTACCTGCTTACCAATGTCCTATGTAATTTATGTTTTATTATTTGCCTTCTCTATTCCCTTTCTACTTCCCCCCTCTCACTTTGGCCTGTCACCCACTCTCACTCCAGTTGGTGTGATTTATTTGTTGCAGTATGCTCTGTGTCTAAAACACTGTGCCTGGCAAATGTTTGGGTAAATGAGTAGAATGTGGATGTGTAGAATGAAGAACGGGGACGCTAAGAAAGGAACACTGGAATTCTGTCCACTTGGATTCCTGGAAGTATAGGAATGAGATGAAGGCAGATGGGATGAAGGACAACTTAAAGGAATCAATAAATGTAAAGTGGTCAGGAGAGTACCTGACATTATAAGGTATGGTAGGCAGATTAATGGCCCTCCAAAGAGGTCTCTTCCTATTCCTGGAACTTGTGAGTATGTTATTTTACATGACAGAAGGGACTTTGCAGATGAGATGAAAGGCCTTGTGGTGGTGAGATTATCCTTGGTTAGGATGGTGGTCTTGAAGAGTCCAAGAAGCTGTGTGACAGAAGGAGGTCAGAATGATGTGACTGGGGGATGGTGGCTGTGAGCCAAGGAATTTGGGCACCTGTAGAGCCTCGAGAAGGCAAGGGAACAGTGTTCGCCTCGAGCCTCCAGAAGAAATGCATCCCCGTGAGACCCGTTTTGGCCTTCTGACGTCCAGGCCAAAGGTTCCAAAAATCTTCCTTATTTATAAGATAATAAATTTGTGGTGTTGTAAGCCACTACATTTATAGTGATTAGTTACAGCAGCAGCAGATACATTTAAGTGTCAACTAATTGTTCCGTTCTCACTATAAGATTTTCTTTGAACAACCAATTCTGTGGCCCAAGACAGTTTGAAAACTGGTAGGCTGGGTGATCGCTAGCAATCTCTGCTCAGTGACAGGTACTCTCTCTGTACACAGAACCTAGCCCGAGTAGACCCTTTGCACTGCTGAATGTGTGCAGTGCAGTTGAAGCTTGGAAGAAGGTGTAGCGAAGATTGGGGTGGTGGTCTCCAGTGTGGACCTGCCTGTGGGATTCTTTGCAGTGTTCAGATCCCTTCCTTTGAAAGTACTCTCTTTGTAATTATTTTGGCTAACAGAATCTGGCTGTCTGTTAATGTGCCATGTTGGGTCTTGAGTCTTACACTCCAAGTTTGTGCATTTTTTTCCTGAGGCACATGCATCATTGTGGACTCACCTTATTTTCCTCGACTCCATAAATTTGTCAATTTAGGTCTAGAATATTCTAGTGACTTTAGATGGTGCTTTTCCTACGATTAAGAAGACCTTACTACATAGACACTCCAGTTGGGCTGGAATTGGAGAGTTAGGGCCAGGAATGTCTTAATGTAACAGTTCCAGAGACCAGGCTGGCCCTTGAGCTGTTGCTGGAACAGCCTGTGATTTGGCCTTCAGGGCTGCATTTTGGATTTGTGAGATGTTTGCATTATTTTAAAAAATCTACAAAGAGAGTCATTTACCTTCTTATTTGACTCCTATAGAGAGGCTTTTTTAGTATGTAGTGCTGCTGCCAGTTTTGTAAATCTGGAAAACAGAAGGAAAATATGAAGCCAGTTTACAGATCTAGAGGAATTTTGTTTCATTTCCAAGTTGAGTTGGGTTAACATCGGCATTATTTCCTTGGCATGAATCTGGCATGAAAGATATGAAGTTCTTAGAGTCTGTACCCTGTTCCTCTCTAAATAAAACACTGAAGAATTTTGGTACGTGTTTTGATGTGCAGAATGGGTGGCAGACCTTCTCTTGGCAGAGCTTTTGCATATTTGATAAACTAGTTACTTGGGTCTCTACATGCAAAGGAATGTGAACATCTAGGTGCAGTTTGCCTATTTGAAAAAAGGCTTTAGCATCCGATATGGCTTGTGCAGAGTCTTATATTTCAAATTTAATGAGTAAGAAAGGCACATTTGTTTGCTGTTTCATTTTTCTTCTCAAGCCCAGAATTAGAGGACATGCCACATTTCCTTAGGCGTCTCCATTCGTGCTTCTGTTGACAGTGTGGGGAGTTGCTGGAGATAGTGGTTATGACCTTATTACCAGAGCCAGGCTGGGTCAGGTAGAGCAGTCGAACAGAGAGTTTTCCCATTCGCCTCCTTCGAAGTGCCTGTATGTGACTCAGAGTTCACGGTCATAACTGAAAACTGGTTAATAGGTGGGCATTCTGCAAAAGATAGTTTTCTCATCTGTATCATCAGCAAGGGTGAGCTTTGGCAATTTGGGCCAGTGTCTGGAGGCTTTTAACTGTGATTGGATCCCTACGTGTGCTATATCTCAAATTCATGAGATCTCAAATGTAACTCCTCATCTCTCACACTGCTCTTAGCCCTGGGAAGAGTTATATGCCTCTGCTTCTTCCTATTTGTCTGTGGATTGAAGACCTAAAAATTCTAGTCTGGGCGACTCTGAGCCCAGGTTCATTTGAAAGAGTGCAAATCACATGAATTCTTTTACATTAGTTGTGCTTTATTTTCTTTCACACCTTGAAGGTATTTCATTCACAGTAGTGAGGAATTAGTAGACAGGAAAGGATGGGGGCATGGAGCCACGTGATTGTGAGTTTTCCATTTAGTTAGAATCTGCATTAGAGCTGTTCAGATAATTGGGTGAGATCTGGACAAGAGAATAATGTTCTGTCTTCTGAAAGTCGGAATGATGTAATGGAAGGGACATTGGTAGAAGCTTGAGAGACTAGGGAAGGGATCCTTTGCCTCCAGGACTTATTACTAGCAGTCTAAAGAGGTCTGTGACCTTGATCAAGTCGCTAACCTGTCTCTGAACCTACTTAACCCATTTGTAAAATAATGTGACACCAGGGGCACCTGGATGGCTCACTTGGTTAAGTGTTCAACTCTTTGTTTCAGCTTGGGTCATGATCTCAAGGTTCATGAGTTCAAGCCCTGCATCAGGCTCTGCACTGGCATCTTGGAACCTACTTGGGATTCTCTGTCTTCCTTGCTCTCTGCCCCTTCCCCACTTGCACTTTTGCACGTGCTTTCTCTCTCTCCCTCTCTCTCTCAAAAATAAAGTAAACTTAAAAAAAGTGACACCAACACCTACTCTCCAGGCTGATGATAAGGACTTCTACTTCATTTAGAAGTAATATTTGTAAGTCAGTTAACAAAGAGTAGGCACTCAGTAAAGGCATTCCCAACCAGTGGGCCCCTCACCATCTTCCCCCAATAGAGGAGTGTTGCTAGTTTTGTAACTTGAAAACTAAAGACTGGTTGAGATTTATGTGCAGTGATACCGGAAAGAGGAAAACATTATCCTTTGCATAAAACATCTTTGTGCTTCTTTAATGGACTGTACTAAATATAGTGAGCTATCTCATGATTTCATATTATGTTTGAAAAGGCAGAAGATGTCTATGGAGGTATAAACTATATGGGAGAATAAATACATTTAGAATATACTAAATAAACATGATACATTTGTGATTCTTGAATGGAGTTTGGTGTGGTCAAATTTTTAAACAATAAAAATTTTGCCTCATGAATTCTAATAACACCAGAAAAAAGTCAACAGAAAGAAAAATGATTTATTCTAAAATAAAGTATTGGGGCACCTGGGTGGCTTAGTCGGCTGAATGTGTGACTTCAGCTTAGGGCATGATCTTGTGGTTTGTGAGTTTGAGCCCCACATCGTGGTCGCTGCTGTCAGCGAAGAGCCTGCTTCATATCCTCTGTCTCCTTGTCTCCCTGCCCCTCCCCTGCTTGCTTGCTTTATCAAAAAAATAAACAAACATTAAAAATATGTATGTATTTAAAATAAAGTTTTAACGTAACTACAATACTTAGCACTTAATGAGAGAAAAGCATGCTTTTTACCCAGGGAGAAATATCATATTGGCTGTGCAAATGAACCCAAATTTAATCTGCTGTTATAAACATTTTAAGCCAGAATGAAATTAGGTATTATGAAATATTAAAAAAATTGATAGATTAAGTTTTTTACTTTCTAGAGCGCCTCCTGCCATGACCATATGAAACATGGTCTTCAAAGTATATTTCGACCTAGTGATTTGGATCAAATACCGCAGGAAACAGCTCCAGAGGGGAAAAATATAACTTATGCCAGTGTTTGTACATATTATATAAATAATCTATATAAAATGGGTATAATGTATAAGTAAGTAAATATACACATATAAACACATATATACACATAAATGGAACCAATGTACACACCCCTGTTAAGAACCGGCAAAGCAAACGTTAGTAAAATGGAATAATAAAGTTATTAACAATGGTAATAAACGCACACACTATTAACATCTGGAAGTAGGTGCATGAGATACAAAAGAAAAATCCTGTTGTGGTCCCTGTTTCAGGGATATAGTGACACACAAGACTGTCAGTTACTGCCTCAGGGACATGACATGATATTGTACAGTGGGAAAATAGATAATCCCGAGTGAGTTCTGACTATGTAAGATAGTTTCAGATAATAAGTGCTACGAGGAGGATAAAGCAGCATTAGAATAGACAGGGATTAAGGACCACGGGTGACCTTGTTTTGGAGAGGATGGTAGGGAGGATGGCTCCATCAGAGACAGATGGACTGAGCCATCAGGGTTGAGAACCGGCCTGGTGAGGGTGGGGGTAGGGGAAGAGTGTTTCAGGTGAGGGAGTAGCAATTTTAAGGGTGTCAGACTGGAGTGAGTTTGGCATGTGTGACCCAGAGCACACCAGTGTGGTTAAACCTTGGAGAATAATTATATGTTTGCCTGGATGACGATGGAAAATAAGTTACTTTGGAATGGACTAAATTGCTAGGTTTTACTCTTTTATGGTTTTAAAGATTTTATTTTTAATTGTGAAATTATGGCAAAAATGAAACAAATGTACACTTTAAAGAAGAATGTTAAAGCAAGTATCTATCTGTAGACTCACCCCTAGGTTATGAGCTAAAATCCCTTCAATCCCTTCGTCCCTTTGCATTGCTCTCCTTTGCCTCCAGTGGTAAACATTGTGTGACTTTTGAGATAATGATTCCCTTGCTTTTCTATAATTTTGTGACCTATATATGCAACCCAGAATATAGTTTAGTGTAGCTTATTTTGAACTTTCTATGAGAGAATCATACTGTGTGCATTTTTTCTGTGTGACTTGCTTCTTTCTGTCCAAGTTGTGAGATTCATGTGTGTTGACTTGTGAATTGATAGTTATTTTTACTCTGTGGTGTATGAATGTAATATAATTTTCAGTTCTGTTGTTACTTGGTATTTGTTTTTTCCAGTTTTTGCTATTATTATGATCATTCTGTTATGGGTTTTCTAGTATATGTCTACAAGTGCACATGTGTAAGAGTTTTTCTTGGGAATTTATCTAGAAGGACAATTTTGGGGTTGTAGGGTATCATCAAGTTTACTAGAAAATGCCAAAGTACTTAAAGAGTAAGTGTACCAATTTTTACTCTTACCTAACAGTATGCGAGGATTTGTGTTGCTCCAAACACAGAATTACACCAACACCTGGACTTACCAGACTAATTTTTGCCAGTCTGGTAAGTGTATTGAGGTATGTTGAGCTTTTCATTTTCATTACCACTAATGAGTCTGAGCACCCTTTTCATGTGGTTATAGGCCATTTAGATTTCCTTCAGTTCCTTTTGTGAAGGGCCTGTTGAAGTGTTTTGTTGAGTTTTTTTTTTTTATTAGAATTTCTGCCTTCATTGATCTATAGCTGTTACTTACATCTCCTGGGTGTGTGCTTATCTTCATTTTTTTAATGTCTTAAGCATTTTTCAAGTTTAACACAGTCAAATTTTACTAACCTTTCTGTATTAATTTATCTGTTGCCTTGTAACAAATCATCCCCAAACGTAGTGGCTTAAACAGCAGCCATTTATTTATTTTAGTTTGGACTCAAGTTCATCTGGATTACCTCCTTCATAAAGGGCAGGAAAGCTTTGCTTCTGCAGGTTGGCTGCCTGACCCATGGGGCAGTAAGTTGGGGGAGGGCGGGGGGGGGTGGGTGGGGACACTGGGCCACCAGTCTTTCACCAACTAGCAGGCTAGCTTGGGCTTGTTCACACAGAAGCCAGAGGGTTCTAAGAGAGTCGAGTAGAGGTATACAAAATTTCGTGAGATGGAGGTTCTCAATTGGCACAGTGTTACTTTCACCACATCCTGCTGGCTCTAAGGCCAGCCTACATTCAAGGTGTGGGAAGAGAGACTCTACCTATTGCTGGAGGAGCCGCAGAGTCCACATTGAAAAGAGGTGGGAATGCAAATTGGTGTAGCCGCTCTGGAAAGCAGTGTGGAGGTTCCTCAGAAAATTAAAAATAGACCTACCCTATGACCCAGCAATAGCACTGCTAGGAATTTATCCAAGGGATACAGGAGTACTGATGCATAGGGGCACCTGTACCCCAATGTTGATAGCGGCACTCTCAACAATAGCCAAATTATGGAAAGAGCCTAAATGTCCATCAACTGATGAATGGATAAAGAAATTGTGGTTTATATACACAATGGAGTACTACGTGGCAATGAGAAAGAACGAAATATGGCCCTTTGTAGCAACGTGGATGGAACTGGAGAGTGTGATGCTAAGTGAAATAAGCCATACAGAGAACGACAGATACCATATGGTTTCACTCTTAGGTGGATCCTGAGAAACTTAACAGAAACCCATGGGGGAGGGGAAGGAAGAAAAAAAAAAAAAGAGGTTAGAGTGGGAGAGAGCCAAAGCATAAGAGACTGTTAAAAACTGAGAACAAACTGAGGGTTGATGAGGGGTGGGAGGGAGGGGAGGGTGGGTGATGGGTATTGAGGAGGGCACCTTTTGGGATGAGCACTGGGTGTTGTATGGAAACCAATTTGACAATAAATTTCATATATTAATAAATAAATAAATAAATAAATAAATAAATAAATAAATAAATAAAAAAGAAAAGAGGTGCCTACAGGGACAGGTGGAGAATTGTCACCATGCTTGCAGTCCATCACATTTTACATTATGGTGTGTGCTTTTGTTCCATATGCTAAGGGTAAGAAGCTATAATCTTGTATCATCCTCTGAAGGTGTTGTGGTTTTTACCTTTTGCATTTTGGTCTTTCAGTTTGTTTTTTATTTTAAAGAGAAAAAGGATTTGAGAACAGCGAACTAAACATGAATTAGAGGAAGAATGACGTTTGAAAAGCTGCGATAACGAGAGATGTTGATAATGAGGGAGGCTATGCACGTGTGGGGGCCGGGTGTCTCTGTACCTTCTGCCCAGTTTTGCTGGGAATCTAAAATTTATCTAAAAAATAATAGTCTGTTAAGAAAATTAAGAAGCAAAACCAAACCATGACAGTAGCTGAAAGAGCTGGGGAGCATTGTCAGAAAGTTTGGGAAGTGAGAGAAAGCAGCTTGTCCAGGAGGGTATTGGGGAGCTTTGTACTTAATGATTTGAGGTAAAGAGTTGGTAAAAGAAAAAAAAAAATCAGGTAGCATTTTATAATGTAAAAATAAGAATCTTTTGCTTTTATTCCTTGTTTAGTCAATGACTAAAAGAGAAAATTGCTTCTACTATCTCATTAAAAACAGCCCTCAGTTTTGACATTCTTGGCTTCTCTTTCTTGTCTACATTTATCTTTTGTGTGAGTACTCTGGCCAGCAGTTATAGATTGTGTTTTATTTTTTTCAACTTCTTAATCTGCTTGACATGAAACTTTAACACAGTTTGTCGATATTCACGGTGTGGGAGTCAGGGAACAGCTTCTTAAAAGGTGCTTTAGACCGGTGGCAGGATTGTATCCAGGGCCAGGGCATAGCTTTGTGCAAATAGCTCTGGAATAGAATCGAGCCTTTGCTGTTGTAGTAGCTGTGCAACTGTGTAAATTGTTTAACATCTCTGAGCTTTAGCACCCCACTGTAAAATGAAGATAATCTTTATTTTATATAAGACTATTGAATGAGATATACACAGCATGTGCTATGGCCCATAAAATAAATGTACCCTATTTTCGAAGTAGAATTTTCCATCATTTTCTTATTTTTTCTATCTTTGTATATACTTCCCTTTATTTAATTTTTTTAATTGAGGAATAACTGTATTAGTATCAACATAGTGATTCGGTATTTATATACATTATGAAATGGTCACTACAATACACCTAGTTACTAGCTGTCACCATACAAAATTACTACAATGTTATTGACTACATTGCCTATGCTGTACTTTACATTCCTCGGTCTTACTTATTTCATCATTGGAAGATTGTACTTCTTAATTCCCTTCATCTATTTCATCCTTCTCCCAACCCCCTTCCCTTGAGCTATCATCACTTTATTCTCTGTATCTATGAGTCTGTTTCTGTTTTGCTTTTTGTTTGGTTTTTTAGATTCCACACATAAATGAAATCATATGGTATTTGTCTTCCTCTGTCTGACTTATTTCATGTTACATAATGCCCTCTAGATTTCTCCATGTTGTCACAAATGGCAAGATTTCCTTCCTTTTTTATGGCTGGGTAATATCCCATTGTGTATACATACCACATTTTCTTGATCTGTTCTTCTACCGATGGGCATTTAGGTTGCTTCCGTATCTTGGCTATCGTAAATGATACTGCAATGTAGTTTTCTACTATTTTCTATTAATTTCCAATAAAAAAAGATAAGAATGTGTAGCTCTTTGCAGAATGAATTCTTTCCATCATTTAAGCTTGGCCTTTAGCTACCTCCTGATGCTGTTTTCTATGAAAACTCTTTGATACTTCTGTGCTTCTCTGGCTGCAGTTTGCCAGTCAGTTAAGGGCATCTGGCCGGCTGACTTTGAGCTTTGATATTTTTATATTTGAAACCGTGGCATTCAGCCAGTTCTCCTCCAGCGCTGGGAGATACCATCAGGTGTATGTATTCCTAATCATAGCCTGAACTTTTGAATCGGGCAAGTTCTGACCTGAGTGAGCAGATAAAGAGAAAGAGCTTTGGGGAACAATGTGAAGCAGTTATATCTCTGAGGAAGAAGAGGGTGGGGGAGGGAGTAAACATGTCTCCAGCACCTGTTCCGTGCCAGAGTGTAGAAGGGAAGACAGAAGCATCCCAGAGCATGCCAGGTTGAGGGTGATGGGCCCCTTGGCAAAGGAGTTGGGTTGTGCCTCCTCTTGGGTTGGGCGAAGAGCCCTACAGCTCTAGTGACCTTAGGATGAATACATTTCTTCTAAGCCTGGACTGAAAACAAGGCCCCAGGTAATCATTAAATCTTTCTTTCTAGGTCTTTCAGCAGCCCAGCGGAAGTTTGCACATTCACTCCGAGACTTTAAATTTGAGTTCATCGGTGATGCAGAGACAGATGATGAACGCTGCATAGGTATGTAACAGTGAGGTTTTGGTTTATTCTCCTTTGCTTTGGCTACCAAATAATCGTAACTTTCTCTTTATAGATGCTTCCTTACGTGAATTTTCTAATTTTTTGAAGAATCTGGAAGAACAGAGAGAAATTATGGTGAGTTGCGGGATGTGAATTAGTAACTTGAACTTCAAGCAGAGAAAATCTGGGTCTAGATGCTGGTTCTGGTAGAAGTTTTGATGCATTTATCTGCGGATGAAGTAACACTTAGCAGTGGAGAGCCCTGGATGAGGTTTCAAGAGCCTGGATTTCTAGTTCCACAGTGGTGCTGACTGTGGTGAGATCTTAGACAAGTTGCTGGACCTCTAGACCAGGGCCCGGTTTCTTTATCCATAAAGTAGTGGGTTGGACTATAGCAGTGCTTTCTAGATTTTTGTTAGCAGTGGAGCACTTTCATTTAAATTGAGTCTCAGGCGGAACATTGATGTACCTAGAAGATCAAGGCAGAAAAGCTTATGTAGAGGCAGAGGGACAGCAGAGCAATGTTAGAGTCTGAATCATAATTTTATAGATTTTTAGGCTGTGTGGAGGGAGAGAATTTGGGCCAGGAAGTCCTTAGAATCCCTCTTTGCCTTGAGGTTCATGATCACAACAGTAAGAATAATAAGTACGTTCCATTGGGTGCTCTCCACATGCTTGATGCTATATGCCGAGTGCATTGAGTGGATGATTTTATTTAACAAAAAGCTCAGCAATGGATTTTGAGGGTATTGAGTAATAATTTCACTTTTCTTAAAAGCTTCTTTCCTAATGTCTGTGATTCATTCCTTCAATACAGATTTATAGGAGAATTGCTCCCAGATTATTATATATTATCTATTCTCACCAGATTTTACAGGCGTTAAAAAAAAATGACAAACTGGCTTTTTTTGTATCCTTGAGGATGAATCCTACTTAGAATTATGTTAAAGTATAAATGTACCAGTGGGTTCAGAAGTGCTTATAATAATAATATTGAACATGATAACTAAGATAGTTAGCCTTTAGTGTGTGTCTGGTACAGGGATATCAACCCTATGATCAACCTATGATAGAGACTCTTTTGTTGTTCCCTATTTTACACTTGAAACTGAGCCATAGTACCTTGCCCAAGATCACATGGTAGCTGAGAGGTAGAGCCAGAACCAGGCACTCTGAATCACCCACCATTTTGGTCAGCTTCCTAGATGTTACTGTAATTAATCTCTTTGGTGGTGGCGGTGGTGGGATTTCTGTCTAGTGTAGTTGCAGTAGGCGAAGAAGTAGTGGGAGGACATTGATTTTGATTTAAAAGTGACAGTGCCATATGGCTTCTAAAAACCCCAATATAATTTGCATTGTACCCTATATCCTGAGATGATTTGTTTATATTGTGAATACTGTAGAGGGCATGTGAAGGTACTGTGGTCTTGTTAGGTTTTTCTGGCACAGACTGACATCTTCAGCCATTATTTGTGTGATCCCGAGTCACTAATTTTTCAGCCATTTAAGGAAGTCTAAATGTGATAGTGGATAAAAATAATGCTATCACCTTTGTACTACATGTGGGTGTGTGGGTAGTGATGGAAGTGTGTGTACTCAGTTTATGTATGTAATAGTATCAACTTTTTTGTTCCCAGCCCTCTTTGGTATTTAGTTGTATTTCTCCTGGGATCCTGAGCTTTCAGCAAATATACATTTGATCTCTGAGTGTTTCAATTACTGTTTAGAATCTGAGCACACAAAGGAAAACCAAGCAAGCTTCCTCATGGAAGTTGCATTCTAGGAAGGGAAGGTGATAAATAAACATGTACTATAGGTCAGGTAGCGTAAGTCCTACAAAATCAAATAAAGAGGGGCCTTTGGCAGCTCAGTTAAGCATCCGACTTCAGCTCAGGTCATGATCTTGTAGGTTGTGAATTCGAGCCCTGCTTCAGGCTCTCTGTTGTCATCTTAGGGCCCGCTTGGGATTCTCTCTCTGTCCCTCTCTCTCTCTCTGCCCCTCTCTCTCTCTGCCCCTCTCTCTCTCTGCCCCTCCCCAACTTGTGCGTTCTCGCTCTCAAAATAAATGAATAAACCTAAAAAAAAAAAAAAACAAACAAAAACAAAAAAAATCAAAGTGAAGGAAAGTTAGTAGCCAAAGAGTCAGAGAGTAGGACAGGGTACTCCTATATGTAGGGTGGTGAGGGGAGGCCTGTACAGCTGAGAACTATGTGAGGCATCCTGACATTTAGGGGAAGAGTGTTAGGTGGACCCGTGCTGGATTTTATCACCACCAAAATACTGTGTGACTACTTCCTGTCTTGATGTCCTATTCCTATTTCTTGATGTCCAAAACACAGCCTGTTTTGTGTTCTTTGAGATGCACTGACTAGGTCAAAAAACTGGAATGTGGTCTTAGCTCCAGGCTGTCAGATGCAGATAGTGTGGTTCTCAGAGCTATTAATAGCTGGCATCTTGGTGTAATCTTCAGCTGTGTTGGGGGTTGATAGGGTCTTTTAGATAGGATGGGGATGATGGGGCTGGGTTTCTGGTACAGGGTAGAAGTAGAAATAGGATGTTGTCTGTATAAGGCTGGAACCTCAGGGAGGAATGGGACAGTATGTTATAACACATTTGTGGGAACAGCGACTCCTGCATAGCAGGAAACTATTCAAAGCCAGAAGGCAGTTTGGTGGCGGGGGGTGGGGAGCAGCTATGACCAACCATAGAATTAAAAGGACACCTCGTGCTTTTTTTTTTTTTTTTTTTAAAGCTTTTTAGTTTGGAAAAGTTTGAGCATGTACAAAAAGTAGAGAGAAAAATACGATTTTTAAAAAAAAATTTTTTTAACATTTATTTATGTTTGAGACAGAGAGAGAGCATGAACAGGGGAGGGTCAGAGAAAGAGGGAGACACAGAATCTGAAACAGGCTCCAGGCTCTGAGCCGTCAGCATAGAGCCCGACGCGGGGCTCGAACCCACGGACCGTGAGTTCATGACCTGAGCCGAAGTCGGCTGCTTAACCGACTGAGCCACCCAGGCGCCCCAAGAAAAATATAATTAAACTACATGTACTCAGTATCCAGCTTCAGTAACCATTGCCACACAGCCAATCTTGTTTCTCCTATACTTCTCACTCCCCACTCCCATGCCCCCACAATTTGATAGAAAGCCCATTATCATATTTTCATGCATAAATATGCTACTACAGAGCTCTAAAAGGTTAACTCTTTTCCTGATCCACAGTGTCCTTCACACACCTAAAGACAAGCAAATCGTCATTTCTTAATATTACAAGGAATTAGGCTATATTCAACATTTTCTGATACTCATTTAAAGTCTGCCCTCCCCCACAGCAGTTGGTTTGATTTAATCTGGATCCAAACACATTGCATTTGATAGATAAGTTTCTAAGTCTCTTTTAATCTGTAGGTTTTTCTTCCTTTTTCCCCTTAATAAGAATTTCTGATACTTTTCTATTAGCCTTAAAAGACCTTTAAAATAGTACTACTTCCTGAGTTATCAATGAGTTATAATAACAAAATTAATAATAAAAATGAAAATGTTTAGTATTTAACCCATATTGGTGTTCTTTGGGTCTTTCTGTCTAATCTCCATCATCAGGGGTCTCACTTTTTTGTAACCATGAAAATTGCATGGAATCACAGCTACCTTTTTTAAATTTTTTTAATTAATTAATTTTTTAAATTTTAGTGTTTATTTATTTTTGAGAGAGAGGGAGAGAGAGAGAGAGAGCAGGGGAGGGGCAGAGACAGAGGGAGACACAGAATCTGAAGCCGTCTCCAGGCTCTGAGCTGTCAGCACAGACCCCAACGTGGGGCTCAAACCCACAAACCATGAGATCATGACCTGAGCTGAAGTCGCATGCTCAACCGACTGAGCCACCCAGGCGCCCCTAGCTACCTTTGTTTTAAATAACTTTGAACACTTAGTAAAAAAAACTTTGATGCCTTACTAGACACTAGCCTTAAACTTTTGAATAAGAAAAGATACCTCCCCTAGGAAGTGCTCAGTATGGCCTTGGAGAATAACTGGTAAAAAATGAATTAAAATATATTCTACTGGGGCACATGGTGGCTCAGTCAGTTAAGCATCTGACTCTTGATTTCTGCTCAGCTCATAATCTCACGGTTTGCGACTTTGAGCCCCAAGTGAGGCTCTGCGCTGACAGTGTGAAGCCTGCTTGGGATTCTGTCTGCCCCTCTCTCTGCCCCTCTCCCACTTGTGTGCGCCCCCCCCCCCCAAATAAATAAACTTACAAAAAGTCTATTCTCCTGTGATAACACAAAGTTAGGTGGGGTTTCATGGAGTAGGGAGAGGTTAAGTCTGTGCTTATCAGGAAGGACTTTGTGGAACAAGTTGTGTTTGAGCTGGAGTTTGTGGAGCAGAGACACAAAGGAGGACCTTTGTGTGGTTTAACAAGTTCATACCTCTCCAACACGTGACATACAGATGAGGAAAGTCTTTAAGTAGCTAAAATAGAAGCCAGTGCATTCTGGGAAATTTTTAAAAACTCTTGTTTCACTTACAATTATTACACATCAGCAGCAAAAAGCTACGTATTAAGAAAAAGGAATGCAAAATCACAACTCTAACATAGAGGCTGAAATATTCTAAGAATTTAACAAAATCTTAGTGGTCGCTTAATCTTTAAAAACAGTTAGTGTTGGGACACCTTTGTGGCTCAGTTGGTTAAGCATCTGACACTTGGTTCCGGCTCAGGTCATGATCTCATGCTTTGTGAGTTTGAGTCCTGTGTCGGGCTCTGTGCTGACAGCTCAGAGCCTGAAGCCTGCTTCGGATTTTGTGTCTCCCTCTCTCTCTGCCCCTCCCCCCACTCGTGCTCTGTCTCTCTCTCTCAAAAATAAATAAATGTTAAAAAAAAAACAAACCCAAAAAACCAAAAACAATGAGTGTTTTCTGAAGTCCTAAATTAAATGTTGCACTGTAATAATTAGATGTTCATAATTAAGACTGAGTCATTAAAATGTGAAAAAATATTTTGATCTGTGTTTTAGAAGGCAAGGACCAGGGTGAAAAAAAAAAAACTTTTTAAAAAGCTTTCCATTTTTTAAATAAATGTTAAAATAGGATGTTGGGTTTTAGGAATAAAGTCATCAGACTGGAAGCTCAACAATAAGGAACAAGTTCTTTGTTGGTTGTGAGCCATCAGGAATATGTATACACACATGACTAATCTGTATACCTCAATAGGCTTAGATATAAATAGTTCAACAAATACTGTGTGTGCCCATACACTGTGCCAAGTGCTATAAAGATAAAGGCATAGTTCCTACCTTTGCGTAGTTAGCCGTCCATTGGGAGAGATTACACAAAGCATGCTTTGTGGTAACAGAGTTAATGGGGAATTTAGGGAAGGCGTAGTAGAGATGTCCTTTCAGACCTCAGTTGACAGATGAGTAGGGGTTATCCAAGTAAGGAAAGATAGAAGTGAAGCACTAGTTTCTTCCGGGCAGACAGAATTTGGGAAAGAAGAAGGTATCTGTTTGTGTTATTTCCCACCAGTGTCTAGCTGCATAGCTGTTAAAGCCAATTGTTGGGGAGGGAACTGGAAAGAAGGCTGGTCAGGAAGGCAGAGTGTCTCCCCCCGGCCCCTGCATGAAATTTCTGTGAATGAATGTGTCATGCCCTTTAAAAGGCCAATACTGACTTTTTTTGAATAGTGTTTTCAAGTGAGTACTTTTTATTGATCATTTTGCCAGCCTTGACTGAAATTGACCAACTCCAGTTGGGAGCTGAGTTTGTGGCCAGAATTGCTGAGCTCACTTCTGTGCATGTTCTCTGAGGAAAGTACTGTGTGGTGTTTCACTGCCAGAATTCTGGAGATGTTCTCTCTGGCATGGCAGGACATGGCGTACTGATCTGAGGTGGGCAGCTGTCCAAGAATTTAAGGGCTTTTAAAATACTGCTGCAGCGTTTATGATGTTCTTTTAAAAACCCTTCCTATTGGATTTACCTCTCTATATGCTTTTATCATAACTTTTTCTTTTTTTTGTCCTTTTCCTGAACACGACTGCTCAGTTTCTCAGGATTTTGGGCAATCAGGGCAGTTGCGTGAGACCCAGAGGTTGAGGAAAGCTTCAGGGAAGAGGGGATGCCTTGAGAGAGAAGGCAGAGCTTGCCAGATGGTGCACAAAAGGTACCTCCCTCTCATCCAGAGAGGACTGGGTGCTGACTGGGCTGCCAAACAGTGAAGAGACATCTTGTCCACCAGCTGCATCCTTTCCCTACTTGAGCAAGATGACCCTGTTCTGTTCAGAATTTTACTGTTACTTAATTTGTGTTTAGCATTACTTATGACTTCCTGAAATGTGATGAGTACCTAAGGTATTCAAACCACTGGGAAGATTGTGCCTTTATAAAGTTTCATCTGACTATAAAAATATTTTGTATGGTATATCAAACCTATTTTAATCAATTATTTTAGACTCTGTAGGCTTTTGAGAACTCCTCCCCCTCCCGCTCCCCCTCCTGCTTTTACTCCTCCTCCCCCTCCTCCCCCTGCTGTTCTCCTCCCCCTCCTCCTCCGCCTCTTCCTCCTCCTCCCCCTCCTCTCCCTCCTCCTTCTCCTGCTACCCCCCTCCTCCTCCCCCTTTTCCTTCCGCCTCCTCCCCCTTTTCCTTCCTCCTCCTCCCCCTTTTCCTTCCTCCTCCTCATGTTTTTCTCCACCACAGATTTCACTTTTGTGAAAACACCAGGATAGGGAACACTTGTTAGGTGATTTGCCCTGAGCTTATGCCCCAATAAAGAAGCCACTGGGCTTCTCAGTACCAAAGGCTTTTGTCAATAGCTTAGGTGGTTCCAGGCAAGACACAGTGGATGTTTCCTCAGTGCTTGCCAATTTGCATCACTCCTTCTTCATTGGTCTTTCATTGTGTCAAGTATCTTAAGTGATTTCTAGCTCTTTTGGGGTTTTTGATACTGATTTTTGCTCTAAAACTTCCTGTTTTTTTTCTTTCAAAAGTATTTCCTGATACTTTTAAAATGACGTGTGTTGGTTAAAATGAACTAAGTATCTTTTATCTTTTGGGAGAAATTTTCATGCTATTTTTGTCTTAAGTACCATAGGACGGTGGTTCCCAAAGCTAGGTCTCTGGTCCAGCAGCATCAGCATCACCTGGGACCATGCTGGATATGCTAACTCTCGGACCCCACCCTAAACCTACTGAATCAGAAACTCTGGGGTACAGCCCATCAGTCTGTGTTTTAATAACCCCTCCAGGTTATTGTGAAGCATGCTTAAATTGGAACCTCCTGACCTTGGAGCTAGAGATGTCTGAAAGTTGGAAACACTACAAATTGGTTTTTGATGACTTTCTGTTTACCAGGAGGTTAAAATAAAACAGACTTTAAAAACCTCAGCTTTTATATGCCGTTTCCAAAGGATTTTGAACTATAGCTAGTGTTTTTTGTTTTTTGTTTTTTTTTTTTTAAATAGGTTTCTGCTGTTAGGAATTTTAGTGTTCGTGTTTAGCATTACTTTGAGTTCTTGTAATGTGCTGGGTACCTAAGGCATTCCATGCCACTGGAAAGACTGTGCCTTTACTTTAATCTTACTGTAAATATTATATTTCATATGGTATATCAAACTGATTTTAACCAGTTCTTTTACAGTTAAAGTGACGTGTGTATGCGTGTGTGTGTGTGTGCGCGCACGCGTGCACAGTTCTATTGGAAGGCATATTCAGGTGGGGAAAAAAATCCATCTTGAACTTATTTGTGAGAACATTTCTCAGTTTAGTTTAAAAGTTGTCAGTGACCTAACTTTATAAAGAATTTTTCTCCTTGGAACTGACCCTTACAATTTGACAACACTGTTTTGTTCACATAAATCCGTTTTTTACCCTTGTAAACTCATTATTAATTCAGTCAGATACAGATGTCATTGTGAAACGTGTTTCCTAGGAATATACTTTTTGAAAGTTGGACTTTTACTCAGAATCCTATAGAGGTTATAGTCAGAGCTGACTCGAATAAATCAGAATTCTAAAATGAGTGAGGATGATTTAGGCAAGATGATTGGGCTCCTTGGTGGACCCCATTACGTGGGAGGCCTTGCTCATGACTCAGTGCCCTCTCTTGGTGACTCATAGTCATCTGTGGTCTCGAAGCCTTGTCATCGTCAGATTCTACTTCCCTATTGAAACTTATGTTTCCTATATTTCATATCTTGGGCTTTGTTCTTGTCCGCTTCTGAGGAATCCGCTTTTCTGATTAAACCCCTTATTACTGACACGAAAGAGCAGAGTAGACAAGGACTCCTCAACCCATCCCCAGCACACATCCATGCACACCAACAACAGACACCAGAATGTGACCAGCCCCCTCATTTCATTGTCTTATCTAGAGGAGTGGTTCCAATAGTGAGAATTAAGTTCAGCTGAGTCTGCAGTTGCATGAGGAAAATATTTTTGTCAGATCCAGTCATGAAGTACTCAAAGGTATGGCCTTGGCTCCTAAAACAAAGAGTTGAGAGAGAACTTAGGGAAACTTTTAACCCTTTTATTGACCAAAAAAAAAAAAAAAACCCAAAAAAAACAAAACAACTGGAATTCAGTGAAGTGATTTGATCCATGTCACTTCAGAACATAAGTTGGTGACAGCGATGAAAAGAGAATCTTTCTCCTATCTTCCTATCTCTTGGTATCCTAACAACATTATTCTTTGCCTGTAGCTCCTTGTAAGATTACCAACCTTCCCTCCACCTTTGAACATGGCGGGGAATGGAAATTTATCCTTATATCTGCTGTCTGCCAGGCAGGAGTCTTGAAGAAATGTGAATTTTATTCTTTCTTTGTTTTTTTTTTTTTTTGTTTGTTTTTTTAAAGTTTATTTGTGGGAGAGACAGTGCAAGTGAGGGAAGGGCAGTGAGATAGGAGACAGAATCCATGCAGGCTCTACGTCATCAGTGCAGAGCCCAATGTGAGGTTTGAACCCACAAAGCCATGAGATCATGACCTGAGCCGAAACCAAGAGCTGGACTCTTAACTGACTGAGCCACCCAGGTGCTCCTGTTTTTATTTCTCCTGGCTGTTTGGATAACTGTAGCTCAACATTTCAATCAACAAACCACTTGGCCACTTGAGGAAGAAATATGAATCCTGGTAGCAGTTAGAAGACCTGCCATTAAGGCCTTCTGGTTAGGTCAAAGGAGTTCCAGCATCAGGAAATACCTAGAAAGTGGATGCTATCATCTTGGAAGAAAATTCTGTGTCCTATAGTGGAGTACCACTTCAAGAAATAAGGCATCCTCCACTATTCTTGATGGCACAAAGGAAAAAAGAACAATGTGTGGGCAAAACTAGATATCAGTGAGTGAGATGAAACTCTGAAGAAGTTTTAGAAATATCTTAAATATATTTTGTTTTTTGTTTATGTATACACAAGAGGGATACAGGATAAAAATCTGTCAAAGAACTTTTTCAGTAAATGTAAAAGTTTAAATCAAGGTTTCCATATTTTTTCCATAATACTATATAGAAAAGTGGAGTGTCGTCTTCTTAGTGGCATGTTAGATTGAATGAAATACAGAACTTGAATGGTGGTGGGCATTACTAGAGGTCCAGGAGTAGACCAGTGGCCATGGCCATATAGTGGGAAGAACATGGACTTAGGAAGCAGTGGCAGACGGGCACCTCTCAAATCCCCCACTGCCGGGAGTGTAAGGACCATTGGGCCTAGCTGTTGCTATGTGTTCCATTACTGTGTTAGAGTGAAGGCCACACCTCCTACAGTCTGCCCCCAGCCAGGACCGAGACAGCGGGGGTACTAAAGCAGCTCATTACTGGGGACTCTGGAGTCCTCTGACAGGCAGCCTTTGACTCAAGGAGTCCCCAATGGCCTTGCTGAACTTTCCTTCACTGCACTGCACTGCAGTCTAATGCATGTCTATCCAACCTTGCAGCCTTCCTCCCCTCCCTGTCTCCTTCCACTGGGATGAGATCTGCATCACTGTCTCCCTGATTACCCCCGCCCCCCCCCCCCCCTTTTTCTCATAGACATTCCCCCTAATAAATTTCTGGCATTTCTAATCTTGTGGCGGTGTCTGGTTCTTAGAGGACCTGGTGTAACACAGAAACAGACTGTTTTGAATGAAGATAATATGTACAGGAGACGCAGCATAGGTGTTCATAGTTGCCATTGTTGCCATCAGCAGGGAATGTGGAATTCATATAGAAACTCCATTCTTTACGTTATCTAAATTTGTGTGAGAATCCTACTGCTTCATAAAACAAGTATTTTTGAATGTTGGGAGCTGAGCAGTGTTTGTTTATTTATTTGAGAGAGAGTGCGTATGCATGTGAGAGCAAGAACAAGCAGGGGAGGGGCAGAGAGAGGGAAGGAGAATCTAAAGCAAGTTCCACACAAGCACAGAGCCCCGCGTGGGGCTCGAACCCATGAACCATGATATGACCTGAGCCAAAGTTGGACACTCAACTGACTGAGCCACCCAGGTGCCCCAGGAGCTGGGCAGTGTTCTAGCACCCGAGAATGCTAGAGTTAGTGAGGGATTAGGCACTTGTCAGGATGAGGTGCTCAGCTGCTGGCTGCTTAGTGGAGAATGAGAGCCTTTCTGTCTGACATCCTCCTTCTCTCAGCCACTCAAGTAGCCCAGGTACAGAAGGGCCGGAGATCAGTGTCTTTGCTTTTGGCCAAATGTATAGGTGTTCTTTTCTGAACAGATCCCCACCCATCTCTTTCTCTCTATTTCTATCAGGTTTTCTTTTCTTTTTTTAAGTTCAATTATTTACTTTGAGAGACGGAGAGAGAGTGTGTGTGCCCACAAGCAGGGGAGGGGCAGGGAGAAGGAGAGACAGAATCCAAGCAGGCTCCATGCCATCAGTGCAGAACGTGATGCTGGGCTTGAACCCGTGAACCGTGAGATCATGACCTGAGATCAAGAGTTGGAAGCTTAATTGACTGTACCACCCAGGCACCCCTCTCATGTTTTCTTGATTGAAAATTTATTGCCTGATTCATGAGGTTCCATTTCTAGCTATGCCACTGACTTGTACCATTCGCTTCAGAAATTACAATTTCTCTCATTTAAAGATAAAAATTATAATTTCAAATTCTCTCATGATACTTTTGCAGCTTTCTGTCAGGCTCCTATTTCACTTGCTTTTGTGGCGTCTTATTCCTTCTCACAATGTTCTGCCCAAGTATTTAGTAAAAGAAAAAAAAAAGAAGCTAGATCTTTACTGTCCATCATGCACAGAGGGAAAGAAGATAAAGGTTAAATCTCTGCATGTCCTTATTAGGTTAACTCATTCCTAATATACCTAATCTTTGTTTGAAGATTCTTACTTTTTCCAAAGAATAATACAAATCTTTACTGGTTGAATCTACTGGATTTAAATAATTGGAGTAAAAGGGCAACCTTTAATGAAAGGCCTTCACAATTGATGCAAGCTTCCTTTTTTTTTTTTTCCCCTCTTCAGCTAAACACTAATACATTTGTAGAACATAGACATTAAGGGAAGCTTAAATTTTTTGTGATTCAGTGGCCTTTTTGTTTGTTTGTTTGTTTTTTGAGAGCCAGTTTATGGCCAGATATTCAGGGAATTAAGCCAGGGAGCAGAAATTGTCAGAAATTAGCTCACATACTCTTGTTTTATTAAGGCTCTGTTCAGAGTTTACAATTGAAAGTTGACAAAAACTCTCATTGGAGGACTTTTTATTCTTGGCCTTTCAGAAGAAAACAAAAGTGTGGTGACTGATCTAGTGAATTTGGAATATAT